>NC_138070.1:22007034-22418209 GCF_964194185.1 Rhinolophus hipposideros | reverse complement strand
TTTCTAAGGGAGTGGGGAACTAGTGGAGGGCATGTGGGCAACAGGGATATGAGCTAGACTTCCCAAAGATGGCGTTTAGGAATTTGACTTTGTAATTATAAATTATAAAAATTAAATTAGAGAATGCAATGCCTAAAAATTGAAAGCAAAAAAATCACACCCGTTAGAATGGCTATTATCAAAACAACAGAAAAAGTGTTGGCAAGGATGTGGAGCAATTGGAATCCTTGTGGAAATGTAAAATAGTGCAGCTGCTGTGGAACACGGTACAGCAGTTCCTAAAACAATTTAACACAGAATTACCAATGATCAGCAAGTCCACTTCTGGGTATATACCCAAAAGAAGTGGGTGGGGGAAGGGAACTCAAACCGATATCTGTACACCTATGTTCACAGAAGCCAAAAGATCAAACAACCCATGTCCATCAGTGGCTGAGTCGACCAAATGTTTACCAACGAAATGTTATAATGAATGGATAAACAAAAATATTTACACCACTTAAAGTATTTAGAGTATGAGAATATCTTTATAACTTCCAGGCAAGATTGGATATTTTTTAGGACACATTGCACAATTCTTAAATTTGATAAAATTTGATACACAGGATTCCATAAACACATTTAACCCAAAAAGACTAAAGAATACAAATCAATAAAACGATTGTTTAAAGGCTCATAGCAAAAACCCATGTAGTATGTGTGCACAAGGTGATACATTGAACAATTTCACTACCAAATAAAAAAAACACGTGAATAATAAACTTACAGCAGTATTTGTATCAGACAAATACTAAGCAGAACACTTCACATAAAAAGACAACTGATTCCCTACGAAGACGGCAGTCGCGAGCACGGACCACAAGCACCGACAGAGAAGCGGACCACAGTGAGGACCGCCCGCGGCCCCGCCTCGGGGAGAACCCTCCCGGAGAGAACCAACGAAAGGACGCTGCGGAGAACTGAGCACGCAGCCGGGCCAAAGGACACACACGTCCTCAGACCTGACCCGCCGCCACCGCCGCAGGCTGACCGGCAGGAAACAAAGGCAAGTTTAGTAATAAGAAACTGACCAACTTCTGAGTTGGCTCCTGGGAAGCAGCAGGGGCTATAGGAAAGGGGACTCCCCGCAGGGCCACCGGGAGCCCCCTGGTGCGAGCTGCCCAGGCGGGGGCGCCGGGCGAGGGCGCGCTCACCTCAAGCCCAAAGCCCTGGCCGGGGTCGCCGGCTCCGCTGCGGGGCTCCCGGGGCAGCCGCTCCAGATGAAAGATCCGCCTGGAAGGCCCCGTGCCCGCTAAGACCGCGTTGCCAGGGCGGGTCGCTGAGCCCCGAGGGACACACATCCCATCCCTCGGGCGTCCCCCCCTGCAGGCTCCCCCAGGCGACCAAAAACCACACGGGAGACAGAGGTGCAGGCGGCCGCGGCCGACGTGATGAGTCCTAGGCTGGCAGCAGCCCGCGCGCGCGCAGCTCGAGCAGCGGGGACAGCGTGTAGCGCAGGCGGCGGAAGGCGGCGTCGGTGCTGAGGCGCGGGAGCCCGCGGCGGAAGGCGTCGGGATTGACCAGCACCAGGTAGAGCAGCGGCAGCGCCAGGAAGCCGAGTGGGAGCAGCAGCAGCGTCTGCAGGGCACTCAACGCCCAAAACCTGCGGAGCGATGGAGGCACAGACAGAAGAGCCGAGGTCCGCGGGGCACGTGCAGGGGGCAGACCGGGCCCGGCGCCGCCCCTGGCTCACCTGAGGCCCGCCGCGCCCGCGCAGCTGAACAGCCTCTTCTCCTGCAGGAGAGCAGCGGCATCCAGCTCCGCGGAAGGAGCGGGACGCGGTCCCTCAAGGAGGGGCGGGAGTCTCAGGGACCAGTCCCCGAGGACTTGGGGTCCCCGTGGGGAGCGGGTCCTCGTGGGAAGGCGGGACCCCGTGGGCGTGTGGTATCCCCGTGGGCACGTATCCCGACTCCCATGCAGCCCACCCCCGCGGCGTGCGCGCTCACACTGTCGGCCTTGGCCACCTCCTCCATGAGGGAGCCCGCGCAGTCCTGCACCTGGCGAGGCTGGGAGTTGCAGCTGCGGGGACAAGCGCGGAGATGGGCGATCTGGCCCCAGCCACAGTCGCCCGCCATACCCAACAGTTAAATCCTTTACAGTTCTGGGCCGCCCCGCGAAGCGTCCAGCGCAGCCGCCGCCTCCATCACCTTCCCCTGCAGCTCCTGGAAGGGGTGGGAGTGAGGTCTCAAGCCTGGGGTAGGGCGGGGGGGGGGGCGGGGGAGGGCTGTCGCTTCTCTGGGGGAGGAGGGGCCAGGCCGCAGCGGAGTCCGAGGTGAGCGGCTCTCAGGACGAAGGGTCGTGGCACCTGCAAAACTCCGCTCTGCTCCTGGAAGCTGGCCCAGGCTTCCTCCGTCCGCTGTGCGCCCTGGGGTGCGGGGAGCCTCGCTTAAACTCAGGGAGACACACCCCTCTCCACCCTCCAGCACCGGCCGAGCCTCCCGCTCAGACCCCCGCCTCGCACGCACCTGCCGCAGGCCCTCTGCCTGCATGGCGTGCTTGGCCTCCAGCAACTCCAGTTGTTTCTTCCAGAGGATGCACAGACGGTCAGAAGTCCGGCAAGCCCTAGGTCCTGCCGCGCCTCGGCGGGCCCCCAGGCCCCCACCCCACCGCTCCCAGGGTGCCACGACCCCGCCGACGCCCGGCTCTCCCCGCCTTCCCGAGGTCGCCAGGGCCCCGCCCGAGCACCTGCAACGCCACCAGTTGGGTTCCGAGTTGCTGCTCCGCCCGCTGCTGACTCAGTTGTTCCCCTCCGTAGTAGAAGAGCTGGGGGTGGAACTTTGTGAGGGAGGGGTTCGCGGGGCTTCTAGGGGCGGGGAAATATCTTGGGTGGAAGGGAGGGGCGGAACCGGGGGCGGGGACGAGAGCGGGACTTCTTAGGGGAAGAAACAGGGCATCTGACGAATGTACCTGACTTGACAACTCTTCCCACTGCTCCTGCAGCTGTCGGTTTTGTCGCTCCTGCCAACAGGATCCAGGAGACGGTCTGGGCCCCTCCGAGGTACTGTCCTCGCCCCCGCCCCGTCAAAGGCCCTGCACCCCGCGCAGACTCCGCCCCAATAAGGCCCGCGCTCTCCACAGGCAAAGGCGCCGCCCCGTGGGAACCGCCCCATTTAGGGCCGTGCTCTCCCGAAAGGCACGGTCCCATCCAGGGCACCGCCCCTGCAGTCACCGCCCCCCAGGGCCGCGCCTTCACCACGTCCTGCTTGCGCTGCTCCGCCAGCTCCAGCAGTCCGCGCGCCCGCTCTGCGCGCTCCCGCGTCGCCTCGCGCGCTTCCCCTCGCGGGGCCCGAGCCGCCTGGCTTCGCCTCCGCTGCAGGCTGCAGAGGGGAGACGGAGGCGGTGCCACGGCGGGAGGCGGCGGACGCTCAGGCTCCTTCGGCCCGGGGGCGGGGGGGGGGGGAACCCGCCGTGGGTGGGGCAGAGGAAGCCCACGTCGGGTCTCCGCGCACCAGTCGCCAGCCTCCCCTTCGTAGGCCACCTGAGTAGATCGCCCCGGTCCCGATGGCTTAGAGCAGAGGTGCGGACCCGGGAGGGGAAAAGTAACCGACGGGTCGGCCCGACGCACTACGAAGCCCGGGGCGCGGCCACCCTCAGTACCGGCCGTCGCACACCTGCCCCGCGGGCTGGAGATTCGCTCCCCGCGCACCTGCGCTCGCGCTCGCGCAGTTCCTGCAGGCGCCCGGTGAGGCTCTCGCTCTCGGCCTCCAGCCCGCGCACCAGCTCCTCCAGCTCCTGCTTCCGAAGGCGCCCGTCGCGGTTGTCCTTCTGCAGCTGCAGTAGCAGCTCCTGCGTCTCTGCCATGGCTCCCCGGGCTCTGCCCAGCCGCGGCTGCCTGCCTGGGTGACTAGCCGGCCGCGGCCCTCGTCACAATGGGCTGCAGTGGGCCCCCGGGCGCAGGCCTCCAGCCAGACCAATCGGACTTAGGCGGGATCACACCTTTATTGTCATTAGCTCATTCATTCATTCATTTAAATATTATTTATTGCCCATCATTTTAAAAAGTTATGAAAGAGCTACGGTCGGATCTATAAAATACTAATACCTAAATGCAGAAAAATTGAGGCAAGATTGGTTGCCCCACGTTAGATGGCACTGGCAAACTGATCAATCTCTCTTGTGGAAAAGACTTGGAAATGCATATAACCAGGATCCATAAACATGTTCATAACTTTTTACCCAGTTGTCGCACTCCTGGAAATTTATACCGGGATGAAAAAAATGTTTTAAACCACTATGCATTAAATGGTTCATGGAAGTGCTTACAGTAATCACAAAAAGGGAACAATTGTAATTAAAATGATTTATTTGAATATTATGTGTCATACATAAAGATATGATGATGTCAGTGAAAAAAGTAGAATATGATTTAGCATTTATGCTAAAATAACTAAGATTATAAGGTATATGACCCCAATAAATTTAATAAAAAGAAAAAAAAGGTATATGGGCAAGGTCTTTAAATGAAACAGGAGCAAGACAAGCTATTTCATTCTTTGATGATACAGTGGGTAAAGCTTGTCCTTTTAAAATCTGCATTTAGCCAATTTCAATTATGAGCTTGGATGCAAAAATCCTAAATAAGTTATTAGCTAACCAAATCCAAAGGGGTGCATAAAAAAGGTACGCGGAAACCAAGCAGAATTTATTCCAGGGATTGGTCAAGATCAGACAATCCATGTCATTCACCACATGGACAGAGGAGGAAAAACACCATCATTTCAGCAGTCCCTTCCAACAGATGCAGAAAACAGGACTTTCCAAAGAGGGATAAAAAGGGACTCTTTAACCTGATGAAGACTACTTAGTAAAAATGTGGGAGTAAACAATATCGTAAGGAGGAAGCGTTAGCTGCATTCCCTTATAAGATTTTGTGCTGGAGGGCCTGCAACCAAGCAAGAAAAATAGGAAAGTATGAAGAGTATGCAGATACCATAGCCCTTTAGTTTACTCCTTTCCTAGGGTTTTGTTCTTCTGGGGTAGCCCCAGGAATAAAGCAGGATTGGTCTAAACCAACTGTGGTTGTCTTGCTTTCCTGTTGTAGGATTCTGCCTGTGAAACTCAAGAGGAAGTCAACTGAGAATTTCTGCGAGGTTTGCCTCACCATAAAAAGAGACACAGGGAGGGATATTCTCTTTGTTGCATACTGATGTTGTCTGCATCTGACGCCTGGAACTGCTGCAGCCACCTTGTAACCATGAGGGACCTAAAAAAGCAAGTCAATCTGCTCTATTTTGTGTGGGGGGAAACTTCCCATAGATTTTTTTCCCTTATCTCTCATGGGCCAACTTGTTCCTGAAGCAGCCACCAGCAAATGGGAATGGAACCAAGATGAAGGTATGGGGCAAAGTGCATGTTGGAGAGGTATCACCATTGACAAGTGGGGCTGGGAAAACTAGCTCATGATAAAAAGAAAAATAAAAGTACATCTCTACTTCCCATTCCGTATAAAAAGTAACCCTGGAAGGATCAGAGACTTAAATGAGAAGGTACTGGATTTGAGACTTTGGTTTGGAGAAAGATTTCTTAAGCAAGACACAGCAAGCACAATCTGTGAAGAGAAAGTTGATGGATTTGATTATATCAAATTTAGGGATTTCGTTTATCAAAGACACCTGGGGGCGGCTGGATGGCTCAGTTGGTTAGAGTGCGAGCTCTGAACCATAGGGTTGCTGGTTCGATTCCCACATGGGCCAATGAACTGCGCCCTCCGCAACTAGATTGAAGGCAATGAGCTGCCGCTGAGCTTCTGGAGGGGCACCCAGATGGCTCAGTTGGTTAGAGCGGGAGCTCTCAACAAGGTTGCCAGTTCGATTCCCACATGGGATGGTTGGCGACTGGACTTGGAGCTGAGCTGCGCCCTCCACAACTAATTGAAGGACAACGACTTGGCGCTGATGGGCCCTGGAGAAACACACTGTTCCCCATTATTCATAAAAAATAAATAAATAAATAAATAAGTAAGTAAATAAATAAATAAATAAATGACACCTGGTGATGGCAATGCTCTCTACCCTGATTGGAGGCTGAGTGCCTGATTGTAGACATTGGTCAAAACTCATCAGACTGGACACTTAAGATTTGTGCATTTTACCAGAGTAATTACGTAATTATGTCTCACTTAAAAACAATCTACTTAGAACAAAAAGGTACCATTGGCAAGTTATCAATGGGTGACAGAATGGGAAAAGATCTTTGCAATCTTTGTAATCTAATGATCAATAACTAGAACATATGGGACATTCTGCGGCCACCACAAGAAAGACTAAATATTAAAGAGCAAAGGGTCTGATGGGGCAATGCCCAAAGGGAGACCTTTAACGCCCAACAAGAGCAGGCAGAGACACTGCACTTCCCCCCACCAGAGCAGCTAACATGGAGATGTTGGTGAACATCAAACATTAGCAATGATGTGAGAGAACAGCACCATCTGTGGGCCATTTGGGGGAATGATTGAGTACGAAGAGTCACATTGTATGGTGGACCCCATGACCCATAATTCTACTGTGTGTATCCACCCCAGAAATTTCTTCCATGTTTGCAAAGCACTGGGAACAACCTGAGTGCTCCACCAATATCAGAGTGAAATGTGATATGTGAACACAATTTCTAAAGGAATCTGGTAAAACACTTAAAATGAACTAAGACCAACTAAATCAACATGAAGAGATCTGAAAATAATGTTGACAGTAAAAAATAGGAAGTAGAATGAGATGTAGCCATGATAATATTTACATAAACTAAATACACAACGGTGAGTCCGGGAGGTGAGGACAAGGAAAACAGGATTAGAGGGGGGAGAGGGGGCTGTGCATGGACCTTGGATGAAGAGGACGAGGTCGTGCATACTGTACGTGGGGGCCAGTAGAGGGTCACTGGGAGGATGGACTCTGACAGTGACAACTCTACAGAAGACAAGTGGGGCTTATGAAACCTACTAGATCCAAGAGCTGGGTCTCCTCTCACTAATGTTGAGAAATATAAGCAAGACTGAAATTTTCTGCAGTCGTTCCATCAGGAGGTGGAGCCTGTTTCCCCAGCCCATGAATCTGGTCTCATCCTCATGCCTGTCTCTGAAGCAGAAATGACTTGTAAGCCTGGGCCTCAGAGCCCTGGCAGCCCCTCTTGCCCTCTTAGCGCCATGGAAGAAGCTTGGTGGGCTGGCAGCCACCTTAGACCACGCAGCCCCAGCTGGCCCTGAGGTACCTGCGGACCCCAGGGAAGATTGCAGAACCACCAGGCCGAGCCCAGCCCACGTTGCAGACCCAAGAGAATTAAGAGCAAATAAAATGGCTCTTGTTTTAAGCCATTGAGTTTGGGTGAGGGAGGTTGTTTTGTTTGCAATATGAGGTCTGTTATGTAGCAAAGGATTACTAGTTACTAGACGGTACTTATATGAATATGACGCCATGCAGCGACTAAGCCACTAGGGGTGGGGGTGGGTAACTTTATATTTGGCATCTCTTGTGTTGGAAATCTGTCCCCTAGAGGTCAAAGGTTAACCCCAGGTGGGATGGAGGTGGGGGCAGGGACAGAATGGGGGGAAGGATAGGATTTGTGTTTTCTCAGTGTCTACCTCCCCAGACACATGATGCTGTGAACTCCTGCAATCTTTCCATCCCCAAGGAGGTCAGACTAGGTCATCAGTTTACAGAGAGACGTGAAGGTGCATGAGTCCCCTGAGGGCCCCCCAGCACCTCTGGATTCAAACCCAGGTCAATCTGAATCCAGAGAACACGCATCTGATACTCACTTTTTCCACCTACTGAGGGTCCGTACATGAGCCCTGACATCTGCTCTGGTTCAATGTCCCCATGGATTTCATTCCCACAGACGCAGGTTACAATACAGGCCACTCTCAGCAGGACAGGTTTGGGGGGGGTGGGGCGGGGGTTGGTTTTGTTTTTTGCTGTTGTTCCCTCCCAGAGGGCAGGGAGCAGATCCTGTTCTTCAGCAGCACAGGGCCTGGGGGGTAAACAACCATCAGGATCAGTCATTTTCCAGATAAACTACAGAGCTGTCTTGTCAAATGCTCAAGTGCTTTTTTGAGATCTGTATTGTGATTGCAAAATATCCCCTACATGAAATCAGTCTATTAAAAGGGAACTCTGAATAGTCACTTTCCACTCTTCAGAGATCTGCCCCAGGACAGAGCACTTCTGTCCAATCCTGCAAGTCTTGTTTTCAGCTTTTGTCGTTTTCAAACAAGGTTAGCACACTTATCAAGGTTATGCTGGGGTAGTCTGCGTTTTCTGTTACTATTATGAAAAGGCTTTAAAAAAATTGTATTTTCTAAATAACAATCGTAGTATACATGTGTTATGGGTTGAAATGTGTCCCTGCCCCCCCAAATTCGTTTGTTGAAGCCCTAACCCCCATTCCCTCAAAATGTGATTGTATTTGGAAATAGTGCTATGCAAGCATAATGGGTTAAGATGAAATCTTACTGCGGTGCGCACCTGAATCCAGTGTGTCTGGTGTCCTTTATAAAAAGAGGAGAGTGGACACACAGGTGCACACAGGGAGAATAACCAATGAAGTCTGGAGCTATGCTGCCTCCCACCAAGGAACCACCCGGGTGGAGACAGACCGGGACAGACCCTCCCCAGGAGCCTTCGGAGGGAGCAAGGCCCTCTGACACCTTGATCTTGGACTTCCGAACTCCAGAACCATGAGTAGATTTTTGTTGTTTAAGCCACTGTTTGTGGCAGTTTGTTACTGCCACGTGACACACTCAGATGTCATGCCGCTGTCATAGTTCTCCAGGTGGCTCTCTCCCCAGATGCAGTGGAGCAGGGGGTGCGGAGGGAAGACAAGGTGTGCTCAGCATGCACAGTGTCCTGCAGTGGAAGGGCCCTACCACCCCAGGACTCACTGGTGACAGAGGCCAAAGCATCTGGGGAGGGGTTGGGGCAGATTAGCACAGGCCACTAAAAGCAGTGGGGACCAGGTCTGAGCTTTACACAGCAGGGTCACAGAAAGACCCCGTCTTGTGGAATGGCCATGAGTGCTGGGACCTCGGTGGGAATTGAGATGGGGAAACTTGGGGTATCGGAAAGCGCCTGGGGCAGATCCAGGCCATGGGAAGCACTGATTAGGTGTGGGCACCTCTCGTTGGCTGTCTGGGAGTGAAGTCCTTTCTCAAACTGTGGGGCTGGGGGGCAGTGGCAGCGGTTCGGCCTCAGACCCTGTACCTCAGTTTGTCCACCTGGAAAATGGGGCCATTACTAGACTCTCCCTCACGAGGTTGAGGAAGCCAGTGGTCACCAGTTAAAGCTCTGAGCACTGAGCTCAGCACCACGTAGGCTGTGGCTCGTCAGCCGGCTCTGGCACTAGCACTCACCACCTCCCTTCGAGATGCGTGACGGCCACTGAGCACCAGAGAGTAGCTAGTCCAAGCTGAGATGTGGTGCACTGGAAAACACTCATCTCAAGTAAGGCTTATATTCCCATCTTGCCTGCGCCTGCCTGGAGCCAGAGGTTCTCCACACACCGGGCATCCAGGGAGACGCGCTGCCATCACCGGGGCGGACGTGGGCGGAGCGATGGTGGCCAGGCTCGGACTGGGACTGATTATTCAAATCAAACAACTGCTGTAACACCTTCAAGTAGCCCCTCCCACAATACCTCCACTAGCCCAAGTCCAGCGCATGCCACCACCAGGGCAAGTGGCATTGGTCTGCAGTCAACAGCCAGTCTCTTCATGGTCTCCTTCTCCCTCCTACATCTCTCCTGCGGAGACTCAGAGCAAGAAACGTCTGTACCTCTGTAGCTTCTAAACCCAATCCAAATGGTGTCTAGACATCCAACGTGATAAGGAAAAAAACAGGTCTTCACTGAATTTGCTAATCCCACACCTTGTTTTACTGACACAGAAAGTGCTGGGGATCTCAGATTTGACGGGTATGAAGAGCATGGGCGAGGCTTGACTAGATGCCAATATTAAATCTGCTGGAGTTTCATGTACAAGATGGAGACACATCCCTAATTAGCTGAGAGATAATTTCCTTAAATGTGGCTTAAGTATGGACACATGAAACTACCTGGAAAATGAATAGATTTTATCTTATCTTGAGAGGAAGGATATATATATGTTTTTAGAACTATGAATCAGAATAACCACATTTGGAACACTTTCTGTTATCATTCAGTATTCTTAGAACTTGATCCGAAGCCCAATGTGGACTTGATTCTGAAAAGTAAATTTTTCCACAACTGCCTCGATGCACAGAAACCTTTTAAAAAATAGACACGTCCTAAAAGTCTTTTGTCCGCATGGTCACACACTGATGCTTAGATGTCCCAGTATCTAATATGGCCACAGTCTTGATAACCAGTCATTTTCTGCCCATCTTTAGAAATCTACACAGGAACACATGTACCCAACAGATCTCCAGCCACTATGTGTGTGAATGAACATTCCCTTTTGTTTCATACCTGAATGCTGTACATCTATTTTGGATTGTATATTGTGTTTGTGTATTTATGCTTTGATTCAGAGTAACTTCTCATGTTTGCATTGAACACAAACCGTAAATAAAAAGAAACGACTGAAAGAAAAAACAAAATGTTTATATTGACTACATATTGAAATATTTTCAGTAGATTGGGGACAATAAAACCTATTAAAATTTGTTTCACGCGTTTCTTTTGACATTTTCTTTGGCCCCTCGAGAACATGCTGACAGTGCTGGAGGGCACCTCTAAGGTCAGTCCCGTTGGACAGTGCCACGCCTCCAACGCCCTGTGGTCACGTCTTCCTCCAGGCCCAGCCTGCAGGCTCTCCCACCCTTGCCTGTTGCATTCCCAAGATCCCCACCCCCACTGGGCAGGCATCATGATCCCCTTTTACAGATGGGGAAACTGAGGCTCAGCGATGACAGGTTACTAGGCAGTGGCAGTGCAGGTGACCATGCCCTTGCCTGAGTTCAGGAGAGAAGCTGGAAGCAGTGTCTAGCCATGATGGGCAGTGACACTGGCCCACCCCTCAGTGACTGTTCTGCAGCCACAGAAAAACTGACGGGCATTTCTGGGGATGCACGTGGCAGGGGGCTGGGGGCTGGGTCTCTCTGGGCTGCTGACTCTTCCTCACCTGCCCCTACCCCCTCCCCTTCACGGCCCAGGAAAGTCTGTGTGTATGGGGATGGGGGGGCAGGGGAGGATACCACTCGGGAAGCATAAAACCCGAGCCCCGGCAGTGGCCTGGAGGTCAGGACTGGGCTGGGCACCAGTAGCCATGCAAACAGAAGCCCTCCTGGCCTCCAAGCCCCAACCACCCAGGACACCGCCCACTGGGGAATGATTCTAAGCCACTGTGCCTTTGCTCCCGACCCCCCCCAGAAGCAACAGCCTGTCTTCCCAGTCAGTCTGGGGGGGCCATTTCTGCCCTTTCTTCAGGGCTCAGGTTCAATATCCTCCTCGGGGAGCCACCCTCCTCCACCAGGCTGGGTTAGGTCGTCTCCTCCCCGCTCGGCCATGTGCTCTTCCCAGGTGTACATCAGGGCGACACAGGCCTGACAGTCCACCCCACCGAGGGAGGGCTGCTCAGAACTGGAAGGGGACATTGTGTCGGCTGAAGGACCATTCTGCACCACCCATGAGATTTCTTAACGTTTTGGTACTTTTGATGTTACAGGTGGTTATAAATAGTCTAGTATGTGTAGGAGGCCTTTTCCTCAATAGTTATGAACGCTAAGAATTTAAGTAATTTATGAACTTATGAAAAATGTCAAACATATAGAAAAGCTGAGAGATTTTTAAAGTGGACTTCCATTGAGCCAGCCCCAGGTCTCCCAGTGGCGGGTCTGCCTGCTTCCTGGCACATCCAGCCGGCTCTCCACTCCAAAGGCAGGTGCACTGTCAGTCCAGGCACAGGGTCCACTCCACTCTTTACGGCTGAATACAGTAATTTCATGTTTATTGCACAGTCTTGTGAGAACATCTATATGACGCTAGGAGAGCCATAAACATCTGTTGAATAAAGAAAGAACAATTATAAAATCTGTGCCTATTGTGTAGTCCCCCTTTTTTTGGATCTGAAACTTATTTTTTCTGCCCAATAGAAAAAGATTTAAGTAAACTAGGACCAATCAAAAAATGGAGGTGTTTCCATGTAAGCAAATATTTAATAAAAAGAGTTATGTGGCTTTAAGCAACAACAACAAAAGACCCCATTAACTTAAAGAATGAAATCCAAATCCCAACTTCTTTTGCCTGGCATACAACATCCCCGTTTTGGGGCCCTGCCCACCTTAACCTCTTGCCATCTTCGTCTTCGTTTTGTTTTAAACAAAACACTTGATGAAAGGAAATAGTAGCACCTACAACTCTAACCTCAGAATTATTCCCGATCCTCACCCTGGCTTCAGCTCAGGCTGCAATAGAGTATTTCGTTGCACCTTTCACCCTTCTCTAGTGTTCTTCAAGGCTCTGGTGCTAAGAAGCTCCAGGCCAGTTTGGCATAAGGCCCTAGCCTTGGTCCTTCTCTGTAGAAGCACCACAGCTGGCTCAGAACACATGAAAGTGTTGTCTCACCTCCCTCCATTCCACCATGAAAGGGTAAGTGTAATCCTAGGTGACCACTGGATTGCATCCAAGCAGCCTACTAGGGACTCATTCTTAAATAATGAGACCCTGCCAAGCTCACCCAACACTTGAGGAAAGCCTTTAACATTATAACAAACCAAAAGTGGGAATCTAAAAGAGAACTAGATACGATGCAAGGAACAGAAGAAAACATAAAAAATTAAAATTTCCTTAGAAAGACAGAAGGTTACATTCAGGAAAAGAGAACAAAATCCAATAATCAATGAACAAACAGAAGAGGAAATTAAAAAGAACTGCTGATATATACATATATATATATATATATATATATATATATATATATATATATATATATATATAATCAGCTGGATTTATATATCACTGATACATCACTGATATATATATATATTGCTGGATTTATATATAAATCACTGAGTTTACCGAAGGGAGTATTTCCAGAATGAAACCAACCCATCAAGTGTGCAGCCCAATGAATGGACAAACTGTCTAAGACACAAGACACTAAAAGCTTCCAGAGAGGAAGCAAGGTCACATATAAAGGGAACTGGATTTTTCATCACATTGGAAGGTAGAAGCCAATAGAGTAACCTTTAAATTTCCGCAGGAAAATGATACCCAACCTTCAATTCTATAACCAGCCAAACTACCAATTCTGTGTGGTTTAAAAGCATTTTCAACATTCAAAGTCTCAAAAAATCTACTTCCCATGTGTTCTTTCTCAGGATGGTACTGGAGTTACATGCTACCAAAACAAGAGAATGCATGGGGTCCAGAAAGCAGGGCTTCCAATGCAGGACAAAAAGGCAGGAGAACCTTAGCCCAATCTACACAGGACAAAGCAGGCTCCAGAAGGATGTCCCCCGGAGGGAAAAAAAACAAACCTGCAGAACAGATAATATCTGATTCTGTGGAAAACTGTACTGGGAGGCATTTGAGTTAAAGGGTGAAGGAAGATGGAAACTCAAGCCAAACTGAGCTATTGAAAAAAAAAATTAACCTCAAGAAAAATAATTGTACAAAAATAACCCAGTACACCACTTGGCTCAGAAGTAAACAGTTACAGAGTGATAAGGAGTATGGATTGGCAAACTGCACGCTGCACCAGCTTTTATATGAAGTTAAATGGAACACAGCTGTGCCCGTCTGCTTACACCAGTGATGGCTGCTTTTGCAGTGACAGCAGAGCTGAGTAGTCACCAGAGACTGCATGCCCACAAAGCCTAAAATATTTACTATTGGCTACTTTATAGAAAGTTGGCCAACTTCTAGATTAAACTAAACTATCTGAGTGAGCGACATAAGGGCAAGAGGGTATAAATCGAACTAAAATTAAAATCCTCATCTATAAGTCCAGACTCTAAATAGAATGAAGTAAGACCGGAGTGTTAAGGCTCGTATTTAGAAATGTGGAGATACATGAAGAAACTGCTACAAGGATTCAAAGTGGTGGCCGGCATAATGTGTGATTGGGTTGGGGGGACAAACACTATTTTTTGTCTTAAGCCTTTTTATGAACCATTTGATTATTTAAACTAGGTTTAGGTATTGCTTTGGCAAAGCAAAAATAATTTTAAAACAACCGAATGGCACTTACCACTACGTAGAGCACGAATGCCCACGTTCTAGGAGGTCTGGGGTGCCAGGCTCCTCCGCTGCTGTCCTGGAGCCACTTGGAAGCCTCAAGTTTCATGTCCGGGGTCTGAGCTAGTTAACGGCCCTCCTGGCCCCATCTCTGATCCTCCTCCAGCATTTTCACTCATCCTGGGATTCCCACCCTGGTGGCTGGGAGAGACAGTCCCCCAGGGGATCGGATCTATTGTCCCTGCCCCCAGAGACTAAAATTATCCTCCTTTTCCTCAACCCCAAAGCCACGCAGGAAGCAACAGGAAGGACTGGACACGAGAGCCCCCACCAAGCCCCAGACAGACTCTGCTACTCGAACAGGTGGTCCTGGGCATGGGACAGATGTCCCCTCACCCAGACCACCAGGTCCACACCCCTATCTACATATTCACTGCTTCTAAACTGCTTCAGCCAACTGAGGCCAACGCTGCCCAAGAGGATGCCAGCCCCCGAGCGCTGGTTCCCTGGACCAGTGCTCAACGCCGGGGTGGACACACACTACCAAGTGAGGTCCAGCCCAGCAGAAACCCGCCCTTAGGATGGTGGTGGGCAGATGCCCATCCAGCTCAGACCCTCCTGGGTCTTAGAAGCACTGGACAGAGAGAGCTGTCTGCCATTTAACAAGAGAGGACAGCCACAAAGCACAGGATTCATAAAAGATAGTTTTCAATCAAGCTTTTAATGAAAAGATCATAAAATAACAGTTTCTCATCACTGTACATTAAGACTGCACGCTTCTGAATGGAGAGATCAGTCGTCGGTGAATTGCTTTTCTATGACACTTGAGGGCTGCATACTTGCAGCTCTGACCTGAATTTATCCAAACTCTCGAGGGACGTGAACTCAATGTAATGACTGACAGCGGCGGTGGCCAGTACAGGAGTGTGATCACGGTGTCCCTCCCCCTTTATGGGAAGGGCATAAAGTAGGACATGATCCCTCTTCCAATTCTGATTAAACAAAACAGCTATAACCCCATCCCTCCCTCTCCCCCTCGAGGTATTTATGAATGGGCCAGAGCCCAACCTGGGGTCCCCCAAGGGGGGAGGGGGAAAGCAAGTGATAGGTGGGGTACAGAGAGGCTCCCCTCAGCACCTGGCCCCACAGGGCCCCGCCAAGTGGAGGGGGGGGAGCCCTGGGGATCCTCCCTGCCCCAAATGAGGTCTGTTATGCAGCATTTTTGAGGTCAATAAATTACAGCAATAAATAGCAAGGTGAGGTAGGGGGAGGGGTTCCCGGTAGAAAATTAAAGTGGGGTGACTGAAGCTGGGGGGTCCTGGGCAGCCTCAATTCCCACAGCACATACCCACCCCCGAATTTGGAATGTCAGACTGAGGCTCTGGTTAGGTCCCTCTATCCCCACTCCTGGCATTGGATTCACAGGTTCAGTAATATCTGCCCCAACGTGACTCTTGGTTAGAGCTAGGGCCTTGGTCCCTTCAGGGGGCATGGCAAGGAGGGGGTTCCTTGTTTGTTCTCCTAAGGCCTGGAACCTCTGCTTTCGCCCCACAAGCCTAGGGGACAGGACGGATGCAGGCACCTCTTCCCTGAGCCCTGCCCTCATGGCTGCCGAGGCCTCACCCCAACTCAGGACGGCCACGGGGGAGGGCAGCTGGGCATGTGCCCGCCCAGCCAACCAACCCAGATCACACTCCTGCACTCGGCCAAGTCCAGTGAATACTGACGGGGTGGGGGCAGGGGACAGCCCAGTGCCCCCCAGTGGTGACGAACAGGAAACACACACATGGCTGCATGAGGTTCTGAAAGTCTGGGTCCAGATTGTTCATTTCACAGGCTGAGGTGTATGGCTATGCTGCGAGTCTCTGAGATTCTTATTTGCTTAAAGGTTCATCTTTTCTTTTTTGCCTTTTTTGCAATCCTGGATGAGCCTTTGTGGCGGCTCGGTCTGGTAGGAGCATGCCATGGCAGAGCCCGGCCTGCCACTCGCTTGCCCCCAGTCTGAGAAATAAATACATTCATCACTGCACAAACATATTGATACAAAAACAACACTGTTCAGAGTGTTTGCACCATCTGTGTTGGTAAGGACCAGCCCAGTGAGCCCCTCCTGCTGCCAGCAGGTGTGGGGAGGGGTGTCCCCCAGGGGTGGGGACCAGCCAGAGTCAATGGAGGTGCAAAGGTCCTGGCTTTTTGGCTTGAGAAGGACCCTCACATCAACCCACCCCAGGGTCGCAGGCAGAGCAGCAGGGGGGTGGGAGATGGAGGAGTGGAGGGGCTGGGGCTCGCCTCTATCCCGGGGCCCAAGCCCAGACTTGGGTCCAGTGGCCAGAGCCGACGGCCACCTCCTGCTGTGCCAGCTGGCCAGGAGGCCTGGGGGCCGGTCAGCACTGGCCCAAGCTCTTTGGTGCCAGCTGGGCTTGGGGAGGCCCGGGGCTGGGGACGAGGGTTCAGGTGAATCCAGGGGGCCCACACCTGCTCCTCTGCCCGCGAGCTGTTCCAGGGCCGGCGTGGCAGGGCCTTCAGAGGAAGGTGGGGACTCACTGGGACTGGCCTTACAGCTGCTGAGGTCTGAAACTGTAAAAGTTTATGTAAACAATGAGATAAATATATTAGTATCTTTTTTTTTCTGAGCCCGTTGAGGTTCCATACTCATTCAAAATGTGCTTTGGTTTAAAAAATAGGTTTTGTGAATTTGGGTATGAGCTTTTTTTTTTTCTTTCTTTTCTTTTTCTTTTTTTTTCTTTTTTTTTTTTTTGTTGTCGTTTATCCTTTCCTACATGGTATCTGCTATTTTGTTTCCTGTTTCTCCGAAACATTCAGGAATTAAGTGACTAAAGCAGAGAACTGTAAGCCGCCCTGGGCCTCCAACGGCCTAATTTCCTTGTGAGGCTCTTATCACATCTCCACGCACACTCTCAAAAGCACACACGCCACATGAAATCAAAGGAAAAAGAAAACAAAACCAAGTGTTGTGTCAATCCCGTCCCACCCCACAAACCCTTAAAATCTTAAATAGGAAACTAGTGTTTTGCTTTCTTGTTAAAATACAGAAAAGGCTCGATACAATACTCAGGTGGGTACAATACTATGTCGCACGAACATATCGTTGAGTGAGGGGCCTTTGCGCCCAGTCCCTGAAACTCTGCAAATGAATCACCTCTTTTCACAAGTCACCTCACGTTTGTGGCTGCCCATGGCCCGGGAGGCCACACACAGGCTGGGCGTGTGTACACCCCCCGTGCAGTACAGACTTTGTGTCGTGTGGCTTAAGTGCTGATGGAGTGGGGTGGGGTTGGGAGAGCAGAGGGGCCTGGGACAGGCCCTGCCCTCACTGACCTGCTGGAACAAGAAACCCTGGGTCCAGTCCTCCGTTTCCCAGCCAAAGGGACGAGGAGCCGGCTCAGGGCTGGGGGCACTGCACAGAGGGCTCAGCCAGGAGCCCTCACTCCCACAACACACCATTCACCACTCGGGTCCCTGATCTCAGGCTCTGTTTTTCGTTGGAGGGTCTCTGGAGGGGTGGAGGTAGGGGATGACTCTGGAATTTTTTGGTCTGAACTTAAAGTAGAAAGAAAAAAAGAAGTAAAGCATGAAGCAAAACGAAGAATATAAAGCCGCTGACCCAGCCCCGTGGCTCCTGTGGCCGAGGACAGTGGAGCCACCTGTGGCAACCTAGTCTGGCGTTTCAAGTGGGTTCTGGGCCCATGGAGGTGTCTGAGACTGGTAGAGAAAGCTCAAGGTGAGGGGCGAGGGATGGAACCCCAGACAGGGCTGAGACAATGGGAGGCAGCCAACTACACAGCAGAGTGGCCCTGGGCCAGAACTGCCTCCAGTGATGCCCAGCAGGGCAGTCCCCTCCCTGCCCCCAGGCCACACCACCTTAGTCAGCCCCTCCCCACACCCTTGCACTGGCTAGGCGGGGCTTCTGCTTTCCCAAGCTCAAGCTCAAGCTCTCGCAGGCCTAGGAGACAGGCTGGTGGGGCTCCCTTCTGCCTCATCCTGGCCCTGGCAGGGAGCTACAAGGAGCTTGCTCCTGTTTCCCCCGTTGCCCAGCGGGCGTTGCCAGCGCCTGGCCCCACACTGGGAGCTCCCATGGGGCTGGACTACTCACACCCTTCCCCGGGCCCAGAATGGAGTTATGCGGGCTTCTTGGAGCTCAGTAGCATACTCGAAACACCTTCAGGGCAGCCACAGCTATCCCTGTGCTCAGGAGAAAACCCCCAGGCGAGCACGCAGGACCCCACTGAGAGTGTGGGTGGTAGGGCCCTGGGCTGGGTCTCAGCCAAGCCCAGGAGGGCCGCCTGGTCAGCCCAAGCCTGGCTCACTCGAACACACATCTTCCTGTGCGCACTAACGGGAGGAAAACAAAAGTGTCACGGCCTCAACTGCCAGTCACCAACTTACTGTTCTCGTGAATTCAAGAGGTAGCAAAAGGTCAGAAGTCTCTCCACCTTGACAGGTAAGGAAGAAGGAAAGCGCAACATCTGTCCACACGCACCGCGCACACCACACACACAAAGAAAAGAAAAACAAGAGTACCGACGGCCCTGGCACCCAGTCCAGCCTCCCCCCGCCCCCCCGCGAACCCCAGACCTTCCAGTTCAAACATTCACATAAACGTTACACTGGTTTCTTTCTTAATAAAAAACAAGTACCTCTAAACAAAGAAGATTCCTCGGAAACTATAGGAAAAGCACTCTCTCTCCTGAGGCAGCCGAGGCGGGGCTCGGGGCCCAGGGAAGCCTTTGGCCAAGAAGGGCTTCTGGGGCCTGGAGGGGTGGGCGCCCCGCGGCCTGCAACCGGGGCGGGGGGGCGGGAGGGGCAGCTGCCCCATACATTCAGTCTGCAGACCCAGGCTCAGCCCCAAGGGGCCGGGAGGAAAATAAACTCTTGTTGGTTTTGGTTTAAAAAACAAAATTCATAAGGAAAAAAGGAACAGATCAGTAGGAATAACAGCAACACAGGCCCAGAGGGCTCTTTAGTTGTGGAGAGGTAGGCGGTGGGGGCCCCCCTGGCTCGAGGAGGGAGGGCTCCATTCCCTCCCACCCAGCACCCTCCCCACAGAGCCGTGGTAGGCCGCACAGACTAGCATCGTATGCGCAGGACGCTGCCCCTGTCCACAGGCAGCCCTGATCCTCCCGGCGTGGGTGGACGTCCCTACTTGCCCTGCCCCAACCTGCGGGAAAAAGGCCGGGTCCCTGCGAACCCCGTGACCCATTCCCACAGGCCCTGCAGCAGCCCTGGCAGGCAGCGGGGGGCCTGGACGGGATCGGGAGGTAGACTGCACACCCACAAGACACCCGCGGGGCTCGGGACCCGGCCTCCTTCCGCTCTCTTCCCTTGGTACAGACTGTGGATTAAAGCTCTGGGTGGGGGGGCTGGCCGGAGGTGCGGCCAGGAGCCACCCCCGCTGGACCTGGGGTCCGGTCGGCCGGCCGCTCAGCCTCCTTGTTTCTTCCTTCCATTGTTCCCGAGGGCAGCGAGTCTGCAGAGGGCGCCCGAAGGCCGGAGAAGGTCTTTGGCTTCTAGGAGGGGGAGGTGTGCATGCGCAGGTGGCTGAGGAGGTTGCGCTGCTGCGTGAACTTGCCCCCGCAGAGCTGGCACTCGTAGGGCTTCTCACCTGAGTGCACGCGCATGTGCTCGGTCAGACGGTACTGGCGGGTGAAGCGCATGCCACACTCATCGCAGGCAAAGGGCTTCAGGCCCAGGTGGCTGCGCATGTGGCGTGTCATGGTGCCACGCTGCGTGAACATCTTGCCGCAGATGTTGCAGGGGAAGGGCCGCGTCAGCCAGTGCGTCTTCTCATGCTGCCGCAGGGTGGCCGGGTCCTTGTAGGTCTTGTCGCACACTGAGCACTTGAAGGGCCGGGGCTCAGCTGCGCAGGCGGCGCTGGGTGCTGATAGGTCCTCGGCCTCCTCCTCGGCGCCGCCACTGCCCGGCTCGTAGGCGCCCTCCTCCTGGATGAAAAGCTCCTCCTCCGTGTGGGTCTCCACGTGGGCGTTGAGCTGCTCGGAGCTGGGGAAGCCTTTGGCGCAGGGGATGCAGACGTACAGGTTGTCCCCGTAGGACACCGTCTCATAGCCCTCCTGCCGGTACATGTAGTGGGAGCTGGCGTGGCCACTACCTCCCTCGCTCCCACTCTGCCCGCTGTCCTCGCTCCCATCCTTGCCATTTTCCTCCTCATCCTTACAGGGGTACGGGGGCTCTCCGTAGGGCCCACTGGGGCCACCCCCGGCCACACTGTTGGCCAAGATGCCATTAGGAACCCTGTCCCCGAGCCCCTCACTCTCTTCCCCTGGGCAGGGACCCTTGGGCCCGGACTCTCTCCGCTCAAAGGGAGAAGCTGCCAGGGGCTCCTTCTTGCTCCACTCCTTCTTGCGGGCCGAATGCCGGAGGCTCTTCCGGAGCTGCCCCCCGGGCCCCTCCAGCAGGCTCAGGTGGTTGTCCTCAGCCCCGTCCAGATCCATGGACTCACTGGGGGTGCCCCCCAGCTCAGTGTAAGAGGCACTGTTGGCAATCGGAGGCGCAGAGGCTGAGAGGGGTGAGCCGTGCTGACTGTCGCTCATCTGGGCTGGGTCATCGGGGGTGAGAGGGGGACCGGGCGTGGCGGGGGGCAAAGGGGGGCTCTTTTTGGACAGGTCCAGGCCCAGCTCCTGCTCACAGCCCCCACTGCTCCCATTGGTACTGCAGCTGCCCAGGCCAGCTTCCCCACTGGCTGGACACACGGCCCGACTCAGGCTGTGCACACTTTCCTGGTTGGAACCGCCAAGGAAGAGCTCATCATCTGAGCCTTTGGCCTGGGGGAGCTCCTGCGGGGTGTGGGCCCCCTTACGCCCATCCATGAGCCCTGGATATCGAGCCTGGATGACAGAGGCTGTGGAGAGCCGCTGGCTGCGAGGGGGTCGCCCCATGCCGGCAGCCCCCACCCGTCCAGAGCCAAAGGGCTTGCCGGCTCGCTTGAGCTTGCGGCGGCAGAGGGCTGCCAACTCGGGCAGCTGGAGGTAGCTGGCGGCGGTGAGGAGAGTGCTGAAGTTGGGCTCGGCGGGCTGGTCACTGGGCAGCAGTTTGCCCGTGTAGATGAAGTCCAGGATCTGCTGGAACACCGTGGAGCTGACCATGTCCGTGTCCAGGTTGATGAGGTTGTCGTGCAGGACCAGGGACTTGAAGTAGATGCTGCTGGCGGCCAGGACATTCTTATGGGCCCGGAAGATGGAGTTCTCTACCATGATGATGACGTCACACAGGAAGCCCTTTGTCCTCTGCTGGTTTAGCTGCAGCAGGAGCTGTTTGGAGTGGCTGGGCAGCTCCATGTCGGGCCCCATGTCCCCACGCCCTGCCCACGTGTACCACCTGGGGGCAAGAACAGGCATATGCACATTAGCTGACCGGGACTCTTGGGCAAGGGCCCAAGGCCAAGGTGGCCCACAGTGACAGTCAGAGGAGCCTCCATGCTGACCTGGCCCCTGGCCGCCTCCTTGGGCACAGTACCTGGGGAGGGAACTCACATTGCCCACCAAGGACTCACGCTGCCCAAGAAGGGACAACGGCGCTGGCCCCATTTGCACCAATGACAAAACAGAAGCAGGACAATGAAAGTCACTCAGTGCCAAGTAGAGAAGCTGGGACTGAACTTGGCCCCACAGCCCAGGTACCACCTCCACGCTAAAGGAAGTCTGCAGGGGACCCAAAAATGACCAGCAGAGGACTGAGGTGCTGGGAGCAGGAGCCGTGGGTAGGCTGACTTCTGTAAGCATGCAGCGTCCCAGCTTTGAAGACCACCCAGAAACCAGATGTTTAGGTGAAATCTCCCAATGCTGAATCAAGGTCCTTTTCCCTGAAAACCACATGGGCCAAATCAAATATGGAGCTCTGGTCTGTGACCCCCGCTCCATACTGGGTGCCTCTCAACCAACCCGAGAGGCTTCCCAAGCCTTCAGATTTGCTTATGTCCCGTGGCCACCTCCCAGACACTGCAGCCCACATGCCTTCCCTCGCGTGTGCCTCCCCACCCCCCCCAGAGGCACAGAACACTTCCTAGTCTGCTCCTCTGAGTGCTATGCAGAAGAGGGGGCTGGGCAAAGCCCCTGGCACTGCTTGGGCCCAGGGTCCCTGCTGGGCAGGGCAGCGCAACCTGGGCCTGGGAAAGATGGCCACCTGGCCTCAGCAGACTGGCACAGACACTGATGTCATTAAGTAATAAACACGCAGAGGCCTCTGGCCTCCTCAAGAACTCTGCGCTGGCTGTGCGGCAATGCGTCACCATGCGCCCACCCTCCCACAGGCAACTGTGTACCACAGAGAAGGTACCCTGAAGAAGGTACCTGCACCTCCTACTCAGGGCCCCGTCTCTGAAAGGAACTGAGTGCTTTGAGCCTCACCCCACCTGCGACTTCCGACTCCTACTAGGGAGCCCAGCCCTGCCTCCCTTGGGGCAGAGCCTAGAGGGATTGCACCCACCAGTCTCCCTGTGATACAAATGCTCCCCCTTCCCCGCTACCTGCCCACATGGGTGTCAGGCGGCACCCAGGGCCTGACAGCAGGAGGCAGCAAACACCTGCTTGGCCCTGTAAGGCTGCTCAGTCGGGGTGCAGAGGCTGGAGCCCAGGTCCTGTGGGAACCAACCTCGCCCCCGTCAGCCAGGCAGGACACTTGACCCCAGGGAAATGCAATGTTACCTCCACCAGCACCCAGAACACCTGGTGCTCTGAGCCCGGCAAAAGGACAGTTGAGGACAGGAGGTCTCATCGTCCCCAGGCCAAGAGCGGCATGCCACAGTCTCCCCTCCACGCTGCCCAGCACGGCATGCACACAAAGGACTGCAGGCCACATGCAGCCGAGAGCTGCAGGGCTGTGTGGGCCGCCCAGAAAGCCCCCAGCAGGAGCAGGTGGACGGGCCTCCCTCCCCCAGGCCGCCCTGCCCCTCCCCGGCCCTGCCAGCTCCCCGGCCTCAGCCTACCGGAGCGCCAGGGGCCCAGAAACCATGTGAGCAGCAGCCAGCGGGGGTGGCCTCCTTGAGCACGTGGCCTCCCTTGGGGGGGCATCAATGCCTGGTCACCTGGGGAGGAGAAAACGGACACAGTCACCCAGACATCCATCATTTAGAAGGGGAGGGACAGTGAAAGAGGTGGCTGGTAGCCCTGGAGCCCTTGCTCCCAGCAGGTCTGGGGGGGTCTCTCTGGCTGGGACGCCAAGGGCAGCCAGCCAGGCAGGAGACAGTGGCCACAGTACTTGCCACCGGGCCGAGTGGCAGGGAAGGTGGCAGGTCTAGAAAGCTCAGAGGTGCTGCACCCTTCTCCCACCCAGGAGAGTCAGGGTGCTCCAAGGGCCACCTGCGCCTGGGGAGCTGGGGGCAGGCACAGAATTCCTGACGAGAGTACAGTGGTCAGCGGCCCGGACAAGGCCCTGCCTAGACTGGCCACATTTACATAACAAAAGGTCAAAATTGGAGGCACTGGTGCAATGGGCTATTTATAAGAACCAGTCTCAACCGCTTCTGGCTTCTGGCTCTCTGGTCGCCTTCCCTTCCAGATCTGTTCTTGCCCCCTCCCTGCCCAGAGGGCCCAGCCCCCTCCTGCCCTGCCCTGCCCAGCCTGACCACATGGCCTCCCCTCACAGGAGTTTTTGCAAGCTCGCCTTTCAATACCAGCCTGCCAAAGCAGCTGGCAGCTGCTACCAGATGCGGGTGGGCTCCCTCAGCCCCACCACCACCCCTGGCTTCAGGTCCCACGGGAAGGGGTCTTGAGGTTCTGGCTCCTCGAACCCCTCTCAGGCAGGCCTTGGCTCCCTTGGAATGGAGCCAGGGTGGGGGAGGAGGCCTGCAGCAGCGTGGAGCCCATCCCTGACTGCCCTTCCCCCACCCCCAGGGCCAGGGAGGCTCAGCAGGTCCCTCAGGAATGTGACCAGACCCGGGGTGCGGGGTGGCTGGGAGGCCTCAGCCCCAGCCTGCCAGCTGTCTCTTTGGCCCCTAGCACAACTCCCCTCTCATAGAGGTGGCCCAGGCGGGAGGGGGCACAGTTGGTCCAGGATCCCACCGATGGCCCAGAGGGCAGCAGAACCAACTCCGTAGGTCCAACGGCCTAAGAGGGTTCACATTTAACAAGGCCTGGGCCCCTCACCTGTGTGGACAGTCCAGGCTCCCCTACCAGGTGAGGCCAGAGACAGCCAGCAGGATAGAGCCAAGCCCAGCCTTGGGAAGGACAGCAAAGACCATTGCAACACTGGTGATCGGCCAGTAAGAACGGACAGGAAGCCACAGCTGACGAGACGCCTGTCACACAGCCCCGTGCCCCCCTGCCTCCCTGGACCGCAGGACAAGCCAAGCCCTGCATGGGCACAGCGTCTGCCCGGGGCCTCTGCCTCAGCACATGCCAGAGCCTGTAACTAGGGGTTACTTTGCTCGTGTCAGAGATCAGGCCAGCAACTACTAGAGCAGTGCAGGGGGTAGGTGGCAGAACAGGACGGGGCCTCCTGCTCAGCCCGACAACCATTTCACTCGCCCGCGGACGGCCCGGCTGAGTGACTGACCAAAGTCTCCCAGGCCGGGTCACATGTGACTCCTCTCGAGCCTGACCTCCCACAGGGACACTCAGCAGGACAGTGTGCACCCTTCACTGGGTGGGGCCTCAGCAAAGCTGCCAGTTCGATGCTGCCTGCCTACCACCTGTCTACCCCAGGCCAGGCCGAGCATGGGTCACCCCTGTGCCTGTAAGCCACAGGACAACAGGTGAGGTGGTGCCCCCTGATGCAGGGCCAGAATCCCTATGAAGCACTGCTCTTCTCAGTGAAATGATGACAGCCAGGAACCTCTGCCCTCCCACTCACCGTCCGCTGTGGGAAGAGCAAGCACCTACCCGGGAGAGGACGCAGCCTGGGTTGGGGGGAGGGTGCCAGGTAAGGAGCAACACGGCTGTGGGGGCTGGTCCAGCAAGCTGGCAGCACAATGGCCCACTGAGCACAGGTGCTGGTACCCAGCCCTGGCAGGAACCCACCACAGGCTGGGCTGAGGACACTGCCTGGCACCCAGCGGCCCCTGGCAGCAGGCCCAGGCAGTGAGCCTATCAGCCCCCGGGATCCCACACCCAGCTCAGGCCGCTGCCCGCCGGGAGCGCGGGCTCCAGGAATCCCAGGATCTGGGGCAGTGGGACAGTCGGCTTCTTCTCTAAGGTGGAGACCTGGCCCTTCCCAGCTGGGTGGGTGGGTGGTGTTGGCAGCTGGGCTTCCCCCTGGCAGGGAAGAGAAGGAACACAAGTCCGTGGGGGAAGATCAGCTGTGCCCACTTGTGAACACAAAGGGTGTGGGGGAATGAACAGAGACCTGGCGGAAGACCTGGATCACCTTCTCGGGTCCTGTTTACAGAATGGTCAACACCCACCTACCCAACAGGTCGGGGACACCAGGAACTGGGACAGGGCCTTGCTGAGATCTCATTTCCTTTTCTTCCCCTCCAGGCCCTTACCACAGAAAAGCCAGAGAGGCAACTGCCCCACCCCAACACACACACACACACACACACACACGCGCGCGCGCACGCGCGAGACCCAGGGCCCAGATGCTACTGGCAGCACACATCCGTCCAAGGGAAGGCTAGGCCCTGCTAGCTGAGCCAGGGAGAGCTGGCCACAGATCCCCACACCCCCTCTGCTGCTCCTTTCCTGTCCACCCTCAACAACTAACAGAATGGAAGGCCCCACTAGGCAGTCGTCTTGTGCAAAGAAAAATCTTGGGGCACACACACCCAATTACTAAACGAGGTTATCTCTGGGGGGTGGAATTACACATTTATGTCACGTTCTATAACTAATCTATGGTAGAAACAAAATCAGAGCAGCCAGTGGAAGGTGAAGTGAGCATTGTCTGGAAAAGGACATGAGAAACTTTCCGGGACTGAGATCGGTTCTTTATCTTCTTAGGAGTCTGGGGTAAGTCAAGTGAATGCACTCTCTGGTCAAAATTCAAGGAGCCACTTGAAGTTTGGGTACCATGTTGCATGTAAATTTTCCCTCAAATGGGGGAAAATTAACTCCAAACAAAAGGAGAGAAAGAACAGAGGTTTTGACAGGACACGCCTGCTCAACACCAGCTAATGTTTACTGGGCGCTGCCCTATGCCAACTGCATTCACCCCGTTGACCCTCCCGCACCCCAGGAGCCTGTGTGCTCTGCATTCTCCCCACTCTCATCTCTGCACATCCAGCCTCTGCTCCAGCACCCACCCCAACTGCTCACCTCTCACCTCCCCGGAGGCAGGAAGGCCAGGGGCCAGCAGTGTGGAGGGACATGCCATCCGTGGCATGGCTGCAACCCCCTCCTCACTGCTGGTTTCGAGCCCACCCAGGGTACCAGTTCAGCCTCATGAGCCCTTGGGCACACTGCAGGTGGCTCATGAGGGCAGTGACCACGGTGGAAGGAGATCCCTGTCCCTCCTGGCTCTTCCCTGTCTGGGCAGCCCTCGTGTGTCTCCAGCAGGCAGTCGAAGCCCCAAGCCAAGGACACCCCTCAGGTCTGCCCCCACATCCCCTAGGCAGCCTTGATCCCTAGTCCCACCCCACCCCCCAAACACACACCAGCCAAAAGGCTGACAAGGATGGCAGAGGCGGGGCCCATGACCTCCTGACCCGGGGAGCAACACCCCATGGGAGCCCCCACCTGTCCACAATCCCAGGGGCCCCACCCACCTTAGGCACTCCATAAGGCAGCAGGAGCTTATGAGGAGGCTAGTACGGGGCCACCTTGAGGCCTCTCTTTCTAGCACCCCACAAAAAGCAGGAGAGCGTGCTCTGGCCCTGTACCTTTCAGAGGCCATGAGAGGAGGTTTTAAGGTGAAAGTGATACTTGCTTAAGCAGAAAGCCAAAAATGACTTGACTCCAGCTTCCCCCCACCTCACACCCCATTCTGACAGGAGCTGCCCCAACTCCAGGAGGCCCGGGCACTCAGAACTCTCCAGTCATTTAACCCACAATGGGTACCCTCTGGAGACCAGGCTGACAGTTCTGGGAACAAAGGAACACACCCATGCCCACCACTAGCCCCTCTTGTGGGGGCCACTCAGGGTGTGGTTTCCCAGCTGGACTCCTGACCCTCATGAGGGGTGCCCCCCAGGAGAATGCTGTCCCTTTACTCAATGCCTGACCTCGGGGCAGGAACGAGGCCTCACAGAGGTAACTGCAGGCACCTTGATGAAAACACTGCCTGATTTCAGGAAACTTCCCCAGGTCCACGCCCAGCCAGGATGGAGGGCCCCCCACCCCCTCCCTGGGCAGGCCTCTTTGCCCAGATCTCCTGGGAACATCCTCACCCATCTCCCTCCCTGGCAGCCTTCCGTCAGGAGGCCTGGAGCTATCCCGGGGGGCGAGGAGAAGCTACTGCCCAGCCCACCCTAAGGCATCCCCCATGAGACTGTTCCTCTACCTTACCCACCTCCTTGGTCAGAAGTGACAGTGACACAGGAATCATCCGACCCACAGGGCTCCACTGCCAGGTAGGCACAGGCATGGCAGGCCAAAGAGGTAATGCTGGGTGGCAGGTTCCACACTCCCGGGGGTTTAAGCACATCAGACTGTGTCAGAGGACCCCCACCACGCTGGCACTGCCTCCAAGCCTGAGTCCCAAGGCAGGATCTGCCCTTGCCCCAGTCAACCCCCCTGTGGTCACCTGCTACTCCAGGGGTGGCCCCAGAGGTGCAGCACTGCCTCTGCCCTGAAGGCCTGGCCTCTCCCTACCTACAGGAGGGCAGAGTGAACAATGCCTGGAAGGTCCAAGCAGCCCAGGATCCGGAAGAGTCTAAGGCCCGGCCCTCACCTACCCACCCCACCAGGCCTGCACACCCACCAGCCCAGGACTCCACTCATGCCAGCCCTACGGCCTCTCTCTCCTTAACCGGGGATTCCTGTGTGAAGCCTTTTAAATCGCAACAGGGCCAGGAGCCCCTCTCCTTCATACTGCTTACGCCACACCTCGCCCGGTGCCAGTCTGCCCTGTGAGAGGGCAGCCTGCATATGGAGAAGATTCTGAGAGGTTACCCTGCTTCCCTGAAAATAAGACCGAGCCAGACAATCAGCTCGAATGCATCTTTTGGAGCAAAAATTCATATAAGACCCAGTATTATTTTACTATAAGACCAGGTGTAATATAATGCAACGTGATATAGTAGTAGTGTAGTATAGTACAATACCAGGTCCTATATTAATTTTTGCTCCAAAAGACGCATTAGAGCAGATTGTCCTGCTAGGTCTTCTTTTTGGGGAAACACGGCAGTTACCTCCACCTCCAGGGGCAGGTACGACAAAGTTTGGGGGTAAGCAACTGCAAGGTCCTAAGAGCAAACAGGTGGCTGTGAGGACTCGAAGCGGGACTCCAGAGCGGCGGCCACTTTTCCTGCCCCCGGGATGGATACCCTGTGCTCCCTCCTGGGCAGGCGTAGGGGTGCCACTCACAGCAGCGCTGCCCCCCACATGGAGCTACAGAGGGCCTTGCACACCTGCACCCTCACTCCCCGCTCCCCACCACCCACCTCACCCAGCCTGTGTCCTTGTCTGGGGTGCAGGGTCAGTCCAGCTCCTCCAGCACCCCAGGGCAGTAAAGAGCTTCAGATCTGAAGCCACAAGGTGGGGCCTGTCGTGCAGCCTACTTGGGGGCCCCAGCTGCTCCTGCTACTCCTCTGGGACCCTCCCTGGCTTCTGTGACCTCTCTGGCCTGCCCCTCCAGGCAGGGGCTGCTGGTGGGTGGGACTCAGTGCTCTGGGCAAGCCCAGCCGTGTAATCCTGCCCAGATCTGGATGGCGGCCAGCAGCTCCTGGCTCTTCTCCCAGACCATCCTCCTGGAAAGCAACAGGCTCCGTGAACGCCAGGAGGCCAGACCTCCCTCCAACGTAGCTTCTATGAAATAAACACTCAGGCCCCACTCTGCGCATTGGTGGCGTGGTGGTCAGGGCCCCTGAGCGGCCTTCCTTCTGCAGCCCTCGTCCAGCCCTGCTGTTCACCCACTAGCTCACCCTAATCACAGAGAGGGCATCCTCCCCAACTCCACTTGAATCTGTCCTGAAATCCCTATGCCGCCACTCCCATGAAGACGCTGTGCTGCCCATGCGGGGCCAAGTCCCTCCTGGGCCCTGACCGCCTTCCCATCTATTCCACTCCCATCTGGAAGGTGCGAAGCTTGTGGGAAGCTCACCAGCAGGAGGAAGTGGCGTTTTGCAGGCAAGCCTGGCAGGAGGCTCACATCACCCCGCACCAGGCCCCGGGACCCTCACACCTTCTCCAGAGCAGCCTCAGGTCCTCTCCTCCTTCCCCCACGCAGGCCTACGACCCTCCTGTGACTCCTAGCTTTGAAGCCACAGAGAGAAACAAGGCCAGGACAACCTGGGACAGCGCAGCTGGATTTCCCCTGCTGGTGCTGGCACAACTGGCTGTCTGGCACCGGGAAAGATGAAGGGCAGAGTCCTGCCAGCAAGGCCCCAGGCCTGACACAGTCTGGCCAAGAGTTCCGAGTTGGGCCAAGACCATGAGTGCTACTGGGGAGAGGCAGGTGAGCACTGCTCAAAGGGAAATAAGAATTTAAGGTTATGATTATTATTACAAAGACTACGTTCTCCTCCAGGCTCTGTCCCCACATTGCACTGCACCTGTGGGGGGCTGGGCAATGTTGGTAAAAGACTCACTAGCAGTGACCGTGCCAGAATAGGAGCCTGGACATGGCAGAGCGGGCAGGTTGCGCCTGCCAATCGGACAGCAGAGAAATCAGCTAACCCTATGAGGCCGGGAACAAGTGCAAATCCAGGGGCACGTCAGCCAGGAGGCAGACAGGCCCGGTGTGCTGGCTCCTGTACCCCCAGTCCCACTTCCTACTTGTCCTGCTCTTCACAGGCCTTGGTCCAACAACCAGCAGCAGCACCCGGGATCTCTCAAATAAAGCAGAACCCACATTTCAACTCCAAGGGACTTGCACACACAGTCGAGTCTGGGAAGCACTGGGGTGGGTTATGAGCTTTCTACTACCGCCCAGAAAGCCCAGTGTTCTTTCTGCAAGCAGTAAATGCTCAGCCGGTAGGTCTCAAGAGGAAGGAGAGAGCCCCAGAAGGGAAGACACGTTTCCCACATAAACAGGCCCAGAGAGTGATGAATAAAACCAGTGGGCCTAGAATGTGAGACCGTGAGGCCGAGCCTGGTTATACCACGGGCATCATGGAGCCAGGATGGTGGGCAAGGGCTTCTGGGTGGGGGTAGCAGGCAGAGGACTCAAGGAAGGGATGAAGGCCAAGCAGGGACGGCCGAGCAGTTCAGTAGGTGGAAATCCCACACACAAGGAGTTAAAAGGGCCCTTGGGAAGCTAGTCTGCCCCCCTTGAAGCGGCTATCTCGATCATCTCAGGCCCCAGGACACCCTTCCCAAAAGACACCTGAGCCCTGGGGGGAGACGGCAGTCACAGCTGAGTCAGAGCTGCAGCTGCCTGGCCCAAGGATCTGGGAAGAGGCTCTCCAACTGCACAATTTCAAAAACAGCCCTTAGCTAACAATTTCTTATGCCAACTACAGACTCTAAAAGCAGGAAGAACCACCTCTCAATGTGCACAAGTCCTTCCCAAGAAAGGATGATGGACAGCCCTCACCCACATCATTGCCATGGGCTGGTAAAGACTGAGGCAAGTTGGCATTAAGGAACCTCTGCCCTGCCCCACAGCATGACCCTTCTGGCTGGGATAAGACTGAGATGGCATGCTAAAGGGGAATCAGAAAAAAAACAAAACAAAACGATGCCAGACAGTAATGAAGGGTTTTAATTAGCTGGACAAAGACTAAAAGAATTATCTCCCGGGGAGGAAATCGAAAGGTCATATTTAAAAATAAGACCTAGACTGAAAGCATGCAAAGCTTGTGGGCCAGAAGGTCCACGCCAAGGTGCACGACCGGAAACCCACCGGCCAAGCACTCGCACGGCAGCCCAGCTCTGTCAGGAGAGGCCACTGCAGGTGTGGGGACTGCCATCTAGCCAGCAGTGAGCAGGACTGCACGTTTAGGTTGAACCTTACGAAGTTGCCTTTTACTGGTCAGAAATAGTTGATTATTGGCAAGGTCATATGGCTGACCTACATGTACACAGGTGAGTCTCTCAAGCATATAATGACCAAAGAAGTCAGGCCCAAGAGACTATGCAGTACGATCCCATTCATATAAGTTCAAGTTGGAAAGCAAGAATCCAGGGGCTAGGGGTGAGGGGAGAGGAGGGGTGACTCAAAGGACACACGAGGGACTTCTGGGGTTGTTTCTCAGTCTAAATGCTGGTTACACAAGCATGTCCATCTGTGAAGGATCCTTGGAGCTCATGACTGTGCACACTTCTTACGGGATGCGATCCAGTGCACAGAAACCTTCAGCAGGGGGAACAGGGTCCCTCCGGTCTCGGTCCTGATTAGCAAGTAGACCAGAGCCAGGCAGTAAGGTCCCCGAACCCCCAAATAATAACAACGATCACAAGACAAGAAGCGGAACACTGACAAGACAGGAGGGAGGCAGCCAAATCCAGGATGGAGTGTCCGTCTTAGAAGAGGGAAGTCTACAGACCGGCCAGGAACCCACCCACAGGAAACCTAGAGACGACCTTCAAGTCTCTTATTAGGGGCAGACCAGTGTCTGCCTTCCAAAGGAAACAACAACCCAACAGTGTTTTTAATAGTCCTAGAGTCTAATACTTCTAAAGGAAGGGCTCTTCAGATGCTAGAGACAAGCCCAGCAGAGAAGAGGAAACTTGAAGAAGAGCAGGCTAAGCCTGAGCAAGCAGGTCCCGGATACAGCCAACTGGGTGCATTAAAGGGAGGAGGCCAGGAAGAAAATGGACGAGGCCCTCAGAGACTGGGGTCAAAGGACACTGCTGGGCAGCAGGAAAAAAGCCCGTTTGCTCCCGTGTGGGTGATCAACCCCCAAACCCCGAGAGCCTCACACAAAGGGTTTAAGGAACGAAAGCCAAAGATCAAGGATCAGGTTGTTTTAATCCAAAAGGCGGGAAGAAACAGAAACACCTTGGGCATCCACCAGAATTTTTAAAATTAGGGAACTGCTACGGAAAATATTACCATCTGTGGCACTGTGCAGAAGAGCTACAGCTCTTGGCAGAAGAGGTCTCATCTGTCCAGCAGGTACTTGAAGGGGCTAACAGAGGAGAGGCCAAGAGCCTAGAAAGGGAACTGGACAGAGGGCTCACTCAGACTTGGCAAAAGAAGTGTGCACCGGGTTTCACTCTCCTTTTAACATGGACTCGGTGACGCTGGAAGAATTGTTTAGTATTAAGGAAGTGGGTTTAGAGACAGAAACAAAATAAACAGGTACTTCTCTGCCTGGAGAAGTAGAGCCAGGGGGTTGTGAAAACTGGGCGACTGAGGAGGCAACCTGCCCCCCCCCCAAAACCCTGAAAACAACCCTGACATTCCTTTCCTGTCAGCAGTGATGAGGCGTGGGACAGCGCCACCTTGGAACACTCCAAGTGGGGGACAGGAACACAGGGACCCCAGTTAATACAACACAGCACGTCAGGGAAGCTCAAAATAGAGATTAGCACCCAGTTCCGTGCCTGCAAAGATCAAACAGCCAAAACCAGCCACCCACCATTCAAGGATCCAGACAAGTGCCGGGAACAATGAAGAAACGCCAGGGAATGCTCCACGGGAAATTCAGAAGAGCAGACTCTTGGAGAGAGGCGGGGTGGGCACAGGGGGCGGGCGTCTTACATGGGACGGGGGGGCCAGGGCCGTGTTTCCATACAGTGAGGCCTATATGTGTGTGCATGTGATTTACACCCTCTGGTTGACACTTCCATAAATAATCTAGAGCACAATCTCACAATCTACTGAGGAAGCTGGCATGCTCTGTGCAGAAGTCCCACAGAAAGGGGAGAGGGACACGAGATGCTCTAGATCCAGGGAGGACAGAGGGGCTAAAGCTGTGACACTTCTGAGCATCCCCTCACATCACCTGAGCCAGGCACAGCACAAACCAGCAGGGCCACGCAGCTGGGAGAAGGCAACAATGTGTGAACAAGGGCTTGGGAGGGTCAGTCCCACAGGAGACGCCCAGAAAACATCACTGTCCTAATGAGTAGAAAGCAACAGAAGCCAAGGCGGGGCCTCCATACTTGGGTGGGCGGGAATGCCTCATCCAAAAGAAGGGGAACCCCAAGACTCTTCCCAAGGACTGCAGGGGAACAAGGGAAGAGTTAAAGCCATTCCAAGAGAAAACATGGAAGACTAGCCCACATCTCCCCTGTAGCCCCTGGCCCCGCCATTTTGGAGTTATCTTTCTCAGACACCGATCTCATCAAGTCCCTCCCCTGCTTCAAGCTTTCAATGGGTCCCTGATACCTGAATAAAGTCCACACTGCGACCTGGCCTGCACAGCGCTTCCCACAGGTGCCCTGGCCCACTTCTCAGCTGGGGCCCCGTCATGCCTGAGTGCCCCCTCCCCAGCCAGTGTCAGCACTGACAACCGAGCTGCTTTCCACGTGTACCTCCCATTCGGTCCATGCCCTCCGCCCTGCCCCCTCAACCAGGCTCTCAAGGTTAGAGACCCTGCGTCCCACTAGCCCAGCAGCCACAGCGGCACCTGGCATGCAGCAGGCCCTCACAAGTGTTTATTAGGGGAGCAAATGCTGGTCAGGAAGAAGTGTTGAGAAGAGATAGAAGGAAATAATACATGAGAAAAGATAAGGTGGAGGTGAAGAGGTGGAAATGATAAAGGACAGAAAGGAGGGCCCAGAGCCCTTTCGTGTCAGCAGTCCCAAAACTGTTTACATTCTTAAAAGTTAGTAAGGACTCCCGAAGAACTTTTATAGGCCTATATGATACTATAGTAGGTGTTACTGTGTGATATTCTATTTACTATTCCAGTCACTGTATTAGAAAAACTGGTAATTAAAAAACATTTAATTGACCGAAAATAAAAATAATAAACTCATTTATGTTAACATAACTAACATTTTAAAATAAACTATTCCAAACAAAGAGAAGAGTGGCACTATTTTACATTCTTGCAAATCTCTTTAATGTCTGGTTTAATGGAAATAGCTAGATTCCCGTATCTGCTTCTGCATTCAGTCTGTTAGGATATGTGGTTTTGATTAAAATCTATGAAGAAATTTGACCTTACACAGATAGAAAGGGAGAGTATTTTAATAGCCCTTTCAGATAATTGTGGCTATTCTTCATTGATACTACACAAAAAAACTTGACAAGTGGTTAGTTTCTTAAAAACTGCAATGTAGAATCTGAAATTACATTAGTGACTTATTCATATCTGGTTACATAAAAATCCATTGGTTTACCCTAAACTCATATCCACCCAGGATTTTGTAACATCAAGCCCTGGTCATTTGGAAAATATTGGTTCACTGAGTTAATCAGATCTTCCAAATGTTGTCACATTTTATTACACAAAACAAAACAAAATTCCATGTTAAGATCGCCACTAATTTTACAGAAGTCTTTAAGTCAGGCTCCTGATGAAAGACACAAGTTTTCTAAAATTCTCATTTTCCTGCGACACTGCTTTCAATGGCAACAAATACTGTTTTCCTAAAAGTGGCAAGGATCACTTTTCATTTAAGAAAATGTCTGACAAATTCTGTGAGTCTGAATAACCCTACCTTGTCTGTCAGTCGTTCGTTCAGGTAAAAATAAAGTTCCATGAGGGAAAGCAGCTGGGTCAGCACACAGCCCAAGCCAATGTGAAGTGCTTTTCGGGGAGACAACCATCATACTTCCATCTGCAGCAGGAGAGCTTTGTGTGCACCCCCATTTTGCCACACACAGTACTAAAGAGACATGTACTCCAGGATTCACTACTCAATCATCTATCTGTACTGCCTCCCCACGACACAGGAGTAAGACTGGTAGCCTCGGACCAGAGCACTGACGGGCACGGGGTGGGTTGGTGGGGCACGGTGGCACCACCGCAAAGGCCACCTGCCATGGCTTTGTACCATTGGTGCAAGTGTCAACATGAGACAAAGGCCAGTAACTTTTAAGTTTTAAGAAAAGGGCCTTAGGGACCCCCAGGGGTATGCAAAACACTCTGAGAACAGCTGATAACCATTACCTGAAATATTTCTACCAACCCATTTTATAGGCAAAGAAAACGAGGCACGGAGAGGTCTGGAGGAAAGTCTTGACACCAGAGTCTCCTTTGCACAAAACCACAGTTGTTCACCAAATGGTGAAATCCTGGGAAAGGTGCCTTCTGCCAAACCTGAGAATAACAAATTTCAAACAAATAAAAGGAAGTGCCATTTCAAATGGCATCCGCAAATACTTAGAGGCATAGCCGGCACAAACTAATATTAAGGGACCCAAAGACCTGTGAGCTCATGGACCTGGTAATGCTTCAAGAGGCAAGGCAGGCCTCTGCAGGCTGTGGGACCTGGGCTGGGTGTTCTGGAGGCAAAGGTGGTCTGTGGGGTGATGGGGGAGGGGTGCTACAGGAAGCAGGACGTGCATGCTGTCTGCTGGGGGTATGAAGTCAAAGTCCCCTCCTGCCCAAAGCGGCTAAGCCAGCCCTGCTGCCCTTATCAGCGTCAACATATGCATGGAATGTGGGACTTTGGAAACAATCCTCTCCCCTAGGCCTGCACCCCTCTGAGGCTCAGGGTGGCCTACCAGGGCCAAAGGACAACCCAAGCCCACCCAGGCCTGAAGCCTCCCAGCAGGTGAGAAAGGCACCTCGGGCTGTGGCTTGGCCCCTCCCCTCACTGCCAGGATCTCCCAGACCTCTGGGCCCATCTACCAAGAGACAGACTCCCACTGCCAAGAGAGGCCGCCCAGCGTGTACCCTCTGTACTACCAGAGAGCCTGAGCACCTCTCATTGGCCCACGCAAGGAAAGGAGCCCAGCTCCAAGTCCCAGGACACCCAGTGTCCCCCACATGGCTCTCCTGGAGTGAGTTTCCACAGGGCAGGGGACTCCCACATGCCAGAGGGAAGGAGTTGTGACTAGAAGGAGAACGAAGGCCCAGAGTCCTCTCTACCCTCCAGGTCCTGGGAGAAGGGGGAGGGCACCTGTTCAGCAGGCTTATAGTTGTCCTTCCCCAGCGTACAAGGGACTACCCTCCCGCTCCAGCTCAAGGAACTGGACACCATGGCTTTGTACAAGGAGGCCATCCCACCATCCCACTCAAAATGAAAACGTTGGTTGTCCTCTGGCCCAAGCACTGCCCAGAGGAAGGAACCCACATGTTCAAGGCTTCCACACACGTGTGGTTGTTTCTCAAACTCTTAGAACTTCTCTATCCACTTCCTAGCTGTGCAACTCGAGACTAATTACTTAACCTCTCTGAGCCACTTGTACAGTGGCAGTTGAGAAAATGATTGGGCCTGCACAGGTATGTTCTGAGGATTACATTAGGATGTAAAATGCCTCCCACAAGGCCTAGCATGGGGTAAGAATCCAAAAGTGAGCACCCGGCCCTCTTCTGCCACTACTTTCTTTGCATTCTGCCAGGAACTCTGCAAGAATCATCCTCCTCCCAGTTTTCAAGCCACGTTGCCTTTATAGCACCTGCCAGACAGAAACCATCAGCTACCTCCTACCAAAGGAAAGGGCAATGAGGCCCTGGGGAAGAATGGGGTGAAGAGGCAAAAGCACTGAGACAGGAATTCACCCCCAAAGACATACACTCTCAATACAGCCCCCTGGGTCCACCCACCAAGATGTGTGCAGGCAGAAAAGGAGCTGAGGGAGGACATCGTGACGACACCCCACAACCCCCCCTTCCTCCTTGACTATCCAGCCAAGACCGCTCTCGATCCCATCTCCTTCACTGCCCCAGCCCAGGCTGCTCTTCCTTTTCTACAGAACAGCACTTCTTACCCAGGAGACCAGCCTAGACCACAGCACACCCAGGGGCCTTGCCGCTCACCTCACATGGGAAGCTGCCAGAGCAGGCAGGGGCTGTCTTGTGTCCTGTCTGCCCCTAGATAGGAACTAAACCCCAGGACAGCCCATTGTTCTGTTCCAGCAAAGGGGGCTGGATGAGAAGGCCTTACCTGAAGCTCTGCCTCCAGGGCCCTTCCCAGGGCCCTTCCCAGCCCCCCTCCCACTATGCCTCCTGGACCCTTGGTAGTGACCCCCTCACACACCTTACCCAGATAACAGCCCAGGAAACCAACCTTAGGGACCAATCTCTCTCTCCCAGGGACCTTGAGGACAAAAAGAAAAAGAAAGGCACAGGTCCTGCGGTCCCCAGCTACGGCCACAGTGGGCTAGTTAGGGAGCCACAAGGAACCCAAATGTCACTGTCAGGCCCTGCCAGGACACGCAGAGACCAGCAGGGCCCAAGCATGTAACCAAAAACCAGGACAGGCAGTCTCTGAAGGCCAAGAAAGATCAAGAGTCCTGGAGTCCCTTCCACTGCCACCCAGGTAAGAGGGGCCATGAAAGAGTGAGGCCCCTCTGTGCCCAGTGCTTCTCTGAGACCCTGGTAACGAACAGAGAAAGCCTGATCCCACTAGGCGGTCACAGTAAAGCAGTGTGTGACTACCCTAGGTCACACGCACTGGTCTGTTTGGACTCACCACTTGCTTGATTCTGTTATCAACAAAGGCTTAGGACCTGCTAAAGCAGTGGGTCTCAAATTTGGCTGCACATGGGATTCATTTCAAAAGCTTTAGGACACATGCATGCCTGGACCCACCCCAGAGATAGGCCGGGCCAGGCCGGGCCCGCCAGCTCCCAGCTGATCCTGAGACGCACAGCTGAAAACCAGCGCTCCGGCAGGGAGGCCTCAGCCAGGCAGCACAAGTAATGGCACGCACTTGGTGGGTCAATGTGTAGCCCACGCTCATCACCAAGAACAACTCCACGGTGTCCACACAGGGACAGGCCACTGTGGACCCAGACCCCAGCCACCTACCCTACTTCCTTTCTCATTCATGTTATGAACAACAATCCACTGAGACCCGGCCACCTTGCAGAGGAGCACAAGGGAGGGAACTGCAAAGGCCACAGGAGAGCCCTCCCCCTTAATTAAAGACCCTGAGACGAGGCTGATGAAGAGAGCGGGGGCTCAGACCCCAGTGTGGTGATGGGAGCAGTACCTCCACCCACCTGTTCTCAAGGCCCTGGAGTAGCTTGAGAAAACCCACCCACCCACCCACCCACAGGTGCCGCCCGGAAAGCGGCCCGAGGCTCCAACAGCAGCCGGGAAGACCTGGGAGTAGTCTGCGTCGCGGCCACGCCCGTGCCAGAGCCTGCGGCCCTTCCACCGCCACACAGGCCAACTCCACAGCCTAGAAGCGCCCCATAGCCAAGCCCAAGCTCTGCTTTTTGGGAGTGCCCCTTGGGATTGCCATGGGATGGACGGGAAGACTGGGCCACCTGCCTTTCCATATCCCACTATCCCTTCTCACCCACACCCCACGTGCTCACCGAGGTGGATCACCAGCAAACAGGAATGCTCTATGAATCTCACAAGCAGCAGGCAAGGCCCTTCGGCCCAGCAGCAGTCGGCTACCCCTTCTGGCAGAAGGACCTGTTCTAACCCCAAGACCATATGCCCCACCTTCCCTTCGCTTCACCCACACAGAACATTACCATGAAAAACATGAAAGCCGAACAGTCAGAAGGAAGGGCTCTGAACTCCTTCCCAACTGTCCCAGGCAGTTTCTTCAGGTTACTCTCCCCACTGGGTGGAGGTGCCCTGGCCCTTGCCTCCTGGCCTGTGGTGAAGCGTGGAGTCAGCTCCTGGCTTTCTCTCCTTTATCAAACTCACTGGGGGCCCACACACAGTCCCAACCCCCACCCGCTTTTCTTGCTTTGCCACTCCCAGCTCAAACTGGGCTCCAGGCTGAGCCTGCAGTCCCTCTCAGAGCCCTCCCCCCATCCAGGTCCCTAACCCTTAGGGCAAGGCCCCTCCCAACAGGAAGCACGGCCTGGTGGTGCCAGGCAGAATCAAACTGGCTCAGCTTGTTCAGAGCCCCTAACGGGGAGACAGGATCCTCTTGGGGAGGGGGGCTCTCTTCCCTGCCATTCCCTGCTGGGATCTCAGACCTCTCCAGGTTTCATACTACATGCGCCTCCTCACAGGCTCTGGAGTCAAAGGCAAGGCATTTACCCTCCAGCCCCAACCTGACCAGTTGCTTACTTGCAGCCCCAGAAAGTTCTTTAACCTCCTAGTCTCATGTACCCCTCCGTCAGAGGAGAGCACTGGGCAATTCAGCGAAAACTCCCGAGTTCCGCTATCCTCCGCTATCCGCTAGCCCCACAACCGACCACTTGTTGGCAAGTCTGTGAGTGCCAGAGGGCAGACCAGCACAATTAGTCTAGCCACAGGGGCTGGGCACTGTCTTTGTTCTCCAAAAATTTCGTTGAATGAATAAAAAGCTTGTGAAAAAGCCTCACAGGCGCCTGGCACACAGTGGGTGCTTCTCACAACAGTATCTGCAGGGTCATGCTCTTCCCACTGCTCTCCTGTCTTCCCAGCCACACTGCCTTACTGAAATTGAATGGACTCCCCATGAAAACCCCTCTCCTACAGCCAACCTGAACTCAGCGTGGCATCGACGGCGCTCCTCCAGCCCAGAGCCGGCCCTCCGTCCATGCCTCACAACCACTATCCCCATGGTGCCCTCTGCACTCCATTTGTCACTGTGCCAGCCCTTATCGCCCCATCTTACAATCATTTGTTTACTTGTCTGTCTTCCCCAGACTAAGCTCTGGAGGGCAGCGATACATGAATATAAACGCAAGTTCTGTTCCCATTTTAGAAACAGGGACACTAAGGCTCAGAGAGTCAATCACTGTCCAAGGTCACACAGAGGAGAGTAACCCGCAGAGCGAGTGTCACCCAACAGACTTTTTGACTAAGTCCAGTTCCCTCTCACAGCCCTCAGGAGTCCCTCAGCCAAGCTGCAAGAACCAGGAGGGGTGGAAGCTGACTTGTCAGGTGAAAGCTGCCTCCCAGGAAGGAGGAGCAGCCAGGAAGAAGAGCCCCCACCCTCCTAGTGATCCTGTGATCCTGTCCCAGGGGCAGTGGTCCTCAACCCCAGTGGGCAAGGCAAGCAAGCTATGGGGTGGGGCTGACTGCTAGAGGCCAACAGGCCAAGCAAAAGGGCAGAGACACAGGTCCCCTGGGTAAACTGAACTTTATTCCTTCTTCACTCCTCTGATTCTCCAGAACTGCCCAGCCAGCCCTTCTTCGGGGGCTAGCTGCTAATTAAAAGGCCCTACCCCAACCCCCAGATCTGACCCTGGCAGACAATAAGGACTCTGGGAAGGCAGCAGGCCTGTCAGCTCAATAATGCAAAACCCTGTTGCTCCGGGTCCACAACAGCTGACTTCAAGTGGATCAGAGGCTGTGCTTATTAACAAAATGAGAAATCTGATCTATGGAAAGAAAACACTACGTGAGGATTAATCCAGGACTGCAGCTTGTGGAGAAGCCTGGGCTGCTGGCCAAGACCAGGGAGCCAGGATGGGATCGTGCCTACCTGTCCCCAGAGCAGGTACCAAGCAGCAGGACAGGACGCATCACCTCTGCCCCACCTGTGCCTCCTCCTCCTCCTTCCAGCAATCACAGCAAACACTTCAGTGTTGCTTTAATTAAAAGCCGGGCTCCCTCGGGCTGCTTCTTCCTCTACCCAAAGCCAACAACCAGAGGGAGATTTTTCTTTTCAGGAATCGCTTGTAAAAGCGGAGTGACTAATCTAACAAGTCCCAACAACTGGCAGGGAAACACTGCAGGGAGAAATTCTGGGCACAAACCAGCAGTCTGGTCAAAAAGCCAGAGAAGCCAGGCAACAGGCACTCAGTGACACCCCAAAACTGGCTAGCAGGAAGCCAGGAGCCAAAGGAAAGCAGACCAACCTGGGAGCTCTGACCCCAGGGTAGGCAGGCAGGTGGGGAGCCTCCCATCAGCCTTCCCAGTCTACAGCCTGCCCATGGTATAAACATTTTAATAAGCCCAATTGCACTCGAAGGCAGGGTGACCTACTCCAGGGTCAAAGGACTCAGTTCAGCCCCCAAGTATCAGCCTCCCATCCAGCCGCCCCCAACCCCATCCCAGTGCTAAGAGCCCGCTAAACCAGCAATCTCACCACACAGCTTTGTCTCTAGAGGCCAGCCTGAGGCCGGCCCATCTGCTTTTTTTCAGACCACTCCAACAACCCTGTTCTGCTAAGCATACACCCTCTCCTTGAGCCTGAGCTACACACCGGCCACATGGCCTGTGCTCCTGAAAATGTCTGCTGAAAGACCCAGGGAGTCCAGACGCTGGCAGATGGGAATGGAATGGAAGAAGTAAAGCCAGAAGCCAGGAAGCAATAAATGCTAGCTCCAGAAAGGTCCTGAGTTTGGGTGACCCAACTCCATCCCTCCATCCAGGACCCCTGGAGAAGAGCCCCCAGGATCAGCCTAGAGGCTCTGGAGGCCCCTCCACTACCTGCCAGCTCCCCCCTCCCCCCAGTACAAGAGGCACAGCAATCCCCACATCAGTCAACAACCCCCTGCCACAGGATTCCTATGGGCAAGGCTCTGCCCCTCCCCCCCACCACATGTCAGAGGGGTGGCCTCCCAGAGTTACACCCCTCCTGCTGTTTGGGGGGGGGGGGGCGGGAACCTAGCTTTCCAGATGTACTTGGCAACTCCAACTAGAAAAGACACTGGAGGTGGAGGGGATTGGAGACGACATGGATAAATAACTTCAAAACCATTCCAGACCATCCCGATCAGCACTGGGCCCCCTTCCCCAAGCAGTCCAACGCTATTCTGGGTGGGGCCGCTGGGAGCTTTATCTGGCCTTGTTCCCTCCTCTCCATAAGTCACTACCCCCCAGGGAGAGGCATCCCCCCCCCCACTAGCTAGGCCTGTGTGAATATGAACCATCTTGGTAGATAAACAGAAAGTGACAAGCTGGGGCCCTTCAGCCCCCTCCCTCTGCCAGCCGGTCCCCGCCTTCTGCCAGCCGACCCCCTCCCCCAAGCCCATCTCTCTTCCTGCCAAGCGGCTGCCTACAGGAGAGGTCTGGGGGCAGGGCAGCGAGCCCACCAGCCGCGGGGCCTGGCGCTCTGGGAGCGGCCCCTCCAGGCCTGTCCCTGCCCAGGCCGGTCTTCCTGTGGTGAGAGGGCAAGGGAAGGGGACCTCAGACCGTGCAGGGCCGCAGTTCTGTAAATAGCAAAATCCCCATGTGAGGGGAGGCTGCTGGCGCAGGGCCGTTTGCATAATGGGAGCCCGCCCGCCTGTCAGGCAGCGCAGCTCGCCCGACGCTGTTCGGATTAGATTGCTAATGAAAAGGCACAAAGAGCCGGCGCCCGCTCGCCCGCCGACCCCCGCTCAGCAGACCCGCGTCCCGGCCTGGCGCGGCCCCAGGAGCTTTGTGCCCGGGGTCCCCAGGCGCCCGCGCCCCGTCGGGCACGGGGACCACAAAGCCCGGGCTGCCAGGGGCCGGCCGGGGGTCCCGCTTGTGCCCCGCCCAGGCCCGGCGGACACGCGCGCCCCTCCCACGCGCGCAGCCCCACGTCGGCCGGACGCGCGCTCGCCCACGCCCCTCTCCACGGGGGCGCGCCCGCCCGCGGCCCCCGCCCGCGCCCCCCGCCACCCCTGACGGCCCCTCACCTCGTGTGCGTCGGCGGCGGCGCCCCGTCCGCCGGCCGGCCGGTCCTGCCCGCAGCTCCTCGTCCTCGGCGCCCGGCCCGCGCCGCCCGCGCCCGCCCCGTCCTCCCGCCGCCGGCCCGGCTCGGCTCCCCGCCCAGCGCGCCCCGAGCGCCGCTCACAGCCGCCCGCCCGGCGCCATCTTGGAAGCTTGTGACGTAGGCGCCGCCCGCTCACCCCTGACCCACAACTGAATGGGCGAGCAGAGGGGCGGGGGCGGGGCCCGATCGCGGGGCGGAGCCTGAGGGGGCGGGGCCGACGGGTGAGCGGTCCGAGGTCTGGGCGGGGCCGGCGGCCGCAGACCGGCGCCGTGGGGGAGGGGCGCGCGGGAGGAGCCGGGGACCCCGACCTTGGGCGCCGCGTGGGACCCGGACCCCAGTTGCGAAGACCGGACTGCGACTTCGCCCCCGAAACACCCGGACCGCACACCCCAGGGAAGGGGCCTCTGACCCCCCCACAGGCCCACGCCCAGCCCCCCACAGTGAGAGCTGACTCCCTTGAGCCTGACCCTGACCCCTTGAAGCACCCCCCATCAGGGACCCCTAGCGGCCTGCGCCCACCTCCGGGACACTTCACCCCTGCTGTGTGCCCCCCGCAGGGATCCCACAGCCAAAGGCGCAGCCCCAGGGGACTGCAAGCTGAGTGGTCTGGGCTCCCAGGGAGACCTGGGCTGTTTGGAGCCGGAGGAGAGAGTAGCCCCCTACCCCTAACCCCAGAGGTCCCTCGGGGCCCCGTGCCCGCAGATCCTTGGACCAGCCTTACCTGCTCAGAGGGCGCAGAGGTCGAGATCACGCCGTGCTCAGCCAGCCCCTTCCGGTGACCGCAGCCCCTCGAAGGCCCCTGGGGTCAAGCGACGCGCCTAAAGCTGGCCCGCCTGGACCCAAGCTCGTAGCCGTCCTTAAGATGGCCTGATGAGGGACCGGAGCTGGCTTTGAGCCGTGGCCACTTCTCTAGGGAGTTACTTAATGGACCTCTCTCCACTTAGAACAGCAAACAAAGGAACACACCACTGTCAAAGTCTGAGAGGAACTCAGATTTGCCATGTAGAGAAGTCGTGCGCTAGCACTAGTCAAGGTTGAAAACCAATAATCCTTCAGGAAGGCTGATTTTGTGACTCTTCTTTCCAAATTAATATATGTTTAATGTAATTCTAACAGGACATTTCTCAGACAACAAAATTCTAAGTTCACCTGGAAGAATAAATAGCCAAAAACAGCTATGGTTTCCACCCTTGGGAACCAAAAAAAGGAATGAGAGTGGACTTGCCCTAACATATTAAAGCAAATTATAAAGCTACAGTAGTCAATTCAGTGCTGTGCAGACCAAGAAACAGAATAGAAAGCCTAGGAACAGATCCTGGAAATGGTAAGAACATAATAAATGAAAAAATATCCAACATCCATGAAAAAGGAGATATCAAATATTTGTGAAGAAGTAAAGGAATATTCCACCAATAGAGCTCTGTAGAGGACTCACTATTTGAAGACACTACTAGGAAAATGTTAATGCTCTACAAATCAAAGACATGCAAATTAAAACTACAAGATGCCAGTTTTTCAGTTTTTACCAAATTAGAAATCAATTTCAAATGATAACCTTCAAACAGAAGCAGGGTCTGATCTAATGGGTAATTACTCCCATATACTGTTGGAAGTAAATATGCCTCAAAATTCCTGAATGTGAATTTAGCAGTATGAGCCAAAAATAATAATCTTTTTTTTTTAATTTTCATACTCCCTTGGACCAGTACTAATTCATCTTGCAAGATCCTATTCTAAAGAAATTAATCAGACCATGTGCTCAATTATCTATTTCTCTAACCAGACCATGAGTTTGAAATTCCACTGCCAAGAGCACAACTGAGAAAGACTTCATAGGCATTCAATAGTCACTTGTTCCATTTACATTTGAAAATTAATGTATAATCATTTTTTCCCAAGTGTCATTCATAATGAAAAAAGTCACACACAAAGTGAAAGTCTGACAATAGGGGATTGGTTAAATAGTCCACATGACGAACTGTTAAGCAGCCACGACAAATGTTCATAAGGATATTTTATGATCTGGAAATGTGAAAATAAGGGGAAAAAGCAAAGTACAAAATTGTATGTAACCGATGCATGCAAAATATTGATCTATGGGGAAGCAAATGAAGAAAATACATCAAAATATTTACGGAGGTTCTCTCTAGGGGTTGGGATTTGTTTTTAATACACATATATTTTAGTGTGTGTTTTACTACAAAAGTAGCATTTCTTTTTTAAATTTATTGGGGTAACATTGGTCAATAAGATTATGTAATTTCAGGTGCACAACATTATAATATGACATCTGTGTACTCTATTTCATGCTCACCACCTGAAGTCATTTCCTTCCATTACCACATATTTGACCCCCTTTACCTACTTCGTCTCCCCTCCAAAAGTAACACTTCTAATTAGAACAATTCTGCTTATACTGGAATACATTTTTAAAAGTTACTAATTCCCTTCCCTCCCAGAATTCCACCTGTCCCTGAAGTAACATGAACAGTTTGACCTGTGTCTTCACTTCCTTCTCTGGCATCAACATATGTCTGTTCACATGTTACAAAAAAAGATCTTACTTTTTTGCAACTATAAAAATATATAAACTGTAAATCACTATAGAACTTACACTAGAGTTGCTCTTTGTCCCCTAAGAACCTATCACAGACATCTTTTTAGTTCCTGTCCATAATTCATTCTTTTTAATAGCTGACAGATTCCGGAGTACAGGGTTTCCATAAACACTCTCTTTAATTATGGATATTCAGGTTATTTATAGTTTGGTGCTGTTAAAATTATTTTTAAGTCCCTTGTCTCTTTCTATAACCCTGTTTTTACATGTGCAGAATAGTTTACTAGCAGTAAAATCTATGGGCTGAATGATATGCAGGCATTTTCAATTTTAACAGGTCCTTCCAGATATACTTCCCCAAGAAGGTATAGCAATTCATATGTTGCAGGTGAGTTTTTATTTTTTCTGCTTCTTTAACTTTCCCAAACCTTCCAAGTTCTATATACTTAATACATATTCCTTTTGAAATCGGGAAAAAAAGATTTCTAGTCCATTTCTAATAGACTCTCAACATGTCTGCATGAGCAGTCTTCTCACCTCCAGTACCCACCCCCAAGCCCATTTTCTGAAAGCACGTGATAAAATCCAAGCTTGGTTATTCCTCTGCTTCTAGTGCAATTTTACATAGCACTTAAATTTTAAAACTTGGGGAAAGGTTCTTGATATGATATTACATGAAAATAGCAGATTTCAAATTTTGTTCTCACTGACAGCAACCCAATAAAACTATATCCGAGTACAAGGTAAATATCAATATAGAAACCCACACAGCAGTGGAGATAGGAAAACCAAGGAGGACTGGGTTTATTTTGCATTCCAACTCCCTCTGGATTCTCTGTGCCTACGGTGGGACCTACCCTTTCTGATCATCTTTGTTCATTTGTCATTTGGGAATAATAATGGCACCTCCCCATGGGGCTCTTGGGAGGACTGAATGAGATGAGGCTAGGGAGGTGGAGAACAGAATCAGGCTCTGACAAGCCCTGGGTAAAGTAACTATGATTGTTATGTCATGTAGGATGAATTAAGTAAGGACAATAGAGCTAATCTATTACTTTTACCATCATCTTTTCTCAAAAAAAAAAAAAAACATATATATATATATATATATATATATATATATATATATACACAAAAAAATCCCAAAAGGGTAAATCACAACTTTTTAACATGACAGCCAGATTTAACAAATAAAAAATACAGGATGTCCAGTTCAATTTGAATTTCAGATAAACAACCAATAATAATATTTTAGTATAAGTACATCCCATATAATAGCACACCTCACCATCCCAAGCTTAAGCCACATCGGCAAACTCTCTGTTCTTGTACATGCCACAATTTCTCCTCCCACTTCTAGGCATTAGCATCCAGGACTCCTTCTATCTGGACCACCCTTTCTCCTTCTCCCAGCCTCTACTTGGTGAACTCCTACTCAGCTCAGACATCATCTGCTTCAGGAAGTCTCCCCTGATCCTAAGCTGTTCACCCTGACACAGTCCTGATAGTGCTGCATCATTCTTGAAGACCCAGTACCCAGCTGATGACGGACACTAAATAGGTGCTCAGTTAAAAGTCAAATGGATGAATGAATGTCCTCCCAACCCCCACTGCTTTCCTGCCACAACGCACCCCACCTGCTGCTTCCCAAGCCATGTAGAGTGCACTCATTCCTTGTCGTGGGGAATGCAATGTGGGTGGTACACACAGGAGGTAGAGTGGCACTGCAAAAACTCGGCTTTCAGGTCGCTCAACTGGGAAGCCAAAACTCTCTTGCGAGAACAACAGCCGCACCCAAATTCTGGTTGCTGATATTGTCTCCCAACATTGAGTCCTCATTCTACCTGTGACCAAAGTACTTTACACACATGGGCCTGCTGTTCCTCATCACCACGTAGAAGAGGGGTGCTGTTACTACTAGTACCTTGTTTTATAAATGAGAAAACTGAGGCTCAAGAAGTTGAGGTCACCTGCCCAAGGTCACACAGCTAAGCTCCAATCCGGACCCCTCTGACAGGCAAGAGCTCGGTGCAACCTCTTAAAACAACACATCATCTAAAGAAAGAAAACCCAAATATGCATCTTCCCTAGAGTAAAGGCTGTGCCATGTGACAGGGCTCTCTCCCTCAGCACCCACCTCCCCTCACTTTGCCATCCCACAGCCCCAGGCAAAGCCAGGCACCCTGAGCCCAAGAGAAGACACACATTCCATTGTCATTCAGTCAACAGTTGCTGATACCCAAGACAATGAGGTGGGCCCGGGGCTAGTGAGCTCCTTGATGGTCCCTGGCCCCTAGGGTCAAGGGGAGAGATGAGGGAATGAATACTCACAGGGGCTGGAGCTGGGCAGGGAGAAGTGCAATCTGCCTTTCAGGGTCATAATGGGAACTGACCGCCCTATGTGTGGGGTCAAGGAAGGGGCTTGCTTTGCCCATGCTGTATCCTCTGCCTGACATGCCATTCTTCAGCGTCAGCTCCACTATCATTCCTGGTGTGACGTTCTCTGAGTGCTCTTTCTAAAACAGCTGCCTTTCACTCTCAGTCCTCTTTTCCAGTTCCCCTCTCAGTCCTTGCAGCATGCCTTATTGATGTACATGCTTCCTTGCTCACGTCTAGCCCTCACTAAAACATGAGCTCTGTGAGAACCATGATCAATCATTCACTGTTCACCGCTGCAGCCAATGTCTGGGACCTGGCTGAGTACCTATGTGGTCAATAACGAGTTGGTATATGCATGAATTCATAGGTGAGACCCGAAGGCCAAACTAGAGGGGGAGGCAGGACAAGGCCAATGAGGGGAGCACCGTGTGCAAATGTCTGAAGGGAGTGAGGGCTTTCTGAGGCATCCAGAGGAGGCTGGCAGAGCAGGTGCCATGCACATGGGACCATGGATACAATGGGAGCCTAGAGCAGGGAGCACTGTCAGCCCAGGCCAGCGTTAAGGGCGTGTGGAGGAACCCAGGAGTAACCACCAGTAACCCAGAGAAGGCCTTGGGAAAGCCTGCTGAAGGTGGCGGCACTGTCACCAGGCAGACAGGCAAAGAGTAAACGGTTTACTAAGTAGACCGAGACGTTATGCTAAGTGGAAGAAGCAAAATGCAGAAAAGCATGGACAATGTAATTACATTTATGGTTTTTAGAAATTCAATACCTGCTTCCATTCCTATATATGCTTATATATTCCTACAGAAAGCTGGGGCAGGAAGAGGGGCATGGAGGAGAGGTGAGAAACGACACTTCATACTTAACTCAGCTACTTTTATGATTGGAGTTATTATGTCTATGTATTACTTTTGCTATTTTTTAGAAAAACAATTATGAAGTAAAGGAAAATAAATGCCTTACGGAGTCCTCCCTTTCTTGGGAAGCTTTGCTTGCCACCTGCTTGGTGGAAAGCTCCCCCAGGCCCTGGGCCCCCTGCTCCTGGTCAAGCCCCAAAGTGCCCTTTGGTTTCCTCCCCTGCCACATTATCAAGGTCTGTTCTGGGGTCCGTCTGCAGGATGCTATGGCCCCCGCATCTGAACAGCACCTGGCCCATGTGAATGGATAAAGGAGGGGGTCCAGCCATGGCTCTGAGATGGGCGGAATGGAGGTGTTGGCTTGCAGGACTGTTTCCGGGGGAAGCCACAGAGAGATCTACATCCTGGCTGTGACCCTGACCAGTCAGCTGCTCCTGAACTGACCTCTGTCAGCCTTAGTTTTCCCACCTACCAAATGGGGCTGATAGCCATATCTGTAGACCCCTCATTTCCGGTTGGGCCACAGGATCCTGGGACACGGAGAAGCTCCTGGGGGCTCTGCTCCTATAGCCAGAGAGTGGGAATGGCCCCTGCGGGCCTTGGATTTTCCAAATTCCAGCTTTCCAGTTTTCTTTTGGGAGCCTTTCCCCATCACCAGGGCCCAGCGGGGCTTCCTAGGGCAATGGGGAAAAGGGCTAGCTACCTCATGATCAGGATACCAGCAAGCCCCTGGACTGGGACAGAATCCTCTCTGGTCACAGTCACAAGGGAGGCTGGGCCCAGCTGCCCTTATCTTTCTTGACCTTGTGGAGGTTGACTACTCCCTCCTTCTAGAAGAGGTGGCCCCCTGCCCTCTCTGAGGCCTCTTTCTCCTGAAATCCCAATGGTCTTGGGGTGGGGCCTCAGCACCAAATTCAACCCCTTGGCCTACTACCACCCTGGGGTGATTTCACTGGCCCCAGCCCAGAGCCACCTTCCAGGTGCCTGTCCTGAAGACCCTGGGGCATCTCTGACTCAGCAGGTCTGTACTTGCCCCATGGCCCCCCCTCCACCCAGTATAGCTCTACAGAGCACCCTGTTGCCCAAGCCCGAACTGCTGGCCACTCCCAGTGCCTCCAGCCTGCCCTCCACCTACCAGCTCTCTCAATTTGAATTCCTGACTCTCCCTCCCTCTGGCCTCCTCCCTAGACCCAGGCCCTGCCCCCAGGCTGGAATCCTTCAGATAAGGGCAAGGGGCAAAGGGACACACCTGGGTTCAGACCCAGGCTCTGCCACCAACTCACTGAACAACCTTGATGAATGACCTCCCCTCTCTGAGCCTGAGTTTCTCCATCTGTACAAGGGGGAAATAATTACACCATCTGGGTAGGGTTGCCGTGGGCAGTACGTGGGCAGTACGTGAGCTAAGGCACATGGTGAGGGCTTGCAAAGGTCAGTTCTCAGTGGGAAATGCAGCCATCTAGAGCCGCAGGCCAACCCTTTCTTGGGCATCTCAGTCACAAGCCAGTCGGTGCCTTTCCTAAGTTAGAAGTGAACATGCCAGCACACAAACCCTGAGGACTGCTCCACACCAGGTCCACACCAGGGTCTGCACTGAGTGTGCAACGTGGAGTAAGACACACTCTGTTGGGAGAGAGAGGGAGCAGAGTAAATGAGTAATTCCAGGGCACGGGGACTATGCCTGGGGGCTGCCCATGGACATGGGAGGAGCAGCTAAATCCAGTGAGGGCAGGGCGTGATGGGGAGGGCTTCCCAAGATAGGAAGGAGGGCACTTTTGAAGGACACCTTAGAGTGAGCTGGCTGAAGGGGCAGGGCAGCCGGAAGGCCAATTTTAGGGAAGAAATTGAGGCTGAGTCAAGGAACTGCCTGAGGTCACCCAACCAGGAAGTGGGTGGTCCAGGATTCAGAGCCAGCTCGCACCCCACTCTTGGACTGAGCAGGAGGGGCCAACCTCCCAGGGGGCACCCTCTAGCCAAACACCCTAACCAAAGGGGTGTGGCCAATGGGGTCCCCCAGGCTGAAGTCCATGTCCTGGAGGTCCAGCCAAGTGGGCGCAGCCAGTCAGGTGGTTAGTTATTGAAGGATTTAAAGGGCATTTCCCTGGAAGTTTGGGGCACAGCAGGGTATACACACCTATAGACAGATATCAGAGGCTAAGGTTTTTGAGAGAGGGAACCTCTAAATATAGGGCATCCCAGCCCAGAACAGACCCATTGCAGACTCTAAACGCCAGGGACAGGGACAGCCCAGAGGCTGGCTGGAACTGTGAGGGCAAGGAGGGGTGTCAGTGGTGCAAGTGTGGAACCCTAGGAACACTTCATGTCCAGGTTCTTAGGGTCAGCTCCACCCGGCAATTTGCTTGGTTTCACAAGCCTGGAGTTGACTCAGCATTGTTCTACCTTACGTGGAACCCGTGACCTCTCATACGCCCCTACCCATCCTCCAAATCTGACCTCCATGGGGCTGAGACAGGGAGAGGAGGTGTGACCAAAAGATGGAATCTGAGCTTTTTCTATTCTCTTGCTAACTTGTGTCTTACATGTTGTGTTCTTGTGAACGCAGATTTCATATAATGACTCTGAAATTGATCAGTTAACCTTAGGTTTTAAAAACACAGAGGTAGAGGGGGACAGATAGTCTAGTCTTGGGGTACTCTGGCAGGACAGGCCATGGGAAAGGCTGGGAAGAGCCACTGGGCCATCTTCATGCTACGTACTTTTGTGGAGGCTGCTTTTGCTCCTGCCACAGGGTCTCTGGGTCTTGGTTTGCAAAACTGACTAACCAGTCCTACATGTGGAGAGTGAGAGCAGGAAACGTTGAGAAATGACTGAAAGTCTCTTCTCTATTAGGGGAGGGCTGGTATGGTGCTGAGACCTGCCCTGACAAGAGTCACCTGGGCAGAAGTGGACAGTGCCAGGTCAGGCTCAGTGACGCTCACTCCAGAACTCTCTGCTTCTTCTTTGACCACTCTGTAGGCTCCTCTGCCCACTGGCCAGCTGGGCTGCCCATCCCTCAGTCCCCTCCTGGGCAGGCCTGGACAGGCTTTGGGCCTCCAGGCTCCAGGTAATCTGGTCAGTTGGGGAGGGGCCCAGTGCAGGCAATGACCAGCCATTCACTCCTTCCCAGCCAGCCCACCTCACTAGACCTGCGTGGCCTCCCCTTGCCCCTGATCAAAGTCTTCAGGTTCTCAGACCCCTTGGGAGAGGCAGACTGGACCCAGAACCATTAGCCCCTGCCCTGGACTCCTGCCTCCTATGCCCTCACCAGCTTTCTTAGCGCTCCTTTGGGTCCTGCCCCTGGGCCAAGTGCTCTCTGCACACCAGATCTGCTCAAAACACACCCCCACACACCCAGCCCCACCACAGATGAGGAAACAAGCTCAAAGAGGCCTCTCAGCTGGCAGGCCAGGGCTCGGACCCAGTTGGCTGGGTTCCAAAGTACCACTACTCCACCACTCATTCGGTGGCTCTGCTTCCCACAGGCCACCAGGCCTTCAGCTTCTTTATTCGTTCACCAAAACCTCCCATGGCCTTGGGGGAAATAGGATTTGCAGGCATGGGTATGCAAGAAGAGTGAAGAGGGAGGCTTTCCTGTGGCTGGGTTTCAGACTCGCCAAGCCAGATACTGGTCTCCATTCCCCTAAAAAAATGTCCCTTATGGGTATATGGTTGGGGGGGAAGGGTTCCCCAAGGTGCTTTGGGGAGCGGGAAGGGAGAAAAACAGGGCTGGATAGGGCCTGAATCCCAGGCCTGCAGAGTCAAAGAGACATTTCCTGCTCACCATGGAATTGGGGCTCCGGGTCTGAGCAGGCAAGTGTGGGACCAGGCTGCTCTGGCTCTCCCAAGGTGCAGTTCCTGCAGAGCAACCCTCAGTGCACCCAGGCTGCTCCCTAGTGGCAACATGAAGAAGCTCCAGGGCACGCACTTTGAAACCCTTCCAGAAAGGGACCCTACCAGCTGGTGGGCAACTATCCCCAGTCCCTTTCTTTCTTCCTGTGCCACTGCTCCCCGAGCTTCCCAAAATGTGCAATCACTCATTATTCTCATGCTCAGGGCCTTTGCTTCTGCTGTTCCTACAAAGCCTTCCTCTGTTGCACAGGATTCTAGTGGGTGAAACAGCCCAGTACATGGTGTAAATGCCTGGAGTGCAGGCCAGTGTCTGGGGTCCAGCATAGGGGTCACATACAGGGGATGGTCAAAAACTTCAGCATACATTTATTAAGGACCTACTATGTGGTGGGCAATGAAGAAGCCAAAGAGGTCCCTTCTTTGGAGGGCTTACATTCTGGCAGAGGGATAGCTGTGGGGGTAGAACAACAGAAAAACCATAAGTAAGGGGCCGGCCCAGTCGCTCAGGTAGCTGGAGTGCCATGCTTCTAACGCCAAGGTCTAAGGTTCGATTCCCATGTGGGCCAGTGAGCTGAAAACAGCTCTCCCTGGAGCTGGGCTGCCACGAGCAGCCAGAGGTTGGCGTGAGCTGCTGCGGGCTGCTGAGTGCTGCTGTGGGCTACCGTGTGCTGCCATGAGTGGCAGGCAGCCATCGTGAGTGGCCAGCAGCTGGTGAGAGCTGACATGAGCTACTGTGAGCGGCCGACCGAGGACCGGTGACCAGCTCTCTCAGCTGCAAGGGAACGCAAGGCTCATAACACCAGCATGGGCCAGGGAGCTGTGTCCTACACAACTAGACTGAGAAACAATGGCTTGAACCGGAGTGGGGAGGTGGAGGAGGAAGAAGGGGGATAAAATAAAAAGAAAAATCTTAGGTAACATACCAGGTGTGGATGAGGGCTAGAGAGAAAAATAAAGCAGGGTGGGGGGGCTGGAGTGAAGGATGGGAGTGCTACTTCATAGCCATAGACTATCCTGCAGCTGTTGGAAAAAAAGAGCAGTCTTAGCTGATGGATGTGAAGTTAAATTAAAAGTGGTGGAGCAATGTGGCTAGCATAATTCCTGTTGGATTGCATTTGTGGTTCTTACGGAGTTATTGTATTCAGTTTTGAAAACGCATGGATTAAAGTTTCTATTCTCTTGCTAAATTGTTGTTGCTCTTCCTGTGTGCCGGAACCATATTTATCCCCACCTCTAAGCCCGTGGGCACCACGACCTCCAACCCAGTGCCCAGGAGCTGAGAGGGGCCAGGCTCTCTTGCAGGAGCAGTTTTGCTATTGCTCCTGGTCCTCAGGTTCCATTTTGGGTTGTGAGTTCACAGGGATCTGATGGTTTGAAAAACTGTGAAAGCTGGGAAGAAATACTTGCACACTCATGTTCATAGCAGCATTATTCACAACAGCCAAAAAAGTAGAAGCAACCCAAGTGTCCATGGATTGATGAATGGATAAACAAAATGTGGTACGTCCATACAATGGAATATTATTTAGCCTTTAAAAAAATGAAATTCTCAGGGTGGCCGGTTAGCTCAGTTGGTTAGAGCGTGGTGCTAATAACACCAAGGTTGCCGGCTTGATCCCTGCATGGGCCACTGTGAGCTGCACCCTCCTTTAAAACAAAAGGATGAAATTCTGACACTTGCTACAACATGGATGAAACTTGAGGATATTGTGCTAAGTGGATAAGTCAGACATAAAAAGACAAATTTACTGCATGATTTCACTTATATGAGGTCCCTAGAGTAGTCAAACTCATAGGGACAGAAAATAAATTAGAGGTTACAGGGGTTGAGGATCAAGGAGAATGGTTGTTGTTATTTAATGGGTACAGAGTTTCAGTTTTACAAGATGAATAGTGTTCTGGAGATTGGTTGCACAACAATGCACATGTATTCACACTATTGAAGTATTCACTTAAAAATGGTTGAGATGGTCAATGTTATGTTATATGTATTTTATGACAATTTAAAAAAGTTGCGAGCTGGTCTGGGTTGCCTACTCAGGCCAGCCGCAGAGCCTTCTGAGCCTATGTTCACACTAAAATGGGTGGTTGTGAGCCTGAGGGAATGAGCACGGCTCTCAGTGGATGGGGAGGAGGGTTTCCTCTTCCTCATCCTTCTGCTCCCGAGTGGTAAATGTGTGTGTACATACCGCAGCTGCCTCATTGGTTCCTGTGTTCTTTGTGGGTAAGACAGCAGTGTGTCAAGTTGAGACATCCCCGGGGCCTGCACCTTCCCTGTTCCCACCTTCAGCCCTGGGACAGCGTGGTGGAACCCTCTGAACCCAATTCACCAACTCCCCGAAGAACATGCTCATGGTTCCAAGTCTGTGCAGGAATGCTTCCAGTAATTTCCTCCTGCATTCAGGAAGGTGATGCCCTTCCTCTGACATCATTGTTGGACTTGGAGAAACAAAGGGACATCAAACAGAAGCTGAGAAGGATGAAGACCACTCCTCATCCCCATTCTCCTAGAGGGTGAGCCCCAGAAGACCAAGGGAGGAAGTAGCTCTGGAGCTGTGGAACCTGAGGGGGCCTCCTGAGCGTCAGAGGCTCGTCTGTAAAACGGGGTCAATGTGGGTAAATATGGCCAAAATACACCCAAAAAAGCACTAGGCAAAGGGATCTCCAGCTGGAAGACAGTGACCCCACCCTCCACAAAGGAACACATAGCCCGCTGGCAGGGAATTCCTTGAGAGTCCTGTAGCCTTGGCTCTTAGCTGGTCCTGTGGCAGCCCTGCCAACAGACCCTGTGCTGCAACCCCCTAAAGAGCAAGGGGGTGCCCTCCCCCTCCCAGCTAGGAAAACATGTCTGCAGCCTTTGCAGGTCCCCTGAACAGAAGAGGGAGAAGAGAAGCAGGCTGATGTTTCCTTTGGTTGTGCTTTCACTTCTCAAATATTCTTTTTCTTTTTTCTACCAATATTTTAATGAGGGGTTGAACATAGAAAAATAACATTCTGGTCACTTTTTTTTAAAGAGGCAGGCTTTTCTTGAGACTCATACAAGGTAATGGATGACTAATGTTAACCTCCTAAAGAAAACACATACTGAGTACAAAAAGGCACTTCTCAAAATATCTGTTACCACCAAGTCTGAACCAGCCTGTCACATCCTAGGGGCTGCTTGTCCTGTTTTCTTTTGGAAACAGCTCAGTGCAGACTTAAGCCCTGTTGCTCTCAGAAGTTAGGGGACGCCTGAAGACTGCCATCCGTTTCACACAGTGGTGCTCACAAAGGTGAGGAGGGGTGCTTGTGGAGGGGTCCAAGTGCTTGCTTCTCTGGTGGGGCATGGGTGGCCAGAGGCCACTACCCCCACGAGTAGCCTTGCTCACTCTCCATGGAAAGACATGTGATCCAGGAGGTGGGCTGGGACCAGGCCTCGCTGGCCACCTGACTCCCCATAATAGAATCCCTTTTCATCCACAGGCCCGTAGACTCTGACTACATCTCCTGACTTCAGCGACAGCTTGCTCTTCACCGGGCCCCCTACTTGCCCATCCTTGGGGTCATAGTCCAGAATTGCCATCATGGTTGTTGGAGTCCTCAGTGGGGGCCTCCTGGGGTTCCCTTGGGGCATGGGGAAGGAGCCCTGGGGGCTGGTGAGCCCCCCGAAGTCATCAAGGTGGGCCATAGAAGGCATGTGCCTTTGTGCCAGCAAATGCCATTTCCTGTTAGTCTGCTCCATGCCCACCTCTGCCTCAGCCACCAGGTGCCCAGGGATGTTTCCCACTTGTCCATTGCATTCGCCATGGTAGAAGCCACGTGGGTCCTGAGAACCCCACACTCTCAGCAACTGTCCTTTCTGGAAGGCTAACTCCTCCTTTGCAACCGCAGGGTTGGCAGACATAGTAAGGGGGTCATAATCAAAGAGGGCCACAAAGACCCTAACCGGAGTGTCCATACCTCTCCCCAGCAGTGGGGGGCTGCCCCTGGATGACTTAATAACTTTGCTGGATGGAGCTGAGCAAAGCGCCAAGCTGGGTTCATGGAGCTCGTCCTCTCTCTTGCCGCCCAGAGCCTGACCTTGCCCGCCCTGGGTCCTAAGCTCCCTTCTCTGCTCTTGCTTCTCTGTGCCCCATGGACAGAAGCACACTGCCTCCTCCTCCTGCAAAGTGTCATGGAAGTCAGACACGTATTGTTGGCTGGCGCTCAGCTTGGGAGGGGTGACTACTTGGGCATCTTGCTTTTGCCTAAGGATCTTCTCAAGGGCAGCCTTCTCCTGACATGGTTCTCTCTGGGGCCCACACTCAGGGGACAGATGGACAACTCCCAGAGCAGAGCTTTGGCTGGTGCCCATGTGCCGGTAGTGGTCTTTTTCTCCCCCAGACTTACCACTGGGCAGAAGTGGCCTGGAGTTCTGGAGACTCTTCTGAAAGCACAGTTCCTTTCTGCACACCTCCCAGGCCTCTGTGGATGCCTGGGCTTGGCTGCCAGCCCCTACACTTGGACATTCTCCATCTGAACTCAAATTGGGCATTGGGGGGCACCTCTTTGGGGGTTCTTCAGGGAATGCTTCTAGGAACTCGGCCTGGGGCTCCCCACAGTTTCTGGGCGTGTGGGGACTGGCCTTGGCATTTAGAGGAGCCAGTGCCAGTCTCTGAGGGCATTTGGGGAAGGTGACTCTGGAGGCGGATGGGTCACCACAGGTGTAGCTAAAGGGAGAGTTCTCCGGCACCAGGTGACAGGTAAAACAGTCATGAGGGATCTGAGCCGGGACTGAGTCCAGGGACTCACCACAAAGTGACATGGTTCTCACCGAGACCTTCTGGCACATGAGGGACAGCTGGAGCTGGGATGATTCCAACAGGGTGCTCCCAGCAGTGGCATCAGTGACCTCCGCAACCTTAAGCCCATCAGCATACACAGCATAGCCAGTGACCTGGACTCCGTTGGAGGACCCAGCAGAATTGATGGTCACTGGGAGCCAGCTGACCACCAGAAGCCCTGGTGAGGTGTGGCGCTCCACCAGCACGTCCAGTGGAGGGTCAGGGGGTCCTGCCACAGGTGTGTCAAAGGTGATGGTGGAGGACATGGTTTCCCAGAGCACCTGCAGCGAGTCCCATGGCAGCCGCACCTCCACCTGCACTTGGTACCGTGTATTGGGATGCAGGTTGTGGAAGACGTAGCTGCTCACACCTGCTGGGGTCAGGGCATGCTCCTGGTCATTAAGGTACACCATATGGGGGTGCCTGCTGCTGCTGTAGACCCAGGTGATCTCAGCCAATGTAGCTGCAACATTCTGCAAGTGTAGTTGCTTGGGGGCCACACAAAGGACCGCTCTGTCTCCCAGAAGGGGTCTAGAGAGGCCCTGTTCCTCCACACTCTGCAATGAGTCCAGCCAGCCGTCTTCTGTCTTGGTATCTGAGAGCTGTATTGCCACTTCTGTCTTGGAGACTGCCCTCCCCATCCTTTGCACAGCTCCCTGAGCTTTCCCAGGCAATAAGCTGTGACCAAAATCTTCCTTTAAAGCTTTGCCCTGCCCAGTTGGGAGTCGAGAGGGGCCAAGGTCAGGGGACTCGGGGGACAGGCAGCCAAGGATGTCATTGTCTGGAATCTGCTCCACCAGGTTGGAGGGCACCAGGCCCCTCCGGCCATCCTCCAGCTCCCCTTCATAGAAACCATCCTCATCCATGTCCCCAAAGATATATATGTAATCCCCAGCAGTGAGGGGCAGCTCACTCTCAGGATGCTCGTTGGGCCCCTCAAATGGGTTGTAGCTGTATCGAACCAGGAAGATCTTGAGCTTCGGTATGGCAGGGGCCTCTGAGTTACCCACTTCCAGGGTGGAGGACACACTTTCGGGGTCCAGATCCTCCTCTTCACTGGTCGTGTCTATGACCAGAGTGGGGCAAGATGGTACGGTGACACACGTGGACTCCACCTCAGAGGAGGAGTTTGACTCGGAGCTGGTTTCCTTGGCCTGGGGCCTGGAGTCCAGAGGTTGGCCAACTCGGACTCTGTCTGGCACTTGGGGGTCACTGACTGGCTTCCCAAGGGAAACTTGGCTCTCCGACAGAGAGGTTTCCTTCTTCTCCTGTTTGTCTCTGCTGGAGATCTGTGAGGATGCTTGGTCTTCAGGCCCTGGCTGGAACTTGATCTTTCTGCTACTCCTACCTTGGGAATCCGGGGCTTCGGGGGCCTTCCGGGATTCCAGGGGAGGGTGACCTGGCTGACACTGTGGCACCCGCATCTCCTCCTGGGCAGCCTGGAGATCACGCAGGGCCTTCTGCAGGTCATGCTGCAGCTGTTGCTCCCTGTCCTGCCCGTGCGCCGCCTGCTGCAGCAGCTGCTCCGCCAGAAAGCCCGCCGCGTCGCGCTCCTGACACGCGCGGCCCAGCTGCCCGCGCACGTCGTTGTTCTCGGCCGCCACTTTCCGCGACCAGTTTGCCTGGGCCTGCAGCCGCGCGTTCTCCTTGGCCAACCAGGCGCCCTCACGTAGCGCCGCCTGCAGCTGCTCCTGGGCCTTCTCGTCCCGCCGCCGCGCTTCCGCCGCCTGCGCGCCCAGCTCCTCGCACTCGCGCCGCCGCTCGCCCAACTCGCGCTCCAGCGCCTGTACCTGGCGCCGCGCCTCCTCGCAGTGGGGTTTCTGGCCACCAGCCTCCTCCGGGGCGCTGCGGGTGGCCAGCTGTAAAGTCAACTGCCTCTGCAAGCGCAGCACCTCCCGCTGGGACTCGCGCTGCAGCCGGTCCAAGTCGCTGACGTTGAGCCACAGGGCGCTAGCCGCGCCCCCACTAGAGTGCGGGGAGCTGCCCAGGCCCGAGGCGACGAGCGCCTGCAGCAAGTGACACTCTTGCTGCAGCTCTTCGATCTGCTTGTCCTTGGCCAGCAGCGCACTCGCCTGCTCCGACAAGTCTCGAGAGCGCTGGCGGGCGAAAGCCTGGCACAGCTCCAGGTCAGCGCAACTCTCGCCGGGCACAGGCGCACTCACGGCCCGCAGGTTGGTTTCTTGCAGTTTGCGGGCCCGGTCCTCTAGGCGCCGCGCCAGGCCGGTCAGCTCCGCGTGCTTCACCTTGAGCCGCTTCACCTTCTCGTCCACCTTGTCTGGGAAGCTTGCGCGCCTCAACTGCATGTTCTCTGCGTGCAGGCCAGAGCAGCGCCGCGCCAGCACCTGCAACGCCTCGGACAGTTCCGAGTTCTGCTTCACCAGTTCGTGGTAGTCCAGGCTCAGCGGCGAGAGGGTCAGGGTCTCGCAGGGCTGGCTCCCGGAGTCTTCTCCTCCTGGCGGGTCGCTAAGTTCCCTGTGCTCTGATGGTGGTGGTGGTGGTGGTGACGGCGGCGGCGGCGAAGGGCTCGGGGAGCCCAGGATGCAGGTGTCTGGAGAGGAGGAAGCTCGCTCCTCGGATTCGGGGGCTTTGGGGAGACTCGCGGTGCTGTCGAGCGAGTGGGAACGCGCTAGTGCCAGGGAATCGAGGGAGCTGGCGCGCGTGGGGAGCAGGCTGTCTGGGGACTTGGAGCATGCCGCCGGTACCAGGTCAAGGGAGCCGGAGCGCACGCGGACGCGGGCGTTCAGGCTGTCAAAGGATTCGAGTCGACAGGCGGACTTTGGGGGTCGGTGAGACTCGCAGGGAGTCTTAAGGTGTGGCTCTTCCGAAAAATGCACAGCCTGAGGGTCGGGGGTCTGGGACAAAGCGGGGTGCCAGCGGAAGTGCTCTAGGATGTACTTGAGGAAGAGCTGGCGCTCTACATCGAGCGCCGCCTGCAGGTGGCGGATGCGTGAGGCTTGCTCGCCGTCGGTCTCCCAGCGAAGTTGCGCCAGCACTTCTTGCAGGCGACAGCGACACTGCGCGGCGGCGACTTCGGGTTCCCCCGCGCGGCCGCAGTAGCCGCGGTTTACCAGCTCCTCGGCCAGCTGGCGCTGCAGATCCCGGGCCTGGCGCACCACGCCGTCGCGCTCGCGGTGCAGCAGCTGCTGCAGCTGCCGCATCTCGGCCTCTTTCCAACGCAGCAGCTGCCGGATCTCGGCCTCTCGCTCCCGCAGCACCTCCTCCTGCAGCTGCCGCAGCTCCCGACAGCGCTGTGCTTCCCACTTGGAGCGCAGATGGTCAACCAGCTGCTGCCGCTCCCGCTCGGCCGCCTCCCGCAGCTGGCGTGCCTGGGCCGCGAAGCGCCGCCGCTCAGCCAGCCCGCGTGCTCGCTCCGCCTCCAGTTCGGCCCGCAGCTTCTCCAGCTCCCGCCTCTGCTCCTCCAGCATCCCTGCCGCCGGCCCCGGACTAGCCAGCTTTTTGGGTGTCGCGCGGCTGCCACCCGAAGGGTTGGGCGAGTCCCTGGTCATGGTGGCCGCGGCCCGGCCAGACGCCTGACCTCGCCTGGCCCAGGCCACCGCTCGGCAACGGCCACCGCCCTGGCGTAGACCAACCGCCCCGCGCGCCCCTTCCGGCTCTCCTGGGGGTCTCCGCGTGCCCCTTCCGCTTCTGGGCGTGTTCCCCCACCCCCTGCCGCGGGTGCACCAGCCCTCACTCCTCTCCAGGTTGCCTAAGCTGGGCTGGGCTCTTGACACCCCTGCTCAACCCAGCCCTTGTCCTTCCCAGGATGCCTAAGGGTCTCTCTGGCCCCAGGCCTTTCCCTGTTCTTGGCACCATGTCCCTTGCGACCCACCGCAGGGTCCCATACGCTGTACAATACCTTTCAGGCCAACCGGAGGGTGGGAAGCCAGGCTGCTCTGCTGCCTGGAGAAAGGGGCTCCCTGTATGGGTCAAAATTACAGATGGGGTGTAAGCAGACCCAGCCTGGCCCTGCCATGAGTTCAGGCGGTGTATTTAGTCTAGGTGGCTGAAAACCACAAGATATGCCCAAACTTGGGGGTGGGCCCTTGGCCCCCAGCTAGGGCAGGGTGACTCTGGTGCCTGCACTCTCACTGTGCCTACCCTTCCAAGGACTCCTTGGTGCTAAGCACTTGCGTACATTATCTATTTAAACTTCTTATGCCCGTTTTATAGATTGGAAGTTCTGAGACTGTATCCTGGTTATGGTACCAGCTGAGACCCGAGTAGGGCTTCTTCAAGGACCAAAGCCCTGACCTGTGTTTTCTTGGTTCATTTTTACAATCATTCTGGAAGGATGCCCTGAGAGATACAGGCATCTCCATGGTAACACAGCCCAGAAGTAGGTGAGAATTAAACACTGCAAAATTCTGCCTCCAGGGTCCATCAGCATTCTGACTCTATTTACCCAATATCAGGGTCGCAGCTGTGAAGATCCCTTCCCAGTGTTTTTCCCAAGGGAGAGTCACATTCTGCATCTGCAGAAGGAGAGAGGGTCAAGAAGAACCCTGAGTGGGGTGCCGACCAGTTGGAGAGTCAGGGAAGGAGGTGAGAGAATGGGGCTGCCCTTTGGTCTGGCTCAGGAGTGCCCAGGGCTGCCTGCTTCTCCAAAAGGTAAAGCCAGAGGTCCCTATGGGTCCATCTGGTTCCCCACACCATCTCCCTGGAGAAAGCAAGACTAGAGAACTTTTCATGGCTCTCCAAAGGGTAGTGTGATTAGATGGTTAGGGCTGGAGGACCTCTGGAGTCAAAACAGTCCTTCAGCTTCGTGTGCCCCTTCCATGTCCTCATCTGTAAAATCAGCCAATAACATAGCCCCTTTCTGGGCTGTGTGACCTTCCAGAGTTCCCTGACCTCTCTGAGCATCCATTTCTTCTGTTTGTGAGGTTTCGATGAAGTGAGAACACACAGTGCCCAGAACAGAGCAAGTCTCTGGTTGGCAGCTCACTAATTTTAATCCTTGTCCCCTTTGGTGGCTAGAGAAACTGAGGCTGCAAGGCAGGGATTTGGCTGAGTTCAGGCAGGGCTGCCATGATGGAGGCAGCACAGGCATTCTCTGTGCTTTCTGGACTCACTTTGGATGACTCATGGCAGATGGGAAAACTCAGGGACCTGAGTTTCCATCTAGACTCTGCCACTTTTTGGCTGAGTGACCTATGGCTGGTTACTTCCCCTCTGTCAGCTTCTACACAATGAGTATATTGGCAGTACCTGCCTCCCAAGGTTGGAGGGACACCAAGGTTGTCTCCGCTGAGGGATGGGTGTGCTGTAGGAGGTATACCAAAGTCTGGGTGAGTTCTCATCTTCCCATCCAGGGCTTGGTCTGGACCCTCACAAGCTTCTTCCAGGGGTCTGAAGAATATACCTGGCTCAAATGCCTCTGGGTCTTTTTGCATGTGTGGTTCCCTTGCCTGGGATGACAGCATTGCCTAACAAAAAAATAGCAATGTCCACTGCAAACCAAGCACCTACTATGTGCCATGCTAAGCGCTTGCCATACATTATCTAATAGATGAGGAGTCTCAAGCCCCAGTGGATTAAGAGTTCTGCTCAAGATGATCTGGCTCATTAGTCCCACAAAACCCCTGGTTTGTCCACTCACCTGTTACTAATCCTGTCTTGTCCTTTAGCCTTAGCTTAACAGTTCCTCCTCCAGTAACCCTTCCGTGACTCTTCAGGCTGGACCTGGGCTCTCCAGGACTTTACATCCCTGATCACCCCCACCTGGCACCTCTCCCTTTGGAGCAAGGACATGTCTGATACACATTTGTGTCGCTGCCCAGTGTAGGCTGAGGGGAAGTGTAAGTGAAAAGTCCCTCCCCAGAAAGGAGGGGGAGCCAGGGCCAGGTAGGCAGGAAGGACATGAAGGGCACTGCCCAACCTGGCCACCTGGCCTGCCTACCTCCCATATTCAGGCACCACCTGGAAGCAAGGGCTGGGGCCGCGGGCTCCAGGCTGCCCATCGGCCTTGGACAGAGGCCTCAACTTGGGCTAGGAATGAGGGTCTGGCCTCAGCAAAGATGGTGATGGGGTCCCCAGCTATGAAACACATACACGTGTGCGCGCGTGCACACACACGCGTGCGCACACACACACACACACACACACACACACAGCTTCTCTCAGCCTGGCCACCTGTGTGGTTAGGAGCTCAGGAACCCTACTTAAATCTGGCTCCTCCCTGCCCTTCCTGTCCAGGCACCAAGTGGTTCCTGAGAGATGGGGATGGGTGTCTGCTACCTGGCCATTTGCATCCAGACCTTAATGTTGTTTTCACATTAGAGACGCCTTTGCTTCTCTCTATGGTGTTGGCCTGGCCTGGGCAGCACCCGAGGCCTCTCACAACTCAGGCTCTGCTGCTCTGAGGATGGCTGTCTGGCCATGAGCCACCTATATAACCCTTCCTAGTGAATTTCCCTTCTGCAACAGCCTCTCTTCTGTGATTGACCTTCCCCAGTTGCTCCTGGTGCAAGACAGACAGGCCCTCTCACATGCACAGTCAGTTTCTCAGGTAGATGGACAGGGAATGGCCCCATCTTACAGATGGGAAAACCGAGGCTCAAAGAAGCAGGTGCTATGTTTATTCAGCCTGCGGCCCTGTGGGCCCCACCTTTTTTGCTATACTCATATTTCTCAAACCAGGTCCCCCCGAGCCACTGGTATGCCATAGGAGCTGCCTTTGGGCAGTGGTGAGTTGCAAGAACACAGGGAATTTTAACTCCAAATGTTCTCTTTGAGAGGTGAGGTGAATGTGGGGTGGGGTGGTTGGCAAGATGCACGAATGGCCTTACCCTTGAACTGGTGCTAGGCCACTGCACATGGTAGCCATGGGGAGGATGTCTTCACGGAATACTCACTACAGCTCTGTTTGTCATAGGAGGACATAGGTCTCAGTGGGAGCGAGTGGCTTGCCAGGGCACATGGGCAGCGATGGCAGAGCTATGTTGTCACTTCAGGATGGTGGGTGGGACTTCACAGCCCGCTGTCCTGCTGCAGCCTGGAGCAGGGCATCCAACAGGTCAGGAGAGCAGGCAGCCCGCCAAAGCGGAGGACTCTGGGGTAAGTCTCTGTGAACCCCACAGTCACCATCCAGGAGCTATCCGTGATGGCACCACCCATGGCATGTCAGAGGCATTCTACATATGGCTGAGTGGATGAGCAAACCAGGCCTTCCCCAGTGCCGGGCTTCTGCCATCCTCACACTGGTCATGTTGTACACTGATTGTCCAGTGACCTGCCTGTCACTCCCATCAATTCTGAGCTTAAGAAGAGTAGAGACCGACATTAGCTCACCATATTGCTGCATTCTTTGGGTCTCGACTTTCTTGCCCATAACATGAAAGGGATGGATTACATGAGTGGTTTTCAAACTGGATTCCTTAGGGTTCTAGGGTTCCTGGAAAATACGATAGGACCATTGGGGTTGGAAAAGATATTCCAGGACCTGAAGGGGAGACACTGCCCCTACTACTTCAGTAGGACACAGCCACTTATTATTGTCATTTATCAGTTTCTAAGGAGGACTTCGGTTTAATAGTGTTTTAAAGAGGTGCACTGCTAGAAACAAGTTTGAAAACCTCTGGGTTAGAGACCCTTCTATGTATTATATGCACACATGCTGCCCCCGCAGTCTGCAGTCCACTACCCCAGAGAGAAGGCACTTGCCCCTTTTACATCTGATTCACTCCCACATCACCAGCCCTGTAGTCCATGCAGCCGCTGCCCCAGCACCAGCCTATGACCTTTGTTTGGGCCATGTAGTGATGGGGTCTGGAATCCTGGGTAATCCGGTTCACATCTCTTTCCGTCTAGCCCAGCCATGTTTCAGCTTTGCTACCCAAGTCCTGAGGTTTGCAGAGCTTGCCTGGCCTTGGTGAGGGCCCTGCAGCCTACTCTGGATGGTCTACATGTTGCTGAGCAGGGACGGGCAGTGTGTGCCAGCTTCCAGCTCTCGGACCAAGGCCCCTGGCCTTCTGGGCTGGTCTCTTGCCCTGGAAGCCCTGGCAAAGCAATTTGGGCATGTGCCTCTGTGGGTGGCCAGCCTGCTCCCACCTGTCCACTGCAAACCAAGCACCTACTATGCCCAAAGGCATGTATTTTACATGCCTTGTCCCTTCGTCATAGCCAGGGAGGTTGTCTCTATCCTCTCTAGATGAGGAAACTGCCCAGGGTCACACAAGTATTTATACCTAGGCCTGTGTGACCCACGTCTGGGCTCTGAACTGGTGCCATATAGCCTAGCCCAGTGGCTGTGACAGCCGGAGTGTAATTGTAACCCCTAAGCCCTCGGACAAATGGCTGCTTCTTCCCGAGAACCCTGTTGCTGTTGGCAGCATCATGGTGTTCCAGCTACCCACTGTTGCCAGGACAGATCTATCTTTCCTCTTCTGCCGTCTCTACTTCTCTCCCCTCTGGACCTATTTAAATCACCTTCCTTCCTCTGCAGCCTGAAGCATGAGGCCTTGCCAAATGACTTTGTCCAGTCATTTGGCTATTGCTCTGGATCAGAGGACAGTTCTTTATCAAATGCTTTTTTTTTTTTTTAAAGATTTTATTGGGGAAGGGGAACAGGACTTTATTGGGGAACAGTGTGTACTTCCAGGCCTTTTTTTCCAAGTCAACTTGTTGTCCTTTCAATCTTGGTTGTGGAGGGCGCGGCTCAGCTCCAGGTACAGTTGCCGTTTCTAATTGCAGGGGGCGCAGCCCACGATCCCTTGTGGGACTCGAGGAACTGAACTGGCAACCTTGTGGTTGAGAGCCCACTGGCCCATGTGGGAATCGAACTGGCAGCCTTCGGAGTTAGGAGCATGGAGCTCTAACTGCCTGAGCCACCGGGCCGGCCCTATCAAATGCTTTTTGAGTGCTCAATCTGGTCAGGGTGGGGTGGGAGCCAGGCACCATGTTAATTTTTTTATGCTTCAAACAGAGAGAACCTCCAACGGTGTTTGCTGAAGGGAGGAAGGAAGGAGGGAGCGAGGAAGATAGGATAGAACAGAAGGAGGGAGAGAAGGAGGAAGGGAGGGAGACTTTTGCGTCAGACCTTGGTTTACCCGTCACAGTCCAAGAGCAGACTTGGGCTCAAGCCTCTAACCTGCTGGGTAGCTGAAAGAAAGTTGATTGACCCCTCAGTTTCTTACTGTAAATAGGATTGATAATAGTTCCAACCTCAGAGGGCATTTGGGGCAAGTCAATGCTTGTGCATTTTGCACTTCTGGGAGCCCACCATACAGCGGGTTGTCAAGTTTCTCAAGCGAGTGAGTGTGATAAGTTGAGTCCTTAAGAATGACTAGCACTTGCCAGATGGATGAGGCACCGGAGGGAAGGAGTGAAAAAGGCATCACAGGCAGGAGGTGTGGTGTGGATGGCGCACTGGTTATGGGAAGGGAGGGATGCAGGACATGAGGCTTTGGGCCAGGAAAGGAAGATCAAGGCAGAGCCTCACCAGCATGGACCAGATTGGGGTCTACCTCCTGGAGCCCCCTTTCCTAGCTGGGTGATGCCAGGTGAGCCATTCTCTCAGGGCCTCTGTTTCATCACCTGTGAAATAGAACATCTTAGCATTGCTCTGGGGTGCCAATGAACTCAGTGGTGGGTGCAAATGTCCAGCACCCAGTGCCAGGCACATAGTCAGCCTTATTGAGCACGAGTGTCCATTGTCAGCCCCTACCTTAGCAAAGGCACTTTCTTTTCCCTGCAATGTCTCTTGTCCTCTGTCCTGCTCAAGTACTCCCCTGGCCCTGGCCCTGCCTCTGGCCTCTGTCAGGCCCCCTCTCTGAGTGCCTACACCTCACCAAATCCTCCTACCTTCTGTGGTTTTCTATGGTGCCTTCCCAGGATGCTTCCAGCCCCTCAAGGGCAGAGGCCACCTTTGTATCTTCCTTTGTGAACATAGCAGGTGAGCACCCGGGACCCTGTGCTGATTGGAGGAAAGAGCAGCATGTGGTAAGTTTGAGCAGAAGGGCCTGGAATCCAGGAGGAGGAGGAAGAGGAGGAAAAAGCCACTTTTGATGGGAGGCTCTGGGAGGTGGCATGAAAAGGTCAGGGCTGAATGAAGAGGATTAGCTGAGTGGAGGGAGGAGCTGGTGTGACCAGAAGCCAGAGCAGGAGAAGGGCCTCAAAGACCAGGCAGCTTTCCACTGGGACTGGGTATATTTCCTGTGCGCTGCTCAGGGCCTCGGTTCTCTACCTGCAAAGTGGATACAAGGGAGCCATCTTGCAGGGTAGTGGTGAGGGTGCAGGAAGATGCCACAGCCAAGGCTAGTTCTCAGCACTTGGCCTCTCCCAACCCCAGCCTCTATTCCCAGTTTAGCACGTCAAGGTCGAGTATGCATTGTGTTTCCTCAACTGGCTTGGAATTCTTCAAGGCAGGATCCCTTTCCCTCTGTAGTTCTCCATAGGGGAAAGGAGTTCCCAATGAAGCTGCGTTTTTTCCTTTGACGTGGGCCCACTAAGCACTGGGCCTAGTGCACACAGTAGGACCATGGAGTCAGTCCCCGGCCAGTCTTCCAAGTCTCCCATGACTCTACGGAGCTGGCTGATGGAATCCCTCATAGATTTGCCAAATGTTTATTGAGCATCCACTGTGTGCTGGCCCTGGGGGAGATAAAAGGCAGACAGGGTCCTTGATTACTTAAGGATTACCTAGTCTCTACCCCTCTTCCTCTGATGTCAAGCCTGGGCTTCCAGGGCACTGGTTGGGAGGCCAGCTCTATTCCAGGCTATATATTTTCCAGTGTGCTTTTCCTCTCTCCTTTCATGTTAGAATGGAGAAAAGCACCTTCACAAGGCCTAAATGTGTTCTGAAGCTGTATCCTTCTCTTTGCCTGCACTGCCATCTGAGGTCCAAAGCACCATCACCTCTTTGCCTGAATAGCTGCAACAGGCCTCCAAAAGGCCCTTCCTCCCCTTCTTATCCTCCTACCTACCTCCATTTTTCCATTGTCCAGTCAGAGAACTCCCCTTAAACATGTGCATCTGTCTATTTGGTAGCTACCCACATCTATCCAGGGGCTCTCACAGCACATAGTCCTAGAAGAAAAGTCAAATCCCTCTGGTTCCTACAAGGCTCTCCACAGTCTGTCACTAGCCTCCCTCACTCTCTCTAATCCTTCTTACTCCGTTCTGTCCACCTACCACTCAGACGGTCTTATGGTATTTGCCAGTGTCATTTCCCCTACTTGAAACGTTCTCCTCTAAGCCTTGCAGCTGCTCCTTCCCATCCTTCAGGTCCCAGTGTTGGCTGTGGACAGGAGTTGGTCTCTGCTCCTAGCTGGCTACATGAACTTGGGCAGATCATTGGACTTATCCATGCTTTTGAAATGGGGCTATTACTGGTAACAAGCGTTAGCTATTATTTATACTATTTCCTCAGTGAGGCTCCCCTGGCTTCCACATGAAAAGTAGGTCCCCCCAGTCACTTTCCTATCACCCAGTTTTCTTTTCTTTCCTTTCCTTTTCTTTTCTTTCTTTTTTTCTTTTACAGGACTTTATTGGGGAACAGTGTGTACTTCCAGGTCTTTTTTTCCCCAAGTCAAGTTGTTGCCCTTTCAATCTTAGTTGTGGAGGGCGCAGCTCAGCTCCAGGTCCAGTTGTCGTTGTTAGTTGCAGGGGGCACTGCCCACCATCCCTTGTGGGAGTCCAGGAATTGAACTGACAACTTTGTGGTTGAGAGCCCAATGGTCCATGTGGGAATCCAACCGGCAGCCTTCAGTTAGGAGGAGGGAGTTCCAACCGCCTGAGCCACCTGGCGGGCCCCCAGTTTTCTTTTCTTCACAGCTCTCATCAGTACTGAAATAATCCTGGTTATTCAACAATCTTATGCAACCAATATTTATTGTGCACCTACTATGTGCCAGGCACTGTTTGTAACTGGCATCGATCGGACACCCTGTAAAGGCAGGGTCTCTACCTGCTTTTTTCATCCAGGGCTTCCCAGCAATGTGGCCGGCACACAGTAGGCGCTTTGCACGTCCGGTGCGACCCGCCCGCCCCTCCCCCGCTCTCCAGGAAGTGCACGGACTCAGCCGCCCGGCCGGCCGCGATGCACACTGGGAAAGCAGCAGCACCAGATCCAAGATGGCGGCCAGCAGGAGGCTGATGAAGGTAAAAAAGCCATTCTCCAGCGCCGGCCGGGCCGGGGGCGGCGTCCCGAGCTCGGGGCCCCCGCGGCCGGCCCGGGCTCCTCTGGGCGCCGGCACCTGGTCTCCCACCGTGAGTGGCCCCGCTGCCCCGCCGGGACGTGCGCGGGCAGAGGGAGCTAACGGGGCCGTCTAGGCCTCAGCCTGGGCGGGAGCTCCAGGCCGCGCTGGTAGCCGCCGCCGGCCCCTCGGCCCGCCCGGGGGCGTCCACTCCGCCCAGAGCCCGACCGGGTCCCTTTCCTCGCGGCGGCCGCCTCCCAGCCGGGAGCGGCGTTGATCGGGGGCCTCGACCGGGGGGCCCTAAACCGGGCGCCCGCGGGGAAGGCCCGAGCGCTGGAGCCCCGGCCGGGATCCCGCGCCGCGGAGCCGCCCCGCCCTGAGCTGCAGCGCGCCGGGCCCGGAGCCCCGCTCCGCCCGCCGCGGACGGGGAGGCCGGGAGGTTTAGACTGGGGAAGGAAGGAGGAGGCCGGGAGACGAAAAAGTTAGGTCAGTGTTTGATGGGTCGCTTGAAATCGCTCTGGGTCTAAGCAAACTGTCGCCTTGTGACTGCAGAGTCACAAACGGGCAAGTTCCAACTCCAGGAAGGCGTGGAGTCGGCGCCGGTCGCGGCGCGGTTCTCCTTCCCCGTCTCCTTGCCTACCCACCACTTAGTCATACCAGTCTCCTTTCCCTGATGAGGCAGAGTGCCATTTTTGAAGGGGTGGGGGTTGGCTTCAGCCGTTGGACTCAAAACCAGCTAAAGTTTATAAATATAACTTGGTACTTTGTATCTTGAATGCAGTAGGGTGTCTTCTTCCTAATTGGCTCCTTTGATGAGGAACACAGATGCTCAACTGGTTTAGTTCTTTCTCGAGTGTGTTTGCCGGCGTCCTCCGGAACCGACCTCGCCAACATTTGTGAGTGGGCTGCCCGGCAGCACCGCGCCCGAAATAAAAAAGGCCCAGAAGCTGGTTTCCTGATGGGGAGATGAAGCGCTGGGGTTCCTCCTGGGCAGAGCAGTGCTTGGTAGCACTGGACATTGAACTTGGAGTCACAGCTCCTGGGCCCTCCCTCCTGGTCCTCTCCCTCTCGGGGAACATTTCCTTTGTTTTGTTCACTAAGGGCGGGAGACGACGTTTAACTTCAAAAAACTGGATTGGAAGTGTGCACAGAAGGACAGTCAGCAGACTCCAGACCTCTCTGTATCTCTTCTCTGTCAGTGACACCACCATTCACCTAGTCATGCAGATGAAGGGACTGTTATTCACTTAAAATTACTGTTACTCACTTATTTCCCTACTCTACTCCCCAAATGCTATCACCCATTAAGCCTTGTGAGTTTTACTTTAGAGAGATTTCTTGTGTGTGCCTTCCTTCCTAACCTTAGAGAACAACTTACTTGAATTCATACCGGTATGTCTCAGGTGCCCTCCCCCCGTCTCTGATTCCCCTTCAGGGATACCAGATTTTTTTTTTAAGATATAATTGGGGAAGGGGAACAGGACTTTATTGGGGAACCGTGTGTACTTCCAGGACTTTTTTCCAAGTCAAGGTGCTGTCCTTTCACTCTTAGTTGTGGAGGGCGCAGCTCAGCTTCAAGTTGTTGTCCTTTCAGTCTTAGTTGCAGGGGGCGCAGCCCACCATCCCTTGCGGACTGGAACCGGCAACCTTGTGGTTGAGAGCCCACTGGCCCATGTGGGAATCGAACCCGCCGCCTTCGAAGTTAGGAGCATGGAGCTCTAACCGCGTGAGCCACCTGGCTGGCCCAGAATTCTTTTTCTAAAGTCAATATTTAGTCTTTTGACTCCTATTGAAAACCGCTGTGGTCCTGTCCTCCTCAGCAGTTAACCCTAACTTCTTACTTGGTATGCAAGACCCTTCTTAGCTTGGCGGAAAGTAATCTGTTCAGCCTCCCTTCCTGCCCCTTGGTTTCCCACTACCCTTGCTCCTAATCACAGTATCTACCTTAACTAATACTACTATTCTTTCTTTATTTGCACTTTTACTCTGTGCAGCTCAGTACTTCACATTCATGATCACGTTTATTCCCTGTGAAGTAGACACTATTATTCCCGTTTTGTAGATGATGAAATGGAATGCAGAGTGATTCGTTGACTTGCCCAAGTTTTCCTAGCTAGGTAGGGAGAGAGTGAGCTGTGATCTCAGTTCTGACTTCAAAGTCCCCGCTCTTACTTGCTATGTAGTCTCCCTTTGCACATGCTGTTTGCTCTACCTGAGAAAGGCTGTGTTCTCCTCACCTCTCCCTTCCGGGGAAGTCCCAGGTTCAACTACAATGCCAGTTACTCTGTGAAGCTTTCCCCCATCCCCCTTCAGATGAGTTGTTTCCTCCTTTGTGTGACCACAGCACTTTCTTTATGTTTCTCTTTGAGCACTTGTCACAATCTGATTTGTGTTGCACTTGTCTTTCCTACCTGGTTCTGACTTCCTCAAGGGCAAGGATCTTGGCCTAATTCATCCTGGTGTCCCCCTAGTCTAGCCAGTTGACCCACTTTGGGTTTCCTGGGCTCCCAGGAGTCTGAGAGGGGAGTTACTATGGTTTTTTAATTTTTTGTGTATGTGTGTTTCAAAAAAATTGGAGCTTAGAAAAAATATGTAATAGTACTTATTAGGTACTAGATCATTTATGTAAGTTCTTTCTTTTCAATAACAAAGTTAGTGAGTGTACTGTCATTTTAATTGAGAAATAATTTTCACAAATGAGAAAACTATGAGGCTTAGTTTGAGTGTTGCCTAAGGTGAGTAGCAGGATTGAGTGGGGAGAGATGAGTTGCTAAAACTCCCCGGTTCCAAATCCCAAGATCTATGGGCTTTGTCACACTGACTTCTTTCTTATTCCAAGGATGCATGGAAGAGTATGTCATTCCTTGAGATGGAAATTCTGTCAATTCAGTAGGGGGAATGCTGCTTACATGATGCTGATTATTGTCTCTGAGATTCTATATTTAAACCTGGTTAGTTTAAACAACAACAAAAAAAGATTGATGCAGATTGATCAATACATGGGGCAGAAATAATAAAAAGGATTTTTGATGTTGAAAAGTAAACAGATGTTGAATAATAAAACGTATTACATCTTAAAGAACTTTAGATTTCCTAAAAGCTGTTTTCCAGGACTGAACTCAGAATCAGATTTCTTTGTAACAATGACTGACTGTTAGTGTGTAAAATACATTATTAAAAGTAGAGTGATTTGCATATATCAGGCTGAGTTATTTTAGACAAAGTGAGTATCATAAAGTCTTTAATTTAAAAAAGCATTTGCCAAAAGGATTAGCTTTTTTCAGAACCCTTTTTAGGAATTACAATGCTAATAAAACATTAAATACATTTTAATTTGCAAGCAGCTAATTCAGCATTGATGGCAACTACCAGATTGTAACCAGTGGTTCAATCAGGAGGGAAATAGCTGCAAAAGTGAAACCTGTAGGTGTGGCTAAGGAAATTGATTGCAGTTTGATCATTTCTTTTCAGCATTTCAATTGCACCCATCTCCCCACGGGGACCTTCCAGCCAAGTATCGTCTCAGAAGGGCTTTCTCAGTGGGGAAATTTGTGAATTTAAGAGAGGGATGACATGATGTAACTGTTGAGATGAGGAATTGAGATTTATAGCAGTCTTTTAATGCTATTTAACTAATGTCGGTATTGGTATACTTTCAGTCCATAATCACATGTGAATGGGTAGGAGGAGTCCCTAAATAACAGTTCATTCCTTGGAATTCCTTGTATTAAGCAATGAACTAGTTTGCTTTTGAGTACAGGTTTTTATTCTGTGAGGTTGGGTAACTAACATGATAGAACAGTGTGTCTGGTACTAGTGTGTTGTGTGTGTCAAGAAGTGAGGGGGGGAATTTTACAAATGATGTTATGCTGGGGTTTCAGGAATTAAGAAGAGCTTTCCATTTTTTATCCTAAATTTATGCATCTCAGTACATTGGGACTATTTCAACCTCCCTTAATGATATCTTTTGTAAATGTTTTTCTATTATGAGATAATTGGGACAGGCCCTGGGAAAGAGTATACTTAGTTATTGCAATATTTTGTACCTTTTCTTAAGATTTATGCTAGAACAAAAGCACTTGTCTTGGGGTACTTGGACCTTTCTGATCCTGTTATAACTCTAAAGAGGCTTGTGATTCTCTGTTTTATTGTACCAGGTCTCATTCCATTGAAAAGTATCACTAAATATTCAAGATATTTCTGTTTTCTTTGCTGCAACAGTAAGTTAGGAATTAAAGCTTGGAGAACCATGGAGACATCCCTCCTGAGCCAGGCTCTGCATCTAACCGCCTTGAAAGATTTCCTTTGAGTGGCACAGAGATCTATAGGTGGTTAAGTATAAGCTCATCCTGTGCCCTGCACTTCTGTCTAACCTTACTTAGGTAATGCTCCACTTGTCTACTCAGTCGCCCAAAGAAGAACCTGGGGGAGCCCATCTTGCCCCTTCCTCCCACACCTAGCCACTTGCCAGATTCTGCTTGACTATATATGCCTTTATTTCTGTTCTCTGCCTGTCTTTTCCCCATCTCCACTGCCAATCGGAGTTCAGGCCATTCCCATTTGTGGTGGGACACTTGTGTCAGATTCTTCAGCGGTTTCCTTTTATTCCTTACTGGTAAGTCTGTCCTCATCCCTGCATGGTTCCTAACCAGCAGTGTATCCAAGAGTAGTGCACATGCCCAGGCCTTGCTCGCAGTGACTGGAACCAAATTCAGTAGGTCAGGACGCTGTACTTAAAAATCCATGTTCCTTCAAGGTCTGGTCTTGCCAGTCATTTCTATTCCCACTTGCCAGTGGAATCCCCTCACAAGGCATGCTCTGCATACCCTGGGCCTTTTGATGGGCTTCCCGGTATCTTTTCTGCACCAGGCTAACTTCTTGTCTTTTAAGACTCAGCTCAAGGGACACCTCTTCTGGGTTCTGCCCTTGAGGAGCTCAGTAAGGGAGAAGAATGGCATGGACCTAGAACAGAGTTCCTGGTCTGCCCACCGATGGATATATGCCAGCTGAATAAGGGAGTCCAGGGGAGGGAAAGACCCTCTGACATGGAGAAGGGGGTGGCCCGTCAGAGTGAATAGCGTTTCTGTAGCTGAAGAGGAGAGGGCCCTAGTAACCTCAGAACGGATGTGGGCAGTGGTGCTGAGAGATGCCCTGAGGAACCCCAGTAACAATCTACCCATATGGCTGCATGTTTCTGACTTTGTGCTGTCCCTGCCTTAGGTTTTAGTTTGGCCAGCCCCTGGGGTGCCTTCCAGAAGCACCAGGTAACTGGCTTGGTTTTACTCTAGGTTGGCATGCCCAGCACACCTGGTCCTCCAGAAGGAGCCCTCCCTTCCTCTGCTGTGGTAGGGCTAAGTTCTCCGGCCAGCCTCTAGAAGAGCTGTCTCCCCATGCAAGGCGTCGTGGAGGGAGATGCTGATGGATTTAAGGACAGATGGCAGAGAGATGCCATAGCTTTTCAGTTGAGGAATCAGATGTATCCTGTCCCTTCCTGCAGCACCCAGGAGAAGTGGCAGGCTGCTCACTTGTGAGGGCTTTTGCCTATGTGTTCTCTGGCCAGGCTCATCCTGTCTGTTCTTGAGGGCGTTGATAAGCTTAACCTTCTTCCCAATAAAAGAAAGGGGTGCAGGAAAAGGTCTTTCAGGGCAAAGCTACCGTGTTTCCCTGAAAATTAGACCTAGCCGGACCATCAGCTCTGATGCGTCTTTTGGAGCAAAAAGTCATATACCTAGTTTTATTTTACTATAAGACCAGGTCTTATATAATATATCAGCCTAGGTCTTAGGTCTTATTTTCGGGGAAACATGGTATTAAGGGAGAATACAGCTTCGTGGTTAAGAGCTCCAGTTCTGCAGTGTGAGTCCTGGGCCTGCAGCATCTCAGCTGGGTGAACTTGGGGCAAGTTACTTAATCTCTCTGTGCAACTTCCTTTGTATATGAAGGTTAAATGAGTTAATATATATCAGGTGCTTAGAAGAGTGCTTGGCGTGTGTGAAGTGTGAGATACATACAGATATTATTATTGGGACTAAGACAAAGTTCCAGGGAGGTGAGGAGAGCAGCCTGGGGGGAGGGGAGGGTTTGAGGGATTGAGCCCAGGTAGGGGTGGGTCTGCCTGAATGTGACCTCATCACAGAGACAGAGCCCATTCTCTTACCTGCAGCGCTCTCCTGCCTCTTAACCTGTTCTTAGGGTTAGTGAAAGGTTTACCAAGACAATTGTATGAATGTCTTTGTTTAAAAATGTTTGCTTTTCCCAAGGAAGTCAAAAAGCTCTGGAAGTCAAAATTTGTCTTCCTAGTTTCTCAGAATCTTGCCCCATGTATTTTATTTTCCTGTCCTGAATGTACACACACTGCAGCAACAGTCACTTTGTCCAAAGATGGGTCCAGGTATTAACGGAAGGCACCAAAAGGTGCTGAGCTGGGAGGTGAGGGTGGGGCTTTTGAAAAAAAAACATTTTTTGAGTAAATAGTTGCAGTCCCCAAAATAATATTGCCTTTTGTCTTTTCTTTCAACCTTGAAGCAGAAAGTTAAGAAAGGTTGCTCCTGGTGTCTGTGCCGTTTCTCCTCCTGGCCCTCGCCACAGTCTTTTTAGAATTTCAGAGCTGCGAGGGGCCCCTTGACAGACAGGAGGCTGAGGTTTATCGGGTGCCACCCACGGGCTGGCAGTGGAGCCAGGTGCACTCACTGCCCAGCTCTCTGTGCTCTCAGGGTCTTGCCCCTGCTTTTCACATGGCTACTCTTGGTTTTGAAGGAGGGTAAGAAGATTCATTTTAGGTCGGTGGTGGTTTGGGTTCTGTTCTTTTGTCACATTTCCAGGTGTCTGTGGATTATAGTTTTCATTATCTTGTCAGATTTTGCTTCCATTTCTTGCTAGCGTAGTTCAGCAGAAGGCTGAAATACTGTGGACAACCCCTCCAGCCCAGCAGGCATGTTTGCCACCAAAGCAGCCACTGACATCAAAGCCAGTGCTCATGGCGCTGCTGCCCATCTTTCTGAGAGGACATGCTACCTGACTGTCACGGGATGGGGGAGAGGATACCACTCAGAAGTTGCGCCCTCAGCCCTTTTTGAGATGGGTTGCAAATATCTGCTTCACAGCGCTGTACCTGTTAGTAAGAAACGCAGCTCATGAAAACTAAACTTACAGAAGGACTCACCGTGTGTTTTACACAAGGAATTGTTGTTCTCACTTGTCCTGTGTCAGGCTCTGTGTCATTGGGTCAGACTTGAAGAGGCTGTGTCGCAGCCCTTGAGTTTCTCAGTCTGGTGAGGGAGTGTGGGATGTAGGTGGAGAATGCCGGGCACACCCATGTTCGGATGGAGACAGAAATCCATTCCAGGCGCGAGGCTGGTGGCCGGAAGCTGACTGCATGAAGCTGGCATGACAGCCTTGTCAGCTGTAGCCGAGGCCTCATGTTTAGACTTACAGGATTGAATTACATCGAAGTCATGATTTAGTGTCGTTGCCACTGGCTGCTTTGCGCAAGCTTGGAAAGTGCATTTCTGTCAAAGTTAGTTACTTTGATACAGCCACCCCAAAGCAGGGAGTGGCTCTTTCAAATTACTAATGTCCTACCCGTTGTGTAGCTGGTATTTGAGAGTGATTCTGTGCTTAGATTTAAGGCAGATTTGTGTCATTTTCCCTCAGACATCCGGCTCCATCTGCCAGGTTTCCTTTTGCCGGGCCAGAAGGAGCCTAGAAACATTCCTTGCACAACATAAACACTTAGTGACTCGCTGTGAAGGGCTAGGGCAAATACTGTCTATGTTCATGCTTTTGTCATTATAAATTGTGGAAAGTGCTATTCCAGAGCAAGCCAAGCCCTCCCAGAATCCTGCTCCAGAAACAGGAACCCTGTGGTGCCCGTTTCCAATGAAAGTGTTCACCACCCTAACCCACTGCTTTGTGTGCTGAGATGTTCACAAAGGAGGCATTCTGGCTCTGGCTCCAGTCCTGGCCCTGCCCTGTACGCGGTCTGTGACGTGGGCCTCTCAGCCTTGGCTTTCCCGTCTGTAAAGTGAAGCTAATGTGGGGTGTCGTGAGCTTCCAGTCATATCCTATGTAGTGTTCATTGTAAACACCACTTCTCCCCCTTTTCTCTCTCCGGGTCTTGCTCCTGCTTTTCTTGTGGCTGCGTTTGGTGCATGCCTCTCGCACCAAAGCCATACGTCTTCCCTAGTGTCTCTCCATGTCTGTTCTTTGTTGGGATTTTGAAGCTGATGTCCCCCAGAGGGGAGTGTGGTGGTGATGTGCCGTTAGTTAGCAAGAAAGCATCCACCTTACATTTCATTTCTTTTTTTAATTGAGATCAAGTCATTTTTGAAAGTTTGTGCTAACAACAATAACCATATTCATTTCTAATTTAAGACCCTGTGAGTTCTGGTAATAGGCTGTTGATGACACTGTCTTACATATTAACAAATGTGGTGACACGATTGTGGAAGGGAGTGAAACATTAGTTGAGTACCTACTAGGGTGCTAAGTGTTAAGCACTATATAACTCCTTTTTTAAAAAAGAATATGTCTCCTCCCGTTTTTCTTTTTTTTTTTTTTTAATTTTTATTGGGGAATATTGGAACACTGTGTTTCTCCAGGGCCCATCAGCTCCAAGTCATTGTCCTCAATCTGGTTGTGGAGGGCACAGCTCACTGGCCCATGTGGGAATCGAACCAGCAACCCTGTTGTTCAGAGCTTCTGCTCTAACCAACTGAACCATCCCCCCCCCCCCCATGTAACGTTTCTTGTAATTCTCATTAGGGCCCTATGAGAAGTAGGTTTCCTACCACTTTTCAGGTAAGACTGTACACTCCTTGGAGCTTCAGATGGTGTGAAGTGTGGGGCCAGGGGTTGCTGAGCCCAGGCCTGTCTGACTCCGGAGGCCTCTGCTTTTTCTAGTCCATTGACAATTTGGCAGCTGTTGAAGCAACCATCTGCCAAATCAAAATGTTATTTCTGTGTGTAATATGTAAAATAAATGTAGAAGAAAATGGTTGGGGATTGGAATATTCTGATTCTGTTGCCTATAGGAATCTTCAGAATAGAGAACAATAAAATGAACAATATAAGCCACAATCAGCATTCACTTTTTTAAAAAAAGTTCACAACTTACATTGCTTCCATGTGCCTGGATCAGTGGAAGGTGATAGCTCTTTTAGAAGCTTATTTCTAGCTGTGGAAATGACACTACATTAATCAGGTCCTCAGTGTCTTCCTTGCTAAAAAGGCCGGGTTGGATGTGAGTGGTATTTCTTAAGCAAGGGTGTACTCTACCATAACCTGGGGATCTCCAGGCACAGTGCTCAGCCGCATTCAGGAAGTTCTGATTCTGCAGGTCTGGGGTGAGGCCTGGGCACCAGTCAGTCTTTCCGTCTCTCCCCTCTCTCCTTCCCATTCCTGCTCCTAACCCCAGTCCCGACCCTGACCCCCGCCGCTGCAAATGTGGGTATTGAGCAGCTTCCCCAGGGCCTTGGGCCCCATATCCTGATAGGGTCCCCAAAGTTAGTAATTGTTCCATCCATGCTCGGTTTCCAGCTGCTTCCCTGACACTCCCAGTGATTTCTTCTTCCTTGTCTCTGAATATGTTCCCCACACACAGATGCTTATTCTCTTCGCCTGGAGGTTCCTCTTTCCCCGTTCTTCACGGCCCTCTCAGCATCTCTTCCACAAAGCTGTTACTCTCTGCCACTGCCTGCTGGGCCTCCCCCGCTCTGACCTGCAGGATCCTAGAGCAGCGCTTCTCCACTCTCTTAACCCAACCTCAACAGCCAAGAAGATGGCGTTCAGCTTTACTTCCTGTAGTTCTTTAGGGGCACAATGCATCTTTTTTCATTTTGCAAATGTAAGATTACAGGATGATGCTGGATACACTTTTGAAAAGTACAAGCACCCTCTACCTTGTGACTTGTTGGTCCAGAGCATTGACCTGAAGCAGCCCAGACGTTCACAGCTGATTTTTCCTCTGTATATCTGTCTCAATTTCTTAAAGAGGACCATGGCCACACGCTAGTTAAGAGTCACTGGCTCCGGAGGGTTCTCAGGCCATGCGTGAGGATTACCCTGGGAGATTTTGAACAGTCAATTTTCCAGGCCCCATCGTAGAGCTCCAAAGAAGAGAAACACTTGGTTAAATACTTTGCCTAAACTTGGATGCATCTGTCTGAGTTGTGTGACCGAGGGCTGGCTGTGTACAACTGTCTCCTCCTCTCCTCTCAGGATTGGGCCAGGCTTCGTGCAGGATTCGGAGCATGTGCTCCCGCTGGGGCCAGGGCCATCTCCTCTGTTAGTGCCTGCAGAGCTGTTAGGCAGCGGTCCGTTTCTGCCACGGGCCATACTTTGGCCTGGAATGGGCATCAAGCTCTCTGAACTGCAGTTTGGGGAATGAGCTTTTCCCCTGTTGAAGAGCTGAGCAGCGTCTCCAGGCTCTTTCAGGTCCCGCAATACGCTGAGACTCACCTCTGGGCTCCGAAACTGACCTGTTTGTGAGAAGAAACTGACCTGTTTGTGAGAAGCGTTGCCTTTTCTCCCTCCCCACTTACCCTGGCTGGGAAGACTGCTCTCCCCTTCCCCCGCTGGGAGAAGGAACGTGCGAGTTGGCTAGTTCTGCTTTCCCTTTTGCTCTTCTCTTTCCCTTTTGCTTCTTCTCAAGCAGTTTGTCAGCATTGCGCCATCAGCCCAGAGCAGCTGACTGGGGACTGCTTCTTGGCTCTGAGCAGAACTGAAACAAACCTTTGAGGGGCATATTTTGTAAGCTCCTGTCGTTCTTGGCTTTGGTCTGTCTGACTATTCTTCTCTCACACTTTTTCTTTGTCAGGTCTTTCCATCATCCATCATTTGAAATTTGAACTCTGAATTTAGATTGGTTTCTTTACATTCCTTCCCAAGTTCTTCATTGTCAGGATCACTCTCAGTTACAGGGGTGCAATTTTGCTTGAGGGTTTGTCAGTCCTCTTGCGTTATCTTACCTTTTCGAGTCTCAGGCCTTCAGGTGAACCTGTCGTTCCTCTGAATGACTCAGATCCGTCTTCTTCAAGTTGTTCTCCTTGGTAGAGTCATGATTGACATTTCAGGTTGACCTGTTCTTGTATGCAGGACCATCTTGTTCAATGATCGTGCCAGTGGTTCTCAGCAGCTGGGGCTCTCGAGGACATGGGGAAATCAGGGTGGGGTGTTATCACAATGCGTGGCATCTAATGGGCAGGGCTAGGGATTCTCAAGTGCAGAGGCTTGCTGGGTGCCGGCCTCACCCTGTTGAGAAACACTGTTCTAGGAGGCTGTCCACATTCCCTCGGGATTACGGGCTTGCTTGCTTGTTTGTTTGCCTTCTCTCACTTCGGCCTTATAATCGGTTCTTCCTTGTTGGTTAGAATTATGCAAAGGAGGTTGCCTCTTCTATCTTTGGTGAGCTTAATTAACTTGGCAGTAAGATAAGGTGAGATTTACCCAATGACTGCCCTTTGGTTCCCTGAGCCTTCCAGTCCTGCCACCACTGGGTGCCACCCCTTTGTCCAGGGGGAGTGTGGCATACTCCTCCCACAGTATGGCTTTTGTCTTTGTTCACCGGTGCCCTCCCTGCACCCCTGCGCACAGTAACCACTCGTTCTTCCCTTTCTCTTGAGCAAGGTACAGTTTTTCAGTGCCATGTTACCGTTGAGTCCCATCTTGCCATGTTTTTGTATTAATGATTATTTTGCAATTTACCTTCTTGTGTTTATCGCCCATACTTCATGTTGTTAGTATGTGGATTTCTGAAGCCATAGAGAATAGTTAACGTATTATTTGAAATTTTATTTTCTTCCCATGAATATTGAATATATTCTCCTCTGTTGCTTCTTCTTTTTTGATTGTCTAAGTTCTATCTAGAATTTTTTTCCCTGTGCATTTTTTTTTTTAAAGATTTTATTGGGGAAGGAGAACACAGTGTGTATTTCTAGGACTTTATTAGGCAACAGTGTGTTTCTCCCAGGACCCATCAGCTCCAAGTCCAGTCGCTGTTTTCAGTCTAGTTGCAGGGGGTGCAGCCCACCACCCAATGCAGGAGTCAAGCTGGCAACCTTGTTGTTGAGAGCTCGCACTCTAACCACCTGAGCCATCCAGCCGCCCCTCCAGAAGCTCAGCGGCAGCTCGTTGTCTTCAGTCTAGTTGTGGAGGGCGCAGCTCAATGGCCCATGTGGGAATTGAACCGGAAACCCTGTTGTTCAGAACTCTCGCTCTAACCAACTGCGCTATCCAGCTGCCCTTCCCTGTCTACATTTTTGATAGTTTAGTAGGACTCACCCCTACGGAACATGATATCTAGCAAGCTAGAAGTCTTGCTCTAGTATCTTGAGACAAGGATGAGAAAATCAAACTACATTGAGAGTCCTTCCCATCCCAGAGCCTTTTTTTCCTCTGCAAGCCCCAGCTTCCCATCTGTTCACTAACCCGATGATTAAGCAAGTGTTTGACAAAGCACGACCGTGAGCTTCTTCTGGGGGTCCCTGCCCTCATGGAGTTTACATTCTGTTTGGGGGTGCGTCAGAGTGGTCGTGTGGGTGTGAGGCCTCTTCCCTTTCCTGAATCAGTCCAGGCTACATTATATCTTGGTGAGCATTCCCGATGAGTCCCGGGTATTAGCAAGAGGACCTGATGGTGGCTGGCAGATGGAGTGGTCTCTCAGATCCCATGTTTTCCTCCTGCAGGTTCAGGAGGAGGGGCCAGGCCACCCTTTCCCCTGTTACAGACGTCACAACCATTGCTGCTAGCGTCTTCCTCGATCAAGCTGAACATTACTTAGAAATGAACTCATCTCTCAGTGGCAGCAACTCTCTCCTCTCACTGTGTAGCTTGTTAAAAATCCCCTTTTCAGACTCCACCCCACACTTGCTGACCCAGAATTCCTGGGCCGAGGCCCAGGCCTAGACAATGACGGTGGGTGGCGAGGGTTGACAAGCAACAGCACCCTGTGGGAAGACACTTGGGCCTGTTGCCTGCCATGAGGTGCCCGTGTGTCCCAGCTGCCTCTGGCACACGTTCATTCGACGTGCTGTACTCAGCCCACTTCATGCCAGGCACATCGTCCATCCTATAATCTAGAGCCTGTATCACTGGCTCCATTCCCCTTCCTCGGGAGCTATGTCCCAGGGTGCCTTGTAAACTGTCGGCTGTGTGATGGGAGGAAGGGGTATGCAGATCTTTGGGGCTTGACTGGGAGCTGATTCAGAGCCTCCGTGCTGTTGGTGAGCCGCAGCACCAAACAAGGAGGGGCTTCCCAGTTCTGGAGAGGTTCCCAGGCTGGATGAACAAGGAGGAAGCCAGGCCGGTGAGGAAGCTGTCATGCCAGCCCAGCAGAGGAGGCAGGGCCCAGCTGGGTGGTGCCCCCGGGTTGCAGCAGAGAAGGCACACAGAAGCTGTAGAGAAGGCTGTTGTGCCATGAACGGGAGGCTGGGTTGGGGCATTGGGTCAGTACATCACTCCAGGTATCTGGGAATGGAGGATGTTGGGGTGTGGGCAGGCGCATGATGGGTGCCCTGGGCTATAATACCTATTGGACACTCACTTGAATTGTTGGGAAAGCAGTGGGCAATGTCAGGCTGGTGCAGAGTGGAAAAACAAGTGATAATTCTAGACTAAACACATCTCAGGCAGGGCCTTGAAGTAGGGTGAAATGGTGTTTCACCCTGGATGAAATGGCGTTTGCTGCATTGACTATATAATAATAATCCCTCATATTTGCAAGGGATTTTGTTGCTTACAGTATGGTTTTCCGTTTATTGTCGACAGCTCTGGGTCTTACTGCCCCTGTTTTATAGCCGAGGAAACCGAGGCTCAGTAAAGGTTTCCTGTTCCCCTCCCATCCCAGACTGGATAGTTCTCTTTGCTGTGTGCCCATGCTGAGGTAGAGTCCTGAAATCTCACTTTACAGCGTTGGGTAGAAAACTTTGTGGGTCTGTGTATGTTCTGGTCCCCGTTTCATTCATCTTTATATCCTCCCGTCTGACACATAGTGCTTAATAAATCTCGGCTGGAAGAAGTCAGGTCTGTAGTACCTTTCTTGTGCCCCTGCCACGCGGAGACAGCTCAAAGAGGAGGTGGTGTGTCCACAGCAGCAGTTATTTCCTCCACCGAGTACCGCGGGTTCACAGAGGTGGGGGCTTGTCTTGGTCTGGGGCATGGGTTGAGGGGACCACTGTGGCTCTGGGCCTCTTACCCAGACCGCACACAGTCTAGTCCACACTCGGAAATTTTGCCATATGTGGTGTTGGCATTCAGTTTAATTTGAGGGAGTCAGGAGGGATCTTAATATGTGGTGCTTTTCCCTATTTGACACCCCTTTATGCTTTGTTAATCAACAGGAGCTTGAAGAAATCCGCAAATGTGGAATGAAAAACTTCCGTAACATCCAGGTTGATGAAGCTAATTTATTGACTTGGCAAGGGCTTATTGTTCCTGTGAGTATTGAACACTTCCCCTTCTTACCAGATTATTCTCTAAGGTGATGTGTGTGCTGTTGGGCTTCTCTACTCCCGAGGAGACTTTTAGTGCAGGAACCAACAGGTGCACAGAGGCGGGCTGTCACTCTAGGGAAATAAGGTAGGGACCCTAGCTTTGGTTCCTGAGGAGAATCTCATCCTTGCACTGTAACATTCTGGGGGTCCCGAGCTTTCCAGGTCTGTGGTTATTGGCCCGGGAAAGGAGTGTATCTGGACTCCTGTCTTCCCAGGTTTCTCAGCCTTGCCTCATTTGTCCAGATGGTCTCTCTTGGGAGATGGCGGGTGTTCCCATCGAGCTCTCTTTGCTTTTCCGCCTGGTTTTGCATCTGTGTCTCTCACCCCCTGGACACTTGTGTTCCGGGCTTTATTCCTGGTACCCTCCAATGTGTGCCTCCCGTTTGTCTCAAGTCTCTCTGCTTCATGTCAGTATCTTCTTACCCAGTATCTTTTCTGGGGCTTGTGCCTCTAGTGTCTGCCCCTCCTGGCTCCAGAGCCCCATGTCTCACTGACTTTGCCTTCACACTGGCTCCAGACTCCTCCTGACAGCGGCTCTCCTGTGGACTCACTGCCTTCTTGATTTAGTGTCTGCTCTTTCTCCATCCTTTCATCTCCTTACTCCTCAAGAGACTTGTCCTGGACTAACTCCTTTTGCCATCTCAGTTTCTCCCACCCTCCTGAAACTGCTTCACACCCAGCACACAGGCTCCCCTCCGTCCTCACACCTCTGGCTCAGCAGTTCTGGAGCCATGGCCCCCGCGCCGTGCCAGCTCCCCGTTCTGTAACCAGCATGCCACTCTCTCTTGTCCTGCTGCTTCCTCTTAACTCTGAGACATGGATCTAGTTTAGTTTAGTCCCTCGCTTTTCTCTTCTTCTGTTTTGTTTCTTGGGATCCCTGCTGCTTCCAGCATCATAGGTTATTATTGTATGGGAAGCAGTCCCATCTGCCTCCATTCCTGCCTTCTCCCCAAAACCACACTCTGTCCACAGGCGGCCTCACTTGGACATTGGGTGCCTTCCAGTCTCCCCAGCTCAGAACTGGGACCTTCATCCTGAGGACTCCCTTTCCTTCCTGTTCTATACCCTCCCACCTTCTCTTTTCTTCCCCACCTTTCCCCATTTGATCCTCAGGCCGTTTTCCTGTGCCTGGCCCTGCCCTGAATTGTTTGTAAAATCTTTTCTTCGGGGCAGATTGGCTATTTTGCCAAAGCCTCACTTGGAGCATGCTTTCTTTTCTTTTCTTTTTTTTTTCAGGACTTTATTGGGGAACAGTGTATACTTCCAGGACTTTTTTCCAAGTCAAGTTGTTGTCCTTTCAATCTTTTTTTTTTAATACATATATATATTTTTTAAGATTTTATTGGGGAAGGGGAACAGGACTTTATTGGGGAACAAACAGTGTGTATTTCCAGGACTTTTTTCCAAGTCAAGTTGTTGTCCTTTCAATCTTAGTTGTGGAGGGTGCCGTTCAGCTTCAAGTTGTTGTCCTTTCAGTCTTAGTTGTGGAGGGCGCAGCTCAGCTCCAGGTCCAGTTGCTATTGCTAGTTTAAGAGGACCTGCAAGCCCACCTTGGAACCGGTAACCTTGTGGTTGAGAGGACGCCATGCCAACCAACTGAGCCATCAGGGAGCTCAGCGGCAGCTCAGGTGAAGGTGCCGTGTTCAATCTTAGTTGCAGGGGGCGGAGCCCACCATCCCTTGTGGGACTTGAGGAATCGAACTGGCAACCTTGTGGTTGAGAGCCTATTGGCCAATGTGGGAATTGAACCGGCAGCCTTTGGAGTTAGCAGCATGGAGCTCCAACCACCTGAGCCACTGGGCCGGCCCTGCAATCTTAGTTGTGGAGGGCCCAGCTCAGCTCCAGGCCCAGTTGCTGTTTTCTAGTTGTAGGGGGCGGAGCCCACCATCCCTTGCGGAGTCGAACCAGCACCTTATGGTTGAGATTTTGTGCTCCAACCAACTGAGCCATCTGGAGCTCAGCGGCAGCTTAGCTCTAGGTGCCATGTTCAATCTTAGTTGCAGGGGGCGCAGCCCACCATCCCTTGTGGGACTCGAGAAGTTGAACCGGCAACCTTGTGGTTGAGAGCCCACTGGCCCATGTGGGAATCGAACCGGCAGCCTTCGGAGTTAGGAGCATGGAGCTCCAACAGCCTGAGCCACCGGGCCGGCCCTGTAGATGCTTCCTTGATGCTGGTTGTAGTCATACCCTTTTTAAAAAGTCCCTGGAACTTGAATGGTAAATACTGGATTTGTAGTTTATTTTCATAATCATTTGGATAACTAAGGACAAATACACTTTTTAATCTTTCAGTACACATTCAAAAATTTTAAATCTGATAGCGTCCATTCTGGTTTTGAAGATAGAGTCCTTTAGATTTCTCCAGGCTTGGAAGTGGTGGAAAGGATTGGCCGGTTACCCCAGCCCTTCCTTGCCGGAGGGACCTGTTAGGTGCTGAGTGGAAGGATGGCCAGGACCAGCTGACTCCAGGCCCTTTTCTACTTGAGATTTTGTGTCCTACTTGTATAAGCAGTGAACAGTTAGTCCGTGGATCTTTGGGAAACTGATACGAATGAATGGGACCGTATTAAACAGTTAGGCGTGGGTAGTTACCCTGTGAGCTCAGAGGCCTTAAAGACTGCACGTGGCCTCCAAGAGGAGATGGTTATCAGGCAGGATCTGAGCTGAGTGCACACCAAGGCCTCCCTCTGGTGTCGTGTTGGCAGAGCCTGTGGAACAGGCTACTATCTCATTAAGCCCAGAGTGGTGACTGGCCAGTAGGATCCCATTGTGCTTGAGCCAAGGCTCTGGGGAGTGTCCACACCAAAGCCTCACCTTCCATTGGCGGAAGCTGTGCCCTGAGACGGTAGGCCACGCCAGGGCTGTCCTCACCCCTGCTCATGTTGCCTCTTCCCATTCATCTCTCCCTTCCTATAGTCACTGCCCAGGGCCCCTGTGTTGGTGTGAGGAGACAGTTGGTTTCAAGGAGGCAATTGGCAACTCATCTCTCCAGGATCCCCCCACTAGTACCCCACACCACGGCCTCAGGTCTTCCTGCACTGTAGGGCGGGTCAACATGGGGAATCTTCTACCCACACTCACCTGAAGTCCACCCAGCTGAGGGGAAAGCAGGGCCAGGCTTATAAAGGCATGGCACCCCAGAAGCATGCCTTTACAACAGGGGCTGGTCTTGGGGAGCTGCTTAGTAAACATGCTGTGGGTGTGGGGGGAGGTGGGAGGTTAGGCTGGCAAGGCGCTTCCAGAGACACTTCATTGTTACCATGGCAGTTCAGATTTATTCCCTTTAAACAAGTTTTATATAAAAATGTTTTATTTGAAATTCAGATGTGATATCCAAGGAAGCAAATAATCCCCTAATCCCTTCATGAAGAAATTTCCTCCCAGCTTTTTTCTTTTTTTTTTAAGAACAATAAGCACCTTGATGAGGAGCTAAGACAGGAGGGCGGAGGATTTATTTGCCTCTCCCGGCCTTGATTTTCCTCAGGAATAACTCCAGTTCCTTGCCCTCTAGCACTCAGCCACACTGGCCTGGTCTTGAAGCCATACCTGCAAGAAGCTTGCGCTGCTGGAACTGCTCCTTAGAACACTGCTGATTTTGGCATTCTTTTTCCTTGCATCATGTTTCTTTTGAATTTTCTTAGATAGCTCTTTCTGTAAAATCTCTTTCTCCTCAGGAGTCAGCTTGCCCCCTTCTTGCAGCTCAGGGGCAGTGCGTAGTGGGACTGGTACCGCTGTTGTTACGCTGTGCTGTCAACGAGCAGGACGCAGTTCTTTACTAGAGTCCGGCCGGTTCATTGTTGGATGCGTTGTAGAGCACATCAATAATCCTTGTTTTGCACGGACAATTTTAGTATATGTATTGCCGAAGTAAGCACACCTCCCAGCCTTTTTACATGCATTTTTTAGTGGGCCATTGGATCATGTCATACTTTCATCATTATTTAGCCATTGTCTTCAAACTCTTCATGAATATAATTTTAATAATTATACAATACCCACAATATTTATATGATCATTTATTTAATTATTCCTTTCATATTAGCTATTTCGATTATGGATCTTTTTCCATTTTTAAAATAATTTATCCATGAACATCTTCATGTGGAAAATTTAGTGTGCATCTTTATTTTAGATTCTGATCTTAAGATATAATATTCTATATTCTATATTCCATTAGGATTGGGGTTATATATAAGGAAGGGACCATCTGTAGGGCTATACAGAGTCCCCAATATAAGATTACGACTTTTCAACTTTACAATGGTGCGAAAGCAACACACATTCAGTAGAAATTGTTTAGGCAAAGCTAGGATGTTCCATAGATTAAATGCATTTTTTTCTTGTTATTTTGTTTTATGTAGCTGAATTTATCAGTATTTTCTTTTATTTTTAATTTTTATTTATTTTTCATTATTATTTTTTAAATTTCATTGGGTAACTGTTTTCTCCAGGACCCATCAGCTCCAAGTCAAGTTGTTGTCCTTTAATCTAATTGTGGAGGGCGCAGCTCAGCTCCAAGTCCAGTTGCCATTTTCAATCTAATTGCAGGGGGCGCAGCCCATCATCCCATGTGGGAACCGAACTGGTAACCTTGTTGTTAAGAGCATGCGTTCTAACCAACTGAGCCATCCGGCCGCCCCTCCGGAATCTCAGTTCAAGTTGTTGTCTTCAATCTAGTTGTGGAAGGCGCAGCTCACTGGCCTATGTGGGAATCGAACCTGCAACTTACAGCACATGCTCTAACCAACTGAGCTAACCGGCTGCCCAATTGAATGCATTTTTGATTTAGGATGTTTTCAACTTGTGATGGGTTTATCAGGATGTAGCTCCATCATAAGTCGAGAGTATCTGTATGTATATGGTCAAATTATTTTCCAAAAAGATTGTTGCAATTTGCATTCCTATGGGTACTGTCTGCACAAGTTCCCACGTGTGTCCTTGGCTGTCGTGGAGGTTGCTGGGAGTTTTTAAAGGGAGATCTGAGTGGCACATACTTCAGTGCCCAGGCTATGGGTTCCGATTGCTGGAGGTGAGAACCCCAGCTCTGTTCCCAACTGGCTTGGTGATCTAGGGCAAGTTATGCAGTTTGTCCTAATATCCTCACCTCTAAAGGAATACTTACCTCTGGTTGGTGTAAAAGTTCAATAAGGCATGTGTGCGAAGTGCTTAGCTTTTCTCTTGTTATTAAAGCCTTTTTGGGACTCTCTGGAAAACTGTTTGGCAATATGTAATAAAGAGCTTATGAAACAGACAGGAAAAAATCATTGCTGCCAATTTGATAGGTGCAAAAGTTCTCAATTTGATTTGTGTCTTAGGCCCATTCAGGCTGCTGTATAACAAAATACTAGTCGACTGGTTACTTTACAGACAGAAATTTATTTCACATTTCTGGAGGCAGGAAGCCTGAGTCAGGGTGCAGTCTTGTAAGAGCCCTCTTCGGGGTCACAGACTTCTTGTATTCTCACATGGTAGAAGGGGCATGCTAGCTCTCTGGGGCACTAATCCCATTTATGAGGGCGCTGCCTTAATGATCTAATCACCCCCAAAAGCCCTGCCTCCTAATACCACTACCTTGGACATTAGGTTTCAACATATGAATTCTGGGCAGGGTGGGGGCACAAACATTCAGAACATAGTAATTTGCATTTTTAATGTTGTTATTACAGTTAGTTTCTTTTCACTTATTTATTGACTTTATTTTTCTGCAGTCTGTTTAATCTATCAGAGTTTTAGAATGTTTCTTCATTGAATTATAGAAATTCTGGATTAATTTTGTGTCTGGGACAAATATTTTTCAGTTTACTGTTTTATTTTTAATTTTATTTATTTGAAAATTTCTATTAATAATTTGAAGGTTTTCTCTAAAATTTTTTTTTAAAGTTTTATTGGGGAGTATTGGGGAACAGTGTGTTTCCCTAGGGCCCATCAGCTCCAAGTTGTTGTCCTTCAGTCTAGTTGTGGAGGGCGCAGCTCTCTGGCCCATGCAGGAATCGAACCAGCAACCCTGTTGTTCAGAGTTCGAACTCTAACCAACTGAGCCATCTGGCCACCCCTTCTCTAAAAATTTTTGAAAAATGTTTGCTTCATTAATTTATTGTAGTAAAATATATATAACAAAATTTGTCATTTTAGTTATTTTTAAGTGTACGATTCAGTGACAGTTACGTTCAGAATGTTTTGCAACTATTATCACTGTATTTCCAAAAATTTTCATCCCTTAAGCAGAGACTCTTTACCCATTAAATAATAACTTACTACTCTCCTGTACCAACCCCAAGTAACCCCTAATCTATTATCTGGCTTATTTACACACAGTTCCCCAATAAAGTCCTGTTCCCCGTCCCCAATAAAATCTTTAAAAAATAAAAAAGGGAAAATAAGTATTGGTGAGGATGTGAAAAAATTGGCACCCTTGTACAGCGCTGGTGGGAATGTAAGATGGTTTGGTGGTTCCTGAGTTAAACATGGAGCTACCACATGACCCAGCAATTCTACTCCTACATATACACCCAAAAGAACTGAAAACAAAAACTCAAGCAGGTACTTGCATGTAATGTTCATATAATATAACATCATTATTCACAACAGCCAAAACGTAGAAACAACCCTAGTGTCCATCAACAGATGAATGGATAAACATAATATGGTATATACACAGAATACTCATCCATAAAAATAACGTTCTAATACATGGTACAACATTGAAGACCCTTGAAAAACTTATGCTTAGGAAAATAAGCCAGATAAAAAGTAACCCCTAATCTATTATCTGGCTTATTATACACTCCTCCTCCATATCTGCATAGTCTTGATTGACTTTCCCTGGAGGGTGATATGTTTGTTATAATCGAAAAATGTACTTCAACACATCATAATCATCTAAAGTACTAAAGTACCTACTGAAGGACATTTTGGTTGCTTCCAACTTTCGGCAGTTATGAATAAAGCTGCTGTAAACACTTTTAGTTGGGTTGTCTCTGTCTTTGAGTTGTAGGAGTTCTTTATATATTCTAGATATTAAAACCTTATTGGACATATTGTTTGCAAATATTTTCACCCATTCTGTGGGTTTTTACTCTCTTGATTGTGTCCTTTGGTGTATGAAAGTTTTTAAAGTCCATTTTATGTATTTTTTCTTTTGTTGGCCTGTGCTTTTAGTGTCATATTTAAGAAACCATTGCCAAATCCAAGGTCATGCAGGTTTTCCCCTACAGTTGAAGAATTTTTATAGTTTTAGCTGTTAAACTTAGGTCTTTGATCCATTTTAGTTAATTTTTGTATATGTTATAAGGATGATATGGTAAGGGTACAACTTTATTCTTTTGCATGTGGATGTCCAGTTTTCCCAGCACCATTTCTTGAAGAAACTGTTCTTTCCAATGGAATGATCTTGACATCGTTGTCAAAACTCAATTGAGCATATATGTGAGAGTTTATTTCTGGACTCTATTCTGTTGGTCTGTATGTCTGTTCTTTTGCCAGTAGTACACTGTTTTGATTACTGTAGCTTTGTATTAAGTTTTGAAATCAGGAAATGTGAGTCCTCCAACTTAGATCTTTTCAACACTGTTTTTGGTTATTCAGGGTCCCTTGAGATCTCATATGAATTTTAGGATGGGTTTTTCCATTTTGCAAAAAAAAAAACACTTGGGATTTTGATAGAGATTATATTGATCTTTAGATCACTTTGGGTAGTATCATCATGTTTATAATATTAAGTCTAATAATTCATGAACTCAGAATGCCTTTCCATTTATTTAGATCTTCTTTCATATCGTTCATCACTATTTTATAATTTTCAGTGAGCAAGCCTTACATCTCTATATTGCTCAACTCAGGCTGTCAACACACACACGTTTGGATGGCTTAAACAACAAAAATCAATTTTCTCACTTTTCTGTAGGCTAGAAGCCCCAGATGAAGGTCTGGCAGAGTTGGTTGTTGGTGAGGAGTCTGTTCCATATCCTTCTCCCTGTGTGCTCACATTGCCTTTGTGTGCATGGGGAAAAAGAGCAATGGGTCTCTCTGGTGTCTCTTATAAGGACACCAGTCCTTTTGGATCTGGGCTCTATCCTATGACATCATTTAGTCTTAATTGCTTCCTTACTCTAAATATAGCCACACAGGTTAGGGCTTTAGTTTTGAATTTGGAGGAAACACAAGTGTATAACAACCCTCTTAGCTAAATTTATTCCTGGGTATTTTATTCTTCTCAATGTTATTGTAAATGGCATTGCTTTCTAAATTTCCTTTGGGATTGTTCATTGTTAGTGTGTAGAAATGCGACTGATAGTGGCGTGTTGATTCGGTATCCTTCAAATTTGCTGAATTCATTTATTGAAACAATTTTTTGGTGTGTGTGTTTGGTCTTGAGAGTTTTCTACATATAAGATCAGGTCATTTCTGAATAGAGGTTGTTTTTCCTTTTCAGTTTGGATGCCTTTTACTTCTGGCCCGATTGACCTATCTGGAAGTACCGAATATTGTGTTCTATAGAAGGGGCAAAAGTGGTGTCATATGACACCCTTGACTTCTTCCTGATTTTAGGGGAAAGGCTTTCAGATGGTCACCATTGAGTATGATATGGACTGTCAGGTTTTCATGCGAGTATGTGGCCTTTTTTCACGTTGAGGAAGTTCCTTCCTATTTCTAGTTTTTAAAATGTTTTTATCATGCAAGTGTCTTGTTTTTTTATTTATTTTTTAAAGATTTTATTGGGGAAGGAGAACAGGACTTTATTGGAGAACAGTGTGTTGTCAAGTTGTTGTCCTTTCAGTCTTAGTTGTGGAGGGCGTAGCTCAGCTCCAGGTCCAGTTGCCGTTGCTAGTTGCGGGGGACACAGCCCACCATCCCTTGCGGGAGTCAAACCGGCAACCTTGTGGTTAAGAGGACCCGCTCCAACCAACTGAGCCATCGGGGAGGCAGCTCAGCTCAAGGTGCCGTGTTCAATCTTAGTTGCAGGGGTCAGAGCCCACCATCCCTTGCGGGAGTCGAGGAATCGAACTGGCAACCTTGTGGTCGAGAGCCCACTGGCCCATGTGGGAATCGAACTAGCAGCCTTCGGAGTTAGGAGCATGGAGCTCTAACCGCCTGAGCCACCGGGCCGGCCCCAAGTGTGTTATATTTTGTCATGCTTTTTCTGCATCAATTGGGATGAACTTTTCCCTCCTTCATTCTATTAATGTGGTAATTACATTGGTTGATTCTTGTATGTTGAACCATGCTTGCATACCTCGGATAAATCCCGCTTAGTCATGGTGCATAATCCTTTTAATATGGTGCTGAGTTTAGTTTGCTAGTATTTTGTTGACGATTTTAACATTAAAATTCATAAGTGTCTGACAATGGGGCAAAGGTGTAATGGCCACTGCAACAAGAAGATATCTACAGACCAAAGAACAATGCAGGCAACTCCATAGAATATAACGAAATTTATTAATGAGTAATTTATTTGCAGAGATGCAGGGTTGGGGAGGACAGACGACTGGCAGTTCTGCGCAGATTATTCTCCACTAACTAGACTCCTGTTAACAGTACCTTTTTTTTTTTTTTTTAACGGTATAACTCAGGTACTAATGATTGACAAGACAAAGGGACAAAGAATGCAGTATGCTGTGGGGGCCATACCTCCTGATGATTGTTTATGATCAATGCTATCATCAGTTTGATGTTTACCTCTGTTGTCATGCCATTCTGGCTGTTATTAACAGATATTTATGGCCACATTGTGTAAGTTTAAGGAACACAGATACTCATCAACTAGACAGCTTTGGTATGCTTACATAGGGCTGTAAGGTTGGTCAAATGTCACAGCATGGAACTTAAAAATGAGACAAATTTGGGGCACGAAGAGTTGCTTTTTTGTTCATCTATACAATCTATACAATATACAATCTATATATTTTTGATATAGAGCCACATCTATACAATAAGGGATTTGGGTCTGTAGTTTTCTTTTGTAGTGTCTTTTTTTGGCTTTGGTATCAGAATGATGCTGGCCTTATAGAATGAGTTAGGAAGTGATCCCACCTCTTTAATGTTTTGGAAGAGTTTGAGAAGGATTGGTGTTAATTCTTTAAATATTTGGTAGAATTAACCCAAAAAAAGCCATCTAATTCAGGACTTTCCTTCATTGGGAGGTTTCTGATTACTGATTCAGCCTCCTCACTAGTTAGAGATTTATTTAGATTTTTTTCCTTCTTGATTCAGTTTTGGTAGATTGTGTTTTTCTAGGAATTTGTCTGTTTCATGTAGGTTATCCGATTTTTTGGTGTATAGCTCTTCATAGTACTCTCATAATCTTTTTTTTGTCCTATAAAATGGGTAGTATGTCCCTGTTTTCATTTCTGATTTTAGTAATATGAGTCTCCTCTACCTTAGTCAATCTAGCTAAAGGTTTGTCAATTTTATTGATTTTTTCAAAGAGCCGACTTTTTGTTTCATTGATTTTTCTGTTTTTTTTTTTATGCTGTTTCATTTATCTCCTCTGTAATTGTTATTTACTTCTTTTTAGCTTTGGGTTCGGTTTGCTCTTCCTTTTCTCATCCCTAAGTATCCAATTAAGCTTTTGATTTGAGATCCTTCTTTTTTTTTTTTAGCAATTTATTTTATTTATTTATTTATTTATTTATTTATTTTGTTGAGAGCCCACTGGCCCATGTGGGAATCGAACCCGCAGCCTTTGGAGTTAGGAGCACGGAGCTCTAACTGCCTGCGCCACCAGGCCGGCCCCGAGATCCTTCTTTTTGTTACAGGTGTTTATAGCTGTGAATTTCCTTCTGAGTACTATTTTCACTTCATCCCTTAAGTTTTGATATCTCGTGTTTTAATTATCATTCATTTCAAGGTGTTATTTTAATTTCCCTTGTGATTTCTTCCTTGACTCATTGGTTGTTTAAGAGTACGTTTAATTTCCACATATTTGTGAGTTTTCCAGCTTTTCTTCCATTATTCATTTCTAGTTGTGTTCCACGGTGGTCAGAAAAGATACTTTGTTAGTTTATTAACACTTGTTTTGTGGACTAACATATGGTCTGTTCTGGAGAATATTTCATACGCACTTGAGAAGAATGTGTATTCTGCTATTGTTGAGTGAAGTGTTTTGTATATGTTTGTTAGGTTTAATTTGTTAAGTACTCTATTTCCTTGTTCTTGTAGCCTGCTGTTATTGAAAATGGGGTATTGACATCACCACCTTTTATTTTAGAACTGTTTTAGAACATATTTCTCTCTTTAATTCTGTCAATTTGTGCTTCATGTATTTTGGTTTATATATTTGTTAGTTGTGTATAGGTTTATAATTGTCATATCTGACCGATGGATTGAACCTTTTCTCAATATATAATGTGCTTTGTCTCTTGTAATCTTTTTGACTTGAAATTTATTTCGTCTGATAATAATATAGCCACTGCAGTTCTATTTTGGTCACTGCTTGCATAGACTGTCTTTTTCTATCCTTCCCACCTCTTTATATCTTTGTAAGTAAAGTGAGTCCCTTGTAGACAGCATATAGATAGTGTTTTCTTATCCATTCTGGCAATATCTGCCTTTTAAGGGGAAGGTTTATTGTATTCACGTTTCAAGTAATTACAACAGATAAGAAAGGATTTGCTTCTCTTATTTAGCTGTTTGTTTTCTGGATGTCTCAAATGCTTTTTCCTAATTTTTCACAAAAAAGGTACCTTTTTGGTATCTGGTTAATTTTTTTGTAGCATATCATTTTGATTCTCTTCTTTTCTGTGTAGTTGTTATTTTCTTAAAAGTTACCTTGGAGATTATAATTGGCATCTTAATCTTTTAACAACCTAGTTTGAATAATACCAACTTAATTTAAATATTATATAAACACTTTCCTCCCATACATCTCCGTTACCCCTCTCCCCTTTGTATTGTTACTACCACAAAAAGGAGTTACAAACCCAAAGTACAGTAATCAGTAATACTGGTTTATATATTCTGTGCAGTTACCTTTATCATTGTTCTTTACTTCTTCATGTGGCTTTAAGTTAGTGTCCAGTGTCCTTTCATTTAGCCTGAAGGACTCCCTTTTATATTTCTTTTCTTTTTTCCACTGTATGATTCCATTTATATAAAGTACGAATACAGACAAGACTGATCTCTGATGTGGAAATCAGGACATTGGTTTCCCTTGGTCGGAGGCTCATGGCTGGGAGGGGTATAGAAGTGCATGCATGCAGTCATGGGGTAAAACATGGGATGTAGAGTCAGTCAGTGTTGGGTTTAAACTCCGGCTCTGCATTCACCCGCTGACTGACTGCCTACAAGGAACATTAACCACTGTGAGACTCAATTTCCTCCACTGGAAATTGGGCATAATAAGGGTGCTTGCCTTATTGGATTGCTGTGAGGTGAACTAGATAATTTATGTGAAATCTGTGGCTCAGGAAGTTCTGGAGAATGGGAGCTATGGTTGGTATCAGTGTGAATGGTGGCTAGTACGCTTCCGTAAGCGATCACTTATTGGTTATTCAGAAATCTGTCCAAAGCTGTAAGTTTAATTAGCTATAATATCCTCTGCAGCAAAACCTTACATAGGTATTTTAGTCCTTAAGAGCTTAAATGTTTTGTCTTTGACTTAAATAGGTGGGGATGATACTTAAGGAAGGCTGGATAAATCTTATGTTCTCTTGATAATTTGGTTCTTTTTCTCAAATATCCCATCTTGCAGAAGTTCCCAGCTGGATACTTTAGCTAGGGTTTGTTGGCAAAACTTTGCTGCCATCAATCTCATATCGACAGGAGTCCCCAATCTGGGGTGTGATAAAAGAAGAAACTTTATTTGGGTGATTAGTTTGCAGACTGCTCCCCCCCACACACGCAAGTAGAAACCGAAAGTGTACTTGGTTAATTTTTTTATTTTAGAGAAAGTCTACCAGTGATGAATTCTCTCAATTTTTATTTATCTTTATTTCCCCTTCATTTTTGAAGGATACTTTTTGCTGAAAGTATTTTCCTTTTAGTGCTTTGAATATGAGTATGTCATCCCACTGCCATCTGGCCTTCATGGTTTCTGGTAAGAAATCAGTTGTTTGTCTTATTGAGGATTCCTTCTGCGTGACAAGTCATTCCTCTCCTCTTGCTGCTTTCAAGATTATCTCTATCTTTCTTTTTTTTTCTCCCTTTTCTTCTGCCCCACCCCCCGCACTCTGGTTCAAGCCGTTGTTTCTCAGTCTAGTTGTGTAGGACACGGCTCCCTGGCCCATGCTGGTGTTATGAGCCTTGCACTCCCCTGCTCCCCCAGCTGAGGAGATCAGTCGCCAGTGGTTGGTTGACCGCTCATGGTAGCTCTCGCCGGCTGCCGGCCACTCACGATGACCACTGGCCACTCATGGCGGCACACTGTGGCCCTCCACAGCTCACACCAACCTCCAGCTGCTCACAGCCCCCCAGCTCCAGGGAGAGCTGTTGTTTACAATCTTAGCTATAGAGGGCGCAGCTCACTGGCACATGTAGGAATTGAACCGGCGACCTTGGCATTAGGAGCACAGGGCTCCTGAGCCACTGGGCTGGCCCCTCTTTATCTTTCAAAGATTTTACTCTGTATCTTGGCTTGATTCTGTTTGGAGTTCCTTGAGCTTCTTGGATGTGTACATTCATATCTTTCATGGAATTTGGGAAGTTTTTGGTCATTATTTCTTAAAATATTCTTTCTACCCCATTTCTCTTCCTTATCCTTCTGGAACTCCCATAATGTGTGTTGGTCAGCTTGATGGTGCCCCCAGGCCCTGATCACTGTTTTTCATTCTCTTTCTGTTTCCTAGACTGGATCATTTTAGTTGTCCTAACTTCACGTTTGCTGATTCTTTTGCTTGCTCAGATCCACTGCTGAATTGCTCTAGGGAGTTTTTCATTTCAGTTGTATTGTTCAACTACAGAATTACTGTTTGGTTTCTTTTTATAATTTATATCTTTATTGGTGTTCTCATTTTGTTCAGACATCATTTTCCTGGTTTCATTTAGTTCTTTGTCCATGATTTCCTTTACATCTTCGAGCATATTTCAGATAGTTGATTTTAATCCTTAGTCTAATAAGTCCATTGTCTGGACTTCTTCAGGAATGGTTTTTGTCAATTTGTTTTTTATCTTTAAATGGACCATACTTTTCTGTTTCTTTATATGCTTTGTGATTTTTGTTGTTGTTATTGAAAACTGGACATTTGAATATTACAATGTGGAAATCAGATCTTTTTCTTCTTTGTTGTTCTTGACTGTTGAAGGCTTTGCTTGTGTTCCACAGATGTTTTGATTGAAATTTTCTTGAATGCCAGGAGCTCAAAAAGAGTCTCTCAGTCTTTGTAGATTGGCTTTTTGTTGGGGAACTTTAACATGTAGCCAGGACTGTTACTATTCTGCTTCAGCCTTCACTTCTTGCTTGTGTTGCACCTTTAGTTAGCCAGTGGTGAAAGCTTCAGATCGCAGGTCTTTTCTGAGCATGCCCTAGGCCTCTGTGTGGCTTTCTCATCTCCCCTGTATACCTAGATACTTTTATGTGCCCTGATTTCCTCCAGGATTCTCCCTGGCTTTCCTTCTAGGCTTTAGGCAATTATATGTGTCAACTGTTCTCTTTTGCTTCAGACAGCTGTGGGTTTTCATTACTGCACAGTCTTTCTCAACAATGCCTGCAGTTTTCCACCCTGCGTGGATTCTGAGTTAGATAAAACAGATAAGCACCTTGTGTCAGCCCTTTAGGTAGCCCCCAGACAGGTGAGAACAGACATAGTAATTTGTGAATAAGATCTGCTCTGCTTCCTCTGGAACCAAGGACTAGGGTCCCACATTGGGAATGAACGCTGCCATCTTCAAGACGTCTGCTGCCCAGCCAGGAAAGGGGTGAGATATGGACAAGTAAAATCGCCGCAAAGATTTCCTGCTGTTTTAGTTGCCTTTTTCTTGATTGTGCATTCATCTGGTTGCTGTGAACCTTTGACTGTTTTCCAGAGTTCTGACAAAGTTCTGACAGTTTCTGTAATATGTATACGTATATATTTCTGTGGAGGGATGGGAGTCTGGAGCTGTCTGCTTTGCTATTTTGCTGATGACACTCTCTACATTTTTCTCTTTTAATTAGAAATGAGTGAATTTCATTAAAAGCCATATTACAGTCATGCCCTGCATAATGACATTTTGGTCAGACAGTCCACATATATTATGGTTGTCCCGTAAGATTATAATGGATCTGAAAAATTTCTATAGCCTAGTGACGTCTGTCTGAGGTTTTTCCGTTTTTCCAGGTGTACAGAGTACCCTGTTTTCCCGAAAATAATACCTGGCCGGACAACCAGCTCTAATGCGTCTTTTGGAGCAAAAATTAATATAAGACCCATTGTTATGTTATGTTATGTTATGTTATGTTATGTTATGTTATGTTATACCCAGTCTTATAGTATAAAATAAGACCGGGTCTTATACTAATTTTTGCTCCAAAAGACGCATAAAAGCTGATTGTCCCGCTAGGTCTTATTTTCGGGGAAACAAGGTATGTGAGGAGAGCCCCTGTAAACAAATGGCTAATGCTAAACTCTTATTGTTCGTAAAATTTGGGACCTCAGTTGACCCTGGAGTCCATCTCAGCAGATAAATTCCTTCTCAGAGTTCACTTCAAATGAATCTTTCTTCTCGGAGGTGCACAGGTTTTTTAAGTGGTCTGTTAATTAAACCCCTGTTCCCTTTCTGGATTAACTCTTCCTTCATCGCAGTGGACTATAGGTACACCTTGTTTCATTGGACTTTGCTTTATCGCTCTTTCAGATGTTGCGTTGCTTACAAATTGAAGGCAATACCCTCCACCAGCAAAAAGATTATAACTTGCTTTATTGTCATACTTGATTTATTGCAGTGATCGGGAACTGAACCTGCAATATCTCCAAGATATACCTGTATTTTTTAAATAGTCCATTGTATTAAATTTACTAATGTTAAAGCACAAAATTTGAGTAAATTTGAAGATCTAGTTGACTTTATTTAGCAATTCATGAATCAGGCAGCATCAAATCTAGCAACTAGTGGGGCGCTCTGTGAGGTTGTATAAAATAAATGGAAGGTCTTTATAGAAAGAAGGGTGAGGCAAGGGAGCTATTAACAAAAGAAAAAGGATTATTTTTAGACCAGGACATCTTCTATTGGGGGGAGGGTAGAGCGGGCCCGTATAACAGATTACCTTACTGGTGCTTGACCAGAAAACTCCAGGTTGGTTAAGATTACATTTCTGGGAGATGTTGAAACTACAGTTAGATCAGGTATTAAATCTAGGTTTGGTATTGTGTACTTTTAACATGAGTGATGTCTTTTTGGGCCTGTGGTTTTGTCTTTAATGCTAGTCTGTAGTGTGTTTATGTCTGTGTTCATATGTGAAATTGGATTGTGTTTTCTGTATGTTAGTGGATTTTGATAGATGGTCATATTGGCTTCATGTATCATGAAGTAGACATTTCATTCTTTTTTCTATGTTCTGATATGCTAATCTTTGCTTTCGTGGTAATTTCTGATTTTATGTTATGATATCTTCTGTTTTCTGTGATGTTTGCTCTTTGTTCTTTTCTAACTGCAGTATTTGAACACTTCATTTTTTAAGGTGGGTAATTCATTCTAGCTTGAGTTCCTTTCTTTCCTGGGCCACTGTCATCCCATGTCATTGTCACCCTGAACTTGTGGTGCTGCTGCTCTTATTCTTTATTGAGAAGGCCAGACATGCACAGGGGAGAAACATTCCAACAATGACAGTAAGTCTTCCTTCCTTCTCACTGTCTGTGCTCTGTGCCTCAGTTCCTCATTTGTCAAATGGAGCTTGTAAGCACCTGCCTCTCTCAGTGGTCAGGAGGACACTCATGGGCCTGGCCATGCTTACTTCGGGTCATGTTTTGGTTAAGGCCCCAGCCCGCCTGCTCCTGGATTTCTTTGCCTTGGGGTTTCGGAAGCACAGACTTGTGAGTCATCTTTGTGTCCCCAAGGCCTTGTATTTCAGCGTCTGCCTCCATCATTATTTTTAAAATGAAATGAAGGTTCTCTGGAGAGGCCTTGTTCTGCCTTGGTGTTCACCTCGCCAGCCTGTTGGGAATGAAGAAGTCTCTCTGACCTCCGTGCTGGCTCCTGGGACTCCCTGCTGTCCTTTGAGCACCCACACACACCAGCTTCTGGTGACTCCCTTTAGGGTATTTTTGGCGATGGGCATCAGGTCCATTAATAATGTCGCCTTTCAAAAGCTGGAGCTACCGTTGCCTCTGTGCAGGCCTTTCCATCTCAGAGGTTCTTTGCAGCACCTCACTGGCTCAGCATCAAGTCTCCCCAACCTGGGCTCAGATATCTGGGCTCTTTGGATGAGCTTTGCTCCCTTGCTCCATGGGCTGCAGGTCTGTGCCTTCCACCAGCTGACTCTGAGTTGGTCTGGGGCTGGGGAACTGAAAGCTAACTAATTGTTGCGTTAAATCCCTGTTTATTAGCTTTCAGAGAGAGAGAGAGAGAGAGAGAGAGAGAGGCCTTCTCAGGACTCATCACGCCTCTTCCTGTTCATGAAGCCATGTGTACCCCATCTACTTAGGGCCCCTAATCCTCTCCTCCTGAGTGTTCTGTGAAACTCTCCATTCCCTGGTATCAGTGAATCATGTCCTCTCTGTGTTCTCTGCCGTCAACATCCATACTTGTGAGGTCACTTTTGATAGCAAGTAAGGAAACCCCCAACTCGGCTTTGAAAAAGGAAAGTTATTACACCTGACAAAAAGTTTTGTGGTGGGTGCCCTGGGCTGGTTCATCCAGCAGTTCAGTGAGGTGAGCAAGGACCTAGATTCCACCTGTCTGTTCTTCTGTCCTCAGCTCTATTCTGTCAAGCTGTCCGCCCAACCATCAGATAGCTGGAGACTCATGCAGGCCCCTCAGTGTCCAGGATAGGAAAGGGAACTTCTCTTTTCTTCTGTCTCTGAACTTTTTATTTTGATAGGATTGTAGATTCTCATGCAATTATAATAATGCAGAGAGATCACCAATACCCTTCACTCATTGCATAGTATACCCAGGAAATTGACAGTGATACCATCCACTGATCTTATTCAGGTTTTCCAGTTGTAATGTGTGTGTTTACTTCTATGCACTTTTTTTTTTTTTTTAAGAAAGTTGAGAATTCCAGTTTTTAATTTTTACTGGGGAATATTGGGGAACAGTGTGTTTTTTCTAGGACCTATCAGCTCCAAGTCCAGTCGCCATTTTCAATCTAATTGCAGGGGGTGCAGCCCACCATCCCATGCGGGAATTGAACTGGAATTAAGAGCACGAGCTCTAACCAACTGAGCCATCCAGCCGCCCCACCGGCAGCTCAGAAGCTCAAGTTGTTTTCAGTCTAGTTGTGAAGGGCACAGCTTACTGGCCCATGTGGGAATCGAACTGGCAACCTTGTTGTTGAGAGCACGCACTCTGACCAACTGAGCTAACTGGCCTCCGCCTATGCACTTCTTTTAAAAAAAATAATTAGGTTTTTTTTTTTTTAATTGGGGAAGGGGAACAGGACTTTACTGGGGAACAGTGTATACTTCCAGGATTTTTTTCCAGGTCAAGTTGTTGTCCTTTCAATCTTAGTTGTGGAGGACGCAGCTCAGCTCCAGGTCCAGTTGCTAGTTACAGGGGGCGCAGCCCACCATCCCTTGCGGGACTCAAGGAATTGAACTGGCAACCTTGTGGTTGAGAGCCCAGTGGCCCATGTGGGAATCAAACCGGCAGCCTTCAGAGTTAGGAGCATGAGCCACTGGGCCAGCCCTCCCCCTATGCACTTTTATCATGTGTAGTTTGGTGTGACTGAGAACAAAGACATCCCAGGACCCCCTCCCACAGGCCCCTTACCTAGAACCAGGACACGTGGCTACCCCATGTCTGTCGCTGGCCGGGGCAAGTAACACAGTGGTCAGAAAATAACACAATAGGAATATACTGTGAGCCACAACCATACTTTAAAATTTTCTGGTGCTCCCATTAAAAATTAAGAAACAGATGGAATTCATTTTGATAAATATTTTACTTAGCACCATATGTTAAAATAGTATTCAATGTGTAATCAGTATAAATAATTATTAATGAAATAGTTTACAATATTTTCTGTACAAAGTCTTTGAAATCCAGGTGGTATTTTACATTGACAGCACATGTCAACTCGGAAGAGTCACATTTCACATACACTATCGCCACAATATTGGACAAGTGGCCAGGTTAGACCTGTCAGAATGTACCCCTGGCTCACAAAGAGGGAGCAGTGCATATGCAAACAAAACTGGGGTTTGGGCAGCAAGGAAATAGGAGGAATGGCTGTTGACTGGATAGTCTGGGTAGTCTGTGCGGGTCTGCTGTGGTCCAGCTCCAGCATCGTTGTACCCCCTATTTGGGCACTTCTCACATTATAGCTTTCGCTTTGTAATTTGTTGTATGGAATGTCTTGTCTCAGTGAGTTCTGGTTCAAGCAGAGGCCTTTAGCCTATATCTGTTTCCCTCCCATTTCCTGTCCCTAGCACTATGTGTTACACATAGTAGGCACCCTGTAGTTGTGTTTTTTTGTGGGTTTTTTTACCTGTTATTTATTTAAGTGTGTTTTTCCAGGACCCATCAGCTCCAAGTCAAGTTGTTGTTTCAATCTAGTTGTGGTGGGTGTAGCTCACAGTGGCCCATGTGGGGATGGAACCGGCAACCTTGTTGTTAACGAGCACTGTGCTCTAACCAACTGAGTTAACCGGCCGCCAGCACCCCATAGTTTTTAAATCGAATTTGTAGTTATACTAGAGCAGTGTTTCTCAATGGGATTGCATCGCAAACTGCATTTTGGTGTGTGCATATGGGTTATGTGTACGGGATGGTCCTTGTTTTTTGTCCACTAGATGCCAGTAGCCACCCTTGTCATTGTGGACAACCTAAAGACACCCTCAGCCACCTCTAAACCTCTCCATGGAGGACAACAATGTCCTCAGTTGAGAACCACTTTTCCTGAGTTAGCTTTAATTTTTTTTTTAAAAGTTTTACTGAGATTCACAAACCATGCATTTCACCCATTTAAAGCGTACATAGAATTCAGTGGTTTTTAGTCGATTCACGGAGTTATGTGTCCATCACCACAATTTTAGAACACTTTTTCATTACTCCCAAAAGAACCCCTTCCTTTAGACATCACCCCCAGCCCCTCGGGCCTAAGCAACCACAAATCTACTTTGTCTCTAGATTTAGCTATTCTGCACATTTCATGTAAATGGAACCATACAATATATGACCTTTTGTATCTGGCTTCTGTCCTTAGCATATTTTCAAGATTCATCCATGTTGTATAGCACGTATCAGTACTTCATTCCTTTTTATTGCCGAATGATATTCCATTGTAATGGATAGATCATAGTTTACTTAACTCATTCATCAATTGATGGATATTTGGGTTGTTTCCACTTTTGGCTGTTATGAATAATGCTGCTATTAACATTCGTGTACAGGTTTTTATATGAACATATGTTTTCATTTCTTTTGGGTATTTACCTAGGAATGGAATTGCTGGGTCATGTGGTAACCTCACGGTTAACCATTTGAGGAATTGCCAGACCGTTTCCACCATGGCTGTACCATTTACAGTCCTACCAGCAGTGTGAGAGGGTTCCATTTTCTTCACATCTTTGCTGACAATTGATATTGTCAGTCTTTTTGATTGCAGCCATCCTGGTAGGGGTAGAGTGGTTTCTCATTGTGGTTTTGGTTTCTATTTCCCCGATGGCTAAGATGCTGAACATCTTTTCATGTGCTTATTGGCCTTTTGTATATCTTTTTTGCAGAAATGTCTGTTCAGGTAGTTTGCTCATTTTTTTTTTTTTTTTTTAGTTAAAGTTTATTGGGGCGACAATCATTAGCAAAGTTACATAGATTTCAGGTGTATGATTCTGTAATACATCATCTATAAATCCGTTGTGTGTTCACCACTTAGAGTCAGTTCTCTTCATCACCATGTATTTGATCCCCTTTACCCTCATCTACCACCCCTCACAACCCCCTTAGCCTCTGGTAACAACTAAACTATAGTCTGTGTCTATGAGTTTTGTTTCTTCACTTGTTTTTCTTCTTTTGTTGTTTTCAGTTTTCTATACCACATATCAGTGAAATCATATGGTTCTTGACTTTTTCTGTCTGGCTTATGTTGTTTAGCAGTTTTGCCCATTTTTAATTGGGGTTTTTAAAAAATTATTCAGTTGTAATTAGTTTTGATTTTTAAAAGCAGTAAGATCAGTTTTTCTTTCCTAGCGAGAAGTTAGCTTTATTTCCATGTGAATGACCTCGAATTGAGTCCCTACCTAGTGGATTTGCGGTGAGGTTCTCCTACCTTCTCCTTTATTAGCCACCATAAGCTGTGACTGATGAGTGGGGTACAGAGGTGTAGAAATGTTGTCTGTATAGCAAGTTCCAGGCTGGTTCTGGGTTCTGGGGTCATTGTGTTCCAGGTATGGTAAGCCATTATTCTGAGAGCTAACGTTCTTGTTCATGGTCAAAAGAATAGCATAAACACATGTTGATGATTTTATTGTTAAGAAGAGAATCTGATAGGTTAGCAGTTCAGTTAGCAAATATTGGAGAGCTGGTTCCGAGGGCACGTCGGGTCCCTGCTCTCAGGCATCTCCTGGACTAATGGAGAAGACAGGTAATAAAAATGCAACCATCAGAATGCTGTAAGGATTCCACCAGGACAGCAAAGGACCTTCACCACCACTTACCTCTGTCTTAGATAAACCCAGGCTTCTTCCTCCTTGGAAAACATCATCTTTGATCTTGGGGCTCCCAGTGTGGGTGTCTGCCACCTCCTCTCAGGTCCCCACAGCTTTGCCACCCCGGTTTTCTCCTACAGTGATTACGATGCTCACCAGTGATATCTTGGCAATACATGATTGCTTTGTTTCTTAATAAAAATATATGTGAGTTCTTTAATACTGCCACAGATACTCGTGGCATTGTTGATGTATTCTTGACAAATGAAATGGAGTCCTTGCCCTGCAGTAGTGAAGAAATCGTACATGCAGGCGACAGGACACGTTGCAGCCAGTACAGAGATCTGGGAGATCAGAACGCACGGGTGATGAGGGTCATGTGAGCAACAACCTGCAGTGAAGGTGGTCACAGTGCTGTGTGTGTGTGTGTGTGTGTGTGTGTGTGTGTGTTCATTCTCCTAGAAAAAAGGTTGCAGGAGTGCCATGTGCTGGGGTGCTGGCCCCAGTTCTCTCAGGGAGGTGACTGGGGCAGTGTGTTTTCTCCTCTGTGCCTGCTGCATCTCATGTTTTCTATAACAAACATGGATTCTTCTAAGAGGAACGAGTGTTACTTTAGTAACTCCGGAGGCTGGGTTTTAAGAAGAAAGTGTGTTCTTTCTTGGCTTGCTTGCCCGCTACCTGAGGGTACATCTTTCGCCATTAAGCTCCTTTCCTCTGCCTCCTGGGAGAACTTAGCCACCTCTGTCCAAGCCCCCTCGGCCTCCCTTGAAGCAAGAATGTAATTTATTGAACAAAATTTTATTGCCTCCATTTTCCATTTGTTACTTGGTGGGTACAGAGTATTTTTCTGGGGTGATGAAAAAGCCTTGAGACTACAGCTAACAGTGCTGTATGATATATAGGAAAGTTGTTAAGAGAGTAAAAGCTAAGAGTTCTCATTACAAGGAGGAACCTTTCCTTGCTTTTTTCTTTCTTTTGTCTTTGTATCTACATGAGAAGGTGTACATTAGCTGAACTTATTGTGGTAATCATTTCACAATTCGTATGTGTAAATAAAACCATCATGCTGTACTCCTTAAACTTACACAGTGATGTATGTCAGTTATTTCTCAATAAGCCTGGGCCGTGGGTCTTGAAGTTAGAGGTAGTTGAACATTATGAATTCACTAAATACCACTGAATTGTATACATTAAAATAGTTAATTGTAAGTGAATTTCACCTCAATTAAAAATCGTTTTTCTCACTAGTAACAAACTCTAAAAACTTACTGAAGCTGGTAGGACGTTTGGATATCTGTGAGGCAGTTTTGTGTGCCGCCCCCCCCCTTCTTTTCCGCTGGCCTCTGGCGATTGTTGTGGTGTTCTTAATTCAAAGCCTTTGGCACAGTCCTGGACACAATATAAAAGCTCCTTCAATGTTAGAGGTTATTTTTTCAGTGAACGAAGAAGGAAGATTTCCCTCAACCCCAGCCCTGCCTCCAGGAGTGCATTTGAGGCTGTGGTTTCCCTTCTTTCACCTTTTGTAGCTACATTTGTGATTCAGATCTCTCACCTTCCTTTCTGCGTTCTTCCTCATTTGTGCAGCCCATTGCACACGAAATTATCAGCCACTGGACAGACCCCTTCCTTCCTTCTGCGTTGTCGTTCTGGCTTTAAGATGGAGCCTCCTCCCGCCTCCCTTGGGGCCCAGCACTGGCCTGTTTCCCAATCTTTTCCGCTTTCCTGCTAATTCTTCAGTGGCTTCTTCCTTCTCCCTTTCTGTAGCTATAATGGTTGACACCAAATGAGGGGAGCCCGGTTTTCTGAAACAGGGCCACACATAAAAATAATTTTGCTGCCCACCTCAGGGTACACTGGGGTTGTCGTAGGAGAAGGAGCATGCCTCCATGTTGGCGGAGGCCGAGGAGCTCCTTGCATAAGCCAGACACAGGCTTTATGAACACAAGCCACAGGTGCGATGGCCTAACAGAAGAGGGAAGTGTCTGCATTGCAGACTGGAAGACATTGTAGAGCAGCATGAGCAAAAGCCACGAAAGAATATGTAGACAGTATGACTCTAGTTTTGTAACTACGCGAGTAGTATGTATATGTCCAGAATGAAAAGCCTTTGTGTGCACTGTGTGTGCATGGAGAACGTACCATGGCCATTCGGCAGGGAACTCAGCCACTATCCTGGGGGATGGAAAGATTAATGTTATATTTCTATGAAAAATAACAGTAAAGCTACTTCCATTCTTTTTTTTTTTAAAGATTTATTGGGGAAGGAGAACATGATTTTATTGGGGAACAGTGTGTACTTCCAGGACTCTTTTCCAAGTCAAGTTGTCCTTTCTTAATTGTGGAGGGTGCCGTTCAGTTTCAAGTTGTTGTCCTTTCAGTCTTAGTTGTGGAGGGCACAGCTCAGCTCCAGGTCCAGTTGCCGTTTTCTAGTTGCAGGGGGCGCTGCCCACCATCCCTTTCGGGAGTCGAACCGGCAACCTTGTGGTTGAGAGGACGTGCTCCAACCAACTGAGCCATTCGGGAGCTCAGCGGCAGCTCAGCTCAAGGTGCCATGTTCAATCTTAGTTGCAGGGGGAGGAGCCCACCATCCCTTGCGGGACTCGAGGAATCGAACTGGCAACCTTGTGGTTGAGAGCCCACTGGCCCATGTGGGAATCAAACCGGCAGCCTTCAGTTAGGAGTACAGAGCTCCAACCGCCTGAGCCACCGGGCCAGTCCAACACCGGCATTCTTATTCTTATTAATTTAAATTTACCAAAGAAGATACACAGATGGCAGATAAGCATATGAAAAGATATTCAACATCATGTCATTAGGGAATTACAACTTAAAACAATATGTGTTACCACTGCACACCCATTAGAATGGCAGAAACCTAAAACACTGACATCACATGCTGGGAGGATATGTCTGAGAAACTCTCATTGCTGGTGGGAATGTAAAATGGTACAGCTATTTTGGAAGACGGTTTAGTCATTTCTTACAAAACTACACATACTCTTACCCTATAATCCAGCAATCCTGCTCCTTGGTATTTACCGAAAGGAGTTGAAAGCTTAGGTCCACATAAAAACCTGCATGCGGATGTTTATAGGAGCTTTTTTCAGAATTGTCAAAAAACTTGGAAACACCCAAAGTGTCTTTCAGTAGATGAATGGATAAATAAATGGTGGTATATCCAGACAATGGAATACTATTTAGCACTAAAAGGAAATGAGCTATCAAACCATGAAAAGACACAGAAGAACCTTAAATGTGTATTATTAACTGAAAGAAGAGTTTCTGAAAAGGCTACTTATTATATGGTTCCAGCTAAATGTATGGTACTGGTAATCCAAAACGCATAGAATGTCCAACACCAAGAGTGAACCCTGATGTAAACTGTGGGTTCATCAGTTGTAACAAATGTACTGCGCCGTTGCGAGCTGTTGATAGAGGCGGAGGCTGTGTGTGTAGCGGAAGGGCTACATGGGAACTCTGTATTTTCCTCTCCCGTTTTGCTATGACACTAATACAACTCTTTAAAATAGTCTATTTTGAAAAAAAGAAGCCAGAACATCGATTTCAGACCTTTCCACAGCTTAGAAGACATCTTGCTTTAGAAATACTGATTGATTGTTGGTTGTCCTGAAGGTAACAAGTCTGTTGATATACCGCTTGAAATAAATTAGTTTTTCAGGTAAACTGAACATTCCTGTCTCAGCTCCAGGTTTGCGAACCATGGTGTGTTCATTTTGATCTCTTCTCTTGCCCTGCAGGATAACCCTCCATATGATAAGGGGGCCTTCAGAATCGAAATCAACTTTCCAGCAGAGTACCCATTCAAACCACCGAAGATCACATTTAAAACAAAGATCTATCACCCCAACATTGATGAAAAGGGGCAGGTCTGTCTGCCAGTAATTAGTGCTGAAAACTGGAAGCCAGCAACCAAAACCGACCAAGGTAAGGCGTGCTCCTGTGTCTTCCTGGGATGCTGCTCTTTGGGGACGCTGCTAGGGGACGGGCTCCTCGGTGCCTCCTAATGCCATGCCACACCGAGTCCTGAGAAATCCTACCATATCAACCCCAGTGCACGCAGACGTGCAGCTGGGATCCCGCCCGTCCTGGAGGCGTGGCATGTCGCAATGAGACTGTTGACCTGCGCAGGTATTTGAGGAGGCCCTTCCTGTGCTCGCAGCCCAGCAGGGACACGTGCTCACAGACCAGTCCAGTGCTTGCTGCATGAGCCATGAGAGATATGGGCACTGTTCCTGGGAATTTTCATGGAGATTATGGGGCTGCCTCAGGAGGGGAGGGGGGCTGTTCTTGGAGGTGGCCTCACACCGCAGTTAGCATGTGAACTCAGACTTGAGGGAAGAATGGAGGTTGGAGAGGGCTTTCCAGACTAAAGAAGGGCACACGCCAAAGCCACCAGGCTGGCAGCAGAAAGCCAGTGGGCAGAGTGGGTGGTGTGGGGGGAAGGGCATGCTCATACTCGAGGGCTGTGTGCCCAGATGAAAGCAGAGTTGGCTTTAGCAGGCCTAGAACTTTCTGGAATTGGATGTGGCTGTGTATGTCCCATGTGTCTGGTTGTCTCTGTGTGAACATACACATGCTCATTTTTCTGGGAAAAATACTTAATTCGTTATTGTGGTTAGCCTCTGTCGTCCCCTGGAAGTTACTAGATTTTGTTATGACTCGTGTCTAGTTTTTATTCCCTAATTCCAGAACTTTCTTTTGAAGTCCTAATCTCATATTTTTGGTGGCTTTCTTGTAAATAACCAGCTGAACCACTGTAAGGTCTTTTTAGATTAGAGTGATTGAGGCTGGAATTTGCTTGGCTGCAGGTAGTTTTTCAGTGACTGACATAGTCATTTTTCAGTGGAAGCCATGGAAGATGGAGTTGAAAGCCTTTCACATGGAAAGTTGAGCTCAGGCTCAACGCAGCTGAGTAGTAGAAAGGAGTGGGTGCTAAACGCTCTCCAGTGGACCTGACACTTGGTCATCTACAAGTTGGTCTTTAGAAAAGCTTGACAAAGTTACTCTTAAGTGCACACGCCTTTTTTCTTTTTTCCCCCATACAAAATTCCTAGCTGTCTGTTGGAAGCGTATAGCTGTACTTGTTCAGGAATGCCTTGTCAGCCCCTCACACAACTCCTAGAGACCTTGCCGAGTTGTGTGTATTGAACACCATGTCTGGGGAGGGAGAAAGTGCTTCCAGGCTAGGCTACCCCAGGCAGACCCTGCACCTCAGACTGCTGGGCCACAAAGAATTACAAGGTCTCTCCTCCTTTACTGAGAACTGGGGTGGAGAGGGGGGCAGGGGGCGGGCAGGATGGGACGTGACACAACCCGGGCAGAGAGGCTTGCCAGGAGGTAGACACAAGTAAAAGTACTTTGCCACCTCTTACAGGGCTGGTTGCCCAAGAGGGCTGTGGTAGTATTATTCCTATTTTGGGAGGTGATGAAAATGTTCTGGAGTTAAATAGTGGTGGTGTCACACAACTTTTTGAATGTACTAACACTTTATTTGTATACTTTTAAGAATTTATCTCAATTTCTTTAAAAGAAAGTAAAGAAGCATTAAAAATTGAGCAAAAATAACGTGAGAAAAGTCAAGAAACAAGGGAAAACTGTATCAAACAGGGAGATCATAGGAGTTGGCAATAATAATACAGGAAGAAAGAATGTAGAAACAAAGGTGTGTTCAGCCGTGTGTCTGGTTCTAATAGATGTCTAGCAGCTGAGCAAGGGCTTAGTTTGGTGGATGAATGAGATCTTCCATATCATACAAAGTACAGCCAGTAATAAAACCAGCATAATACTGACTCTATGTACCATACAACATAACAAAATTATATGAGGAGAAAAATCAAACAATTCATAACTTCAGTGTTTCAATTTGCCATACACTATTATAACGAATCAAGTACATAGAATTTATAAAGAGGACTCAAGAAATATAACAAACTGGATAAGATTAGTTAACTTTTTATGGTGAATTCCACGGAAGGCACCCTTCTCATTTTACTCTGTGAGAATGGAGCCCCTTGGATCTCCCTGAAAAGGGGGAAATTACAGATAGTGTTTACATCCTCTATTACAAAGAAACTGTTAATAAGAACAAAAAGGAGAATATTTTATAGGCTTTATACAAGAGAGAATAAAAGGTAAATTTTTATTGTTTTTTAGTCCCACATTTTGGAGAGAAAAAAATGCTTCTGAGGAGCATTTGGGTCAAGGGAGAGATCAAGAAACCAATTTTGTGATGAGCATGCTATTCGGTATGTGAAAAATGATGCAATGGGGCCATAAATGTAGTTTGAAAAGCAGTCATAACAAGCTCAGCTCAGCTGGGTTTTATTATGGTTTAACTGAGGAGCCAGAAATGCACCCAAAGGAACAGAGAAAGAATGAAGTACTCATCAGAACTACTAAATAAATTTGAAAATATTTAGATTTGATCAAATCAGTAAAAGCAAGTTCTTGGAAAAGAATTAAATAGACAAACAGCAAACTTGCAAAGTGAAAATATCTTTTGCAAAGCAAGTTTTAATAATTAACAAATGGTTTTATACTAATACATTAGGTAGCAAGATGCTCATAGTAGAAAGCAGAGAGCCTGAACATCTGTGACAGGAAAACACAGCGCTCAACCCTGTGAGGTTCCTGACACGCTAACGAAGCAGCAGTTCTGCTGCAGAACCATCTGTAATCCCAGAAACAGACACGCCATCTATTTATGCTGTCACACGAACTCAAGAAGAGTGAAGGGGCTTTGTTGAAAATAAATGACAAAGATTGATTCAAGGTTCTTAGAGTTTGCAAACTGGAAACACAGCTAGACAAAACCTGCAAGTGTTCCGAAGGAGAAAGAAACGCTGAGGGTTCTTGTAGTAAAAAGTACATTCCTAAGAAGATGCAGTCCTGCCTTCTTAGCATCTGGATTGGTCCAAAAAGATAATTTTCAGATGTCCGGTGGTCTGGACATTGGGACAATTTCTTCTGGAAGTCATATGGATGGTCCTCAGGTTGGCTGTATGTGTAGGCGCTGACGCACAGTGATCTCATGTGCGTGCACGTATTGACATAAGACTGGCAGATTCAGAAGTTTAAGACTGACTGGTCAAGGCACGCCTCATACCTCCTCAGTCTACTGCACTTGAATAATTTAGCAGCTTGACCATAGTAAGTCCATTTTATTTCTTCACTCTGTTCCTCAGTGCTGTAAGTAGCATATATGTATGCTATGTATGAAATCAAGAACACGAAAGAGAATGGAGCAGTCACGTCTGAGCGTGGGGTGGAGAATCTCAGAATGTGCTAAAATACAGCGTGGCCTGTGAGCTGAGGGCAGTGTCTTAGAGGAGCTGTGAAGGTGCCATTTGGAAGAGGGTTTGTCCCCTGGCTGGACAGGCGGGAGCTTTAGGTTCGGTGCTGGTTTTAATGTTTGTCTGAGACTATTCCATCCAGCAATACCTTGTCCCTTGTTGATGCATGCCTCTGTTTGTGGCAAGTGAAAGTGATTTTCCAATGGAGGTACTAACATTTACTTACCTTTAAAAACTATTTATATTAAAAAGTGAGATTTACGAGAAGTACGAGTATATTAAGTAAATTCTCATTTAGGCTATGTGTGGATGGATATATGGCAAACAGTGGAATATCAATGGTTAAAGTTGGGGAAATAGGAATAAGCAAAATAGCTTTCTCATCATTTCTGCTCAGTTAGGCATGAATCAAATATAGAAGGGATAAATCTTGAAATAAAAGAGACAAAATATACTTCCAGGGTCTGCTTCCTCTCAGAGATACTCCAGGTGGTGTGGAAAGGGAGGTGAGAACGTCTGCCCCTGGGGTGGTGTGGAGATTGAATTAGAGCCTTTGACCCCTGCTTGCTCTTCATAGTCTACCCTCCTTGCCCAGCCGCCTCTCCTCCTTACTCCACCTTGGCCCCCATCAGCCCTGCAGAGGCCCCCCTCCTTACTTTTCCCCACTGCCTCATCTGTGCCCCCCATGCTCACAGGAACCCTTGATTGCCTCCGTCTCACCTAGTAGGACTAATTAGCAGAGGTGGGGGTAGGTGGTCTTTGGATGCCTGGCCAGGAGTACTTTGTGCTGTCCCCCTTACCCAGCGTGCTGCTATTGACTGGTTATGCCTTTGTGTATGACTCAGCCAGCACCAGCATTTTAATCCATTCCTTGTAATACTGGGGTGAAAAACATGGGCCCTGCTGAAGGAAACCATAACTTCAGCAATCCAGAGGAGAGATGCCTTTTTGCTAAGAATGTGGCAGTGAGAAGGAAGGAAACATTCTGAGAGTCCTGGCCCTGACGTTGGCCAGAGGGTGAAGAGAAGTGTGTGTGAGAAGCTGTGGTGGCTGTGTGTACCCTCTGAGGAGACTGAGGCTCCTGGCCCTTCATGTTCCATACTCCTCCCTTCTTCTCCCTCCCTTCCCCGCCCTTCCCTCATGGTCCTTCCGTTCCCAGGCTAGCTTTCCAGCACATCTAGAATTTACTGCCCCCTGGGGGAGCACTGTGGAACCCATCCTGAGCCACCGATGTGACTTCTGCCTCTGGAATGGACAGTGTGACCTGCTGGGGCTTGTAACCCTCCCAGTGGTTAGACACGGTGGTCAAATGCACCTTTCTCAGCTGGTTCAGAAGCTCCCCAGGGTCTTCGAGAGTGGGCGCCTTACGCATTTACGTGGTGCAGGCCTGCCACGCCCTCTTCATTCTCAGTCACTCATTGAAACTGCTCTGAACTGAGTGCAGTTCTGGAATGCATCCCCCATGCCTTGCCCCAGAGAAGCTGAGGGAGAGGGAGAAGGCAGGATCGGGCCAGTGAGCAGCACACGCACACTGGCCTGAGGCCTCCAGAGTTCCGGAGAGAGATGGGAGTGACTGGGGGCTGGGCTCTTCCTGGGGTGTCAGTTCAGGAAGCTTCCCAGAGGAGGAGGAGAAGGCAGTACTCTGTGAACAGTGATCCCCTGGAGTGTTGGCTGCTTGTTGTCCATCACTTTCCTCCTACAGAGGAAAGGAGTTGAGTGCTAGTGGTTAGATTGTGGATACCTCAGAGGCCGTTGACTTAGAAACACATAGATGTAAATCGGTGTGGAGTAAGAGTTGCATATCTTGCCCAGGCCCTTTCTGAGCCCATTCTAACCAGCGATGCCTTCTCCTTTTCTCGGCAGTAATCCAGTCCCTCATAGCACTGGTGAACGACCCCCAGCCCGAGCACCCGCTTCGGGCTGACCTAGCTGAAGAATACTCTAAGGACCGTAAAAAATTCTGTAAGAATGCTGAAGAGTTTACAAAGAAATATGGGGAAAAGCGACCTGTGGACTAAATTCTGCCGCGATTGATTCCAGCAAGTGTGAGCAGAGACCCAGAGCAGTGCAGACACCCCGCAAAGCAGGACTCTGTGGAAAATTGACATGTGCCACCGCCTGGCGTTTGCTTGTGGCAGTTACTAACTTTCTACAGTTTTCTTAATCAAAAGTGGTTTAGGTAACCTATAAAAGGATTAAAAACTTAAGATGTTCTAGTTCTGCTTTCTTTGTTTTAAAAATCACTGCTTCAATCTCCTTAAAAGAATGGTGTTTCTTTACTTGTCCAAATTTATCCAAATTTTTCAATTTACATTTAGACCTCAAGGTTTAAAAAAAAAAGGTTGTGGTTCCCTTTCCCCCTTTCATCCCCTTGCAACTCCCACTTTCTTGCCTACAGTTTATTTTTCACTCATTCACGTCCCCAGACCCAGGCCTATCTCCTCCACAAAGAAGAGAGAGCTCTGTCCTGTCTGGTGGCTTCTCTTCTCCCATGTTGCACTGCCTGGTGTGGGAGTTGATTCTCCTGGCTCCAATTTATAACATCCTTTTAAAAAAATTTTTAAAAACAAGCAAACCACCACCATCCCTAAAAACAAAGCTGTGCAAAGGGAAGCCCAGCTCTTATGTAAAAATCTGTCCAGTGTTACCACAGTAACATTGACTAAATGGCAGCCCTCATGTCTGTGTGTGTGATTCAACTCCAGCCTGGCCTAGCCTGTTTGGGGAAACCCTGCAATGTCAGGTCTGTGGCCACTCCAGGAGAGGGCCTGCCAGCCAGAGGACACAGTGCACTTGTGTGAGGAATTTCTCACCAGAGAGCCTCCTGAGGTCAAAGGTTGGCGTTCCTCTCTGCAGCCATTTTAGAAGATGTGCTGGTCATTGCAGACAACGCTAAAGCCAGAATGTCCATTTGAAATTCCACGCTCACCTATCACCAAGCTCCATCCGAATGTGCCACGGAGCTCACTCTCCAACTCCTCAGTGCAGCAGCCCCACCGCGGCCCTCCCTCAACACGGTTTGACCCTTTGCGGGGTTGGAATTGGCAGGACTCGGCTATAGCCAGCACCAGTCTGGGGTCACCAGTGCCCTGCTGACCCCTTCCTTTGGAGCAGCCAACCAGGCCAGCCCAGGAACAAGATGGCCTTCCCTCTCCCTCTGGACTCACAGCCTTTGCAGAGTCAAGCTCCACTTGAAGCTCAGTAATATCCTTTACATGTGTTTTATGTACAAAAACAAAAACATTTGTTTTGACTGCCTTTTTTTGTAGAAATAAAAATTGACCTTAGAATTTATCATCAGATGAACTTGTAAGGATTGGATGTGAATGTCTTTTTCAAAGCAAGTGGGACTGTCCCTGAAGTAGTAGAGAATACATGTCACACCCAAAGGAAGCCGATGGTCCAAACGCCATGTGTCACCATCACTGCTACACTCTTGGCTCTCGGGGGGGACTAGATCCTGTGGAGAAATGACTTAAAGAAACTTTGCTTTGTTTTTCTTTTAGTACTAAAACTTGAGATCTTTCCAGGGCTTATGACCTGTGAGACAGCTTGGTTTTACCTATGCAGAAATGGGAGTGATGGGTAGGTTAGGCAGCACGACATTGTTTAGTTGTCCAGGTGTGTGGCCCCTGCGGTCTGTCAACGAACTCATCTTCTTTAGTGCTAGGTATTCAGGGGCAGGTTCTGGCGGCTCCTGTGTGCCCAGTGTGGCAAGAGCGCCGGGCCAGCCTTCCCACATCTGTCTCTTCGTTAGCAGAAAGGTGATGATGAACCTTATTTCACTCCTACACAGATTTGTAACAAAATGCCAAATTCTGTCAAAAGCTATCCAAATAAGCCACCATCTGTTCTCGTTGCTTCTGAATCCAGAATTATTGCCATTCTTGGAAACTCCCATTGCTTCATGTTTCTACCAGCGTAGCTCTACCTGCCTGTCACCCCTCACTTCTCTGCTCACCAAGGAGGGATACCTTTGTCAAAGCTGGCAGCCCCTCTGGACTCTCAGCCCTGGCATTGCTCTCTGTGGTTTGTCCTAGTCAGGAGAAGCCTGGCCCTCGGAGAGCGAGGCTACGGGTGGTCCCTCCCTCGGGCCTGGGCAGTTTAATAAGCCGGGCAGCAGCCAAGGAGTTCCGGGTGGTCGCCGAGCCCTTGGAGCCGGCTTTGAGCACGCTGGCAGGCAGCCCTGGCAGCTCCACAACCATCCAGCTGGGGAAGAGGAGAGCTGTTGGGCTGCCACCCCTGACCCAAGCCCACTCAGGAATCCACACCCGCCCAATCCAAAGTGCGCCTGATCCTCGCCTTTCTGCCTGCCCCTGCCACACATGGCAGAGAATAGGCTTTCTAAGATGTTGCGATCCCGTTCTGCTGCCCTTAATAAAATTGCTCTCCGGCACTGGTTTGATCGTGTGGGTTTCTTCCTTACTGGTGGTGGGCAGTGCCAGGGGCCTGTGCTCTCAGGCGATGAGAGGTGGGAGGGAGGGGACAGGTCCTGGGGCTTCCGGTCTCCTGCAGCTTCAGCCTGTTCTCTCTCCCACACCCAGCCTCCTAAAGAGGTGCGCAGAGGTATTCCCGCCCTTCCCTAAGGGAAGCAGAAAAGGCTGGAGAGTCCAGACCATTGGGGCCTGCAGAGGGACCCCTTGGGTGTCTGGATTTCGGACAGCACCTCTATAGAGGTCTGACAATTATGTTGGCAAACTTGTTGCAGCAATGTTGCTAACCTTTTTTGATATCAGAGGGATTATTCATTATGAATTTGTACTAACTGGACAAACAGTTAACCAAGTCTGCTATTTGGAAGTGCTGAAAAGGCTGCATGAAAAAGTTAGACGACCTGAACTTTTCGCCAACAATTCATGGCTCTTGCATCACGACAATGCACCAGCTCACAGGGCACAGTCTGTGAGGGAGTTTTTAGCCAGTAAACAACTGTATTGGAACACCCTCCCTACTCACCTGATCTGGGCCCCCAGTGACTTCTTTCTTTACCTGAAGATAAAGGAAATATTGAAAGGAAGACATTTGGATGACATTCAGGACATCAAGGGTAATATGACAACAGCTCTGACCGCCATTCCAGAAAAAGAGTTCTAAAATTGCTTGGAGGGGTGGACTAGGCACTGGCGTCGGTGCATAGCTTCCCAAGGGGAGGACTTCAAAGGGGACCGTAGTGACATTCAGCAGTGGGGTATGCAGCACTTTTTCTAGGACCAGTTTGCGAACTTAATTGTCTGACTTACCATATGCATCACTTCAGTCCTGCAGTCAGCCCCAAAAGAGTGATAATCCCATTTAGCAGAGAAGCAAACTGGCAGTCTTAAAGAAGGTCGGGGAACTAATGAGGGTGTGCCTGAGGGCGTGGGTAGGCCACCTCCTGAAGGGTTCCAGCCAGACAGCTGCCTGAGTCCCCAGGACAATGGACTGCTAAGGCGCTGACTCAGCCCAGGGCCCTGACACTTCATTTTTCAGTCAGCTAAGTTCCCTGCCTGTAACTCCACACGAGCGTGGGGACCAAGCCTGCCCAGTCTGCCAGGCCTGCAGGTTTCTGGGAGGGAAACTTCCGGGAGTGTCATTTTACCAGGAAGCAAGGAGCAGACTCTTTGATCATCTGCCCAGGACTCTGCCACGTCCCATCACTTTATCCTCTGTGAAGCTCAGGACAACCCACGGGACTATTCCTGTTTTTACAGAGGAGGAAATCGAGGTTCAGTGACAGCCAAGGGCACCTGGCCTGTGTTTTTACACAGTCTGGCTCCTGCTGCATTCCACCACTGGTCTCTTGGAGCCCAGACACAGGTCCAGTTCCCCCTCCCCAAAGCCAGAGTCCCACACGACCCTCTCAACTTCCTGAATTCTGGAGCCATCATTTTCTAGCCTTCCTCCTGTATTCACTGTTCAGCTCGAAATACGCACCTACTTGATCCCTCCCTATGCCCACTGCAACCTGGCTTCTGTCACCCTCTGCCCCCTGAGGTTCCTCTGTCAAGGGCCTCAGGACTTCCTCAGGGCCAAGTCCATAGGCTGGTGGCTCTCAGCCCTGCTCTCACTATCTTCACTTGGCAGTACTGCCATGCCCCGCCCTGCAGGGCAGCGACCTGACCCAGTGGAATGGTCTGAGTTCTTCCTGCCCTTTCTGCATTAGCTTCCCCTTGCTTTCCTTGTGAAACATGGGGGAGTGGTACCAACCTGAGGAGCAGAGCTGAAGTTGGGACTTCAGCATAGTGTCTGTCCTAGGCAGTACTTGATCAATGGCCAAGCTTGGGTGATTGGAAGTGGTTTTGCTTGCAGACTGGGTGCTCCTGGGGGCATCGTGCAGGCCTCAGAGGATCAGAGTGAGGCCCAGGGAGGAAAGTCACTTCCTTTGGAAAGCATTCTCTGACCCATCCTGGCTGGGTTAGGAATCCCCTTTGGCCCCACACAAAGCTGTGTGTTCCTTTTCCCCATTGCAGCCAGAATCACACCATCTGTCCTTGTGTAGCAGACTGAGCTCCTTGCAGGCGGGGCTGTGTGTCCCAGCACCCAGCCCTGGCCTGGCACAGAGCAGATGCTCCATATGTGACTGATGAATGGGTGGATAACAGAACCCCTTGCCTAAGCTACTCAGCAAACAGCAGGTTTGGCATAAGAAATACCCCCATCTCCTTGGTGGCTAGGACACGAGCCCAGCCCAATGGGCGCTGTGCTGCCTGTGCCCTCTGCCTTATCACCTGTCCTCCACTTGTGAGCTGGACCTTGCTCTCCTGATTATCCTCCCAGGCTGGCCATGCCCACCCTCTTCACTATTAAATGAGTTCATGGTCCCTAGGGCTAGTCTGTTCCCTCAATTCTGCTCATCCCTCTTTCCCTCCCTGGGTGACAGCCACTCCCAGTTTCATCTAGCATCTGTGCAGACCCCCAATCTCTTTCCTGTCCACCCATACCTCTATCCTGAACCTCAGAGACATAGCTAGCTGTCTCTTCGTCAGAACCTAAGAACCTGCCTCAAAGGGAGGTACCCCTGTGGCAACAAGCTGCCTTAAGACCACCCCTACCAGCACCGGCCCGAAGCCTGCAGGAGTGTGGCCAGACCCCAGTGGACTGAGGCGAGGAGGCGATGGTGAGGCAACAGGAGGGATCAAACAGTGATTCCCCTTGACAGACATGCATAAAAGGAGGGAAGGGCCAGTGCCTGGAAGAGTCAAGGTCAAGGGAAGGTTACAGATAGAGCCAGAAAAGAGGGGACTGAAGCCACAGTCAAGGGTGAGTTTGTGGGTGGGTGGGGGCAGGGAGGAATGAGAGGACCCCCCCCCCTTTACCAACTTCAGAAAGCTGCACATCCCTCAAGGCTGCATAGGCCAGGAGAGAGCTCTGTTGTCACCTGATTCCATGCCTGACGCAGTGCATGGCAAATACATGAACGGGTAGCTTCAGATCCCTGCTATGCCACTCCCACTTCTAGATCTGTAAAATGGGGACATTAGTGCCTGTGCATAGGCCCTTACGTGAGACAAGAAGGACCATCTGCCTTTCCAACCTCCAGTGTAGGGCAGGACTCGTGTGCTCCGGAGAACTCCCTACCCCCTTCCCCATCTGCTCTCTCCATCTCCTCATCCAAGCCACATGGACTCCAGACACAGGGCATCCACAGCACCGGGTCCATTTGGGAATCCAGGATCCCATTTCCACAGAAGACTTCCCTCCTGGAAAAATTTAAATTCACTCCTCTGAGCTTGCAGGACCTCCTCAGATCTGTCCTCTAGGATGGCAAAGGGCTACTTACTTAAAACAGCTGACTTCTTTTTAAATAAAAATTGAGATTATAATATATCTCCGGAGCCAAAAGTAGCCCTGGTGAGACATTCTTCTCCCCCAACCCCCCAAAAGAAAACCTAAGCATGAACAAAACTAGACTGTGGAACTTGTTTTACGTATCTTTTCTGGAACAGTGACCTGCTCTGGGCCCCCAAAGGAGTTGCTTTGTGTCCATTCTTGTGTCTGTGAAGGTTTTTCTGGACACAGTTTATAATTCACCAAGTTTACAAGACACCTTGTTTTATTAATACAGCGATTTCTCCCTACTACTCCCAAACAAGGGAGATGCTTACATGGAAATGTGAAGGTCACCAAATGCTTGGCAGGCTCCGGGCCCAGATGTCACAGGCTGACCTGCCTGTAGCCAAGAGGGCTTGCTGAAGCTCTGGTTGCCATTCTGAGTCATGAGGACCTGGACATAGAGGTGACATTGTTCTGCCCAGGAAAGTCACAGCACCCATTCTAGGGCCTGGTGTTGGACTGTGCCAAAACTCAACCCTTGCCCCCTACTTGAGCACTAAGGCATTAGTTCTTGGCTGTCAGGGTCACAGTTGGGAGGGTTCCAGGAAGGTTACCAGAGTGGCTTCCCCAGGAACCCCCTCCCCTGATCTCTTAGAGTCTAGGTCCTGGAGGGCACAGAGCTCCACCCCATCCTGCGCAAGCCGGGCCCGCAGTGTGGGAGCTGTGAGGACACGCAGCTCATGCAGCCGCTCCCAAGAGCAAGAAAAGGCGTCAGGGCCCTCACCACAGCCGCCAGCCGGAGGCACACTGGGGTAGCCTGGGTGGGCCATCAGCTCAGCTGTCAAGAAGTGACCAGTGGGTGTACCTTCCAAGGCCCGAGCCAGTGCCCCTGACACGCGGTGAGCAGACATGTGCCGGCCGCAGGTACTCAGGCCCACGAAGGCATCCGTCCACCTGTGGATACCCAGGCATCAGAGGCAGGAACCGGCTGAACAGCAACGGGCAGGACTAGGCCGGGAGACTGGACGGATCTGGGGTAGAGGTGCGGCTGGGCGAAACCTGACTCCCTTTGAGGTTGAGAAACGGGGCTCAGCTGGCCAAGCAAATACCCAGCTGCACCCACTGGGACCCGGGCCGGGCAGAGGGAAGGGCACGGTGCTGGGGGTGAGGGGGTACCTTAGGCCACGGCCGGAGAAGGGGCCCACAGCCGCCCGGGCATCGCGCTCCACGGAACAGGCGAAAGCGCGCGCCGGGGCCTCCAGCCAAGTGCAGCCACCCACTCCGCGCTCTAGCGGCAGCCGTGTGAAGCGCACCCCGTGGGCCTGTAGCACCTCAGCGAACACCTGGCACACGCCTGCATGCGGGGCGGAGTCAGTAAGGTGCACATCCCCCCACCTGGGAGCATCTCCCAACCCACCCGTGCATACTGCCCCCCTGCCTGGGACTACCAACCCATGCACCTGGGAGCACGTGCACGTGCTGGTGCCCGTCCACGTGAGTGGGGTTCCTGCCCAGTAACTCCCGGAAGCGGCCCAGCTGGGCCTCCAGCTCTTCCCGCACCTGAAAGGAGAGGACAATGGGCACCTCGAACATCCCGGAGCAGCTACAGAGGAGGACCCATCCCGGTGCTTCCGTGTGATTGCTCCAGTGTTGGAACCAGGGAAGCAACCAGCGCCTGCTCCGGCCCCTGATGGCGTCACGGTATCCTCGGGGCGGAGCCTTGGTAAGGGGGTATCCTCCTGCAGTCGCACTACAGCACCTGGGGCAAGGCCACATCTCCGGCCGCCACCGCCTCCCGGAATCCTATCTTGCCCAGGAAGAAGCCTTCGGGGCTGAGCAGCGATGAGGCGCCGTGGCGGGCCGAACCCACCGGGCGGCCCTCGGACAGGTTGGCGTGGAGACCCGTGGGGATTTGGTGCCTGCGGGCGGAACGCAATCAGGAGCACTAGCGGCCACGGGGCGGCGGCGCCCCTAGCCCTCCCTGACCCTATAAGGGGCCCCCTCACCTGCGGGCCAGCTCCGCCGCGCTCTCCGCCGCCACGCCGTTGACCAGCAGGGACACGCTGGTCACAGCCCCAGCCAGGAAGGCCTCTACAATGCCCTCATCCCGTCGCGGGCAGTAACCAAAGTCATCCGCGGTGACCACCAGCCGTACGCGCGGCCAGGCCATTTCTGCCTTCGCGGGCTGCTAGACCAAGGGGAGTGGACTGACAGTCCAAGCCCGGCCTCTAAATGCAGCCCGAGGCCCCGCCCCGACGCTCCTGCACCCCGCCCTTGTTCTCGCCACCTAGCGGTCCGACCGTGGCCCTGCAACGACTCGGTATCTCCACACAGTGTGCTCCGCCCTTAACCAGACCACGGCTTGATTTACTGCACCGCGAAACTTTCAGTAACTGCAAAAATGATATTTAATATGAAAAATACAGAAAATAAAATCTCTCACCCTTTCCAGAGATCACCACTGTTAACTTATTGGGTAGTGTTTTTCCAGTATTTTCGCTAAGCAGATAGACACACCCAATTCTTCTCCCCCACCCCAAAGTTATTTTTGTTGTTTTGAGAAATAAATCAATGTTATCTTGTTCTTGTAATGTTTCATTTTTTTGATAGTGACTATGAACTTTTTCACGTTTTTATTAGTTCTTTGCATTTCTTCTTTTTCATATTGCCCATTAGTCTTTTGCTGATTTTTCTAAGAGGAGGCTTTTTTATGATTTGTAAAAACTCTAAACAATAAGAAAATGAAAGAAAACATGTAACACTAAGGGCTAACCTCATTTTTTTCTCTGTGGTCCAGAGAAGCTTTCCCTACCCATGACTATACAAATAGTCACATGGTTGATAGCCAGGGTTTTCATTATGATGTGGCTGTCTTCATTTTCTCATTGGAAGTGCAGTATTTGTGTCCAGCCTATGACATTGGTAATGTCATTCCTGTTTACCAAGCTGTTTTATAGATGAAGAAACTGAGGTTCGGGTAACAGAAGTCTCTTGACCAAAGTGGCCCTCCCAGTAGTAAAGGAACTGGGTCTGGCCTCTGAAACTCTGGGCCTGCATCTGGGTTGGCTTCAGTCCTCTAGGCCGTGGCTGCCCCCTAGGTCAGGGGCAGAGAGGACAGAGCCAAGCTGAATAATAACAAATAATACTTCTGTGGGGGCATTGTAAGAATGGGAGGCCTCAAAGAGCCCTTCACCAAGCTCTTGACATAGGGACCATTGTCTTCAAACGTGATCATTAAATCACTGTTTTGTTCATACATGAGGTCAGACCTGAACCGTCTTTCTCCACTGGGAAGCTGATCCTGGAAAGTCCAGAGACCCTGTGTGTCAGAAAATTGGAAAGAGGAAATTGACATTGGGCCGGCCAGTGGCTCAGGTGGGTGGAGCTCTGTGCTCCTAACAACGAAGGTGGCTGATTTGATTCCCACATGGGCCAGTGGGCTCTCAACCACAAGGTTGCTGGTTGGACTCCTCGACTCCCGCAAGGGATGGTGGGCTGCGCCCCCGGCAACTAGCAACGGCAACTGGACCTGGAGCTGAGCTGCGCCCTCCACAACTAAGACTGAAAGGACAACAACTTGAAGCTGAACAGCACCCTCCACAACTAAGATTGAAAGGACAACAACTTGACTTGGAAAAAGTCCTGGAAATACACACTGTTCCCCAATAAAGTTCTGTTCCCCTTTCCCAATAAAATCTTTAAAAAAAAGAAAAGAAAAGAAAGAAAGAAAGAAAGAAAGAAAGAAAGAAAGAAAGAAAGAAAGAAAGAAATTGACATTTATTGAGCACCTATTCTAATACTACTAGTGATACTAGAAATATTAGAGATTAGGGGCAAGCGCTTCAGTTTCTACCTGCAAGGAGCACCAAGTAGACAAGTAACAGTAGACAAGTAACAACACAGTGTGGCAGAATCTGGGATGGGGTGTGCGATCATTCTGTTGGAGATGGCGAGACTTCTGTGAAGTCTTCTCCAAAGAAGTGACACCTGGGAGGGGGGCTGCATGAGGAGTTTACCAGGCAGAGGGGGAAAAGAAGGAGAGGAAGTAAAGATATACAGGGCTCTTATAGAATGTCGATTTAATCTCCATACTCCCATGTGGAAGAACGCTCAACTTCATTTACAGAGGAGGAGCAGAGGATCAGAGAAATTGAGTCACACAAGCAGAAAACAGCAGAGGTAGGAATTGGAGCTAGGTCTGTAACTTAGAGCAAGGACTCTTTCCACTGGACTCAGGAAGACTTCAGAGGGGAGAGGGCTCAAGACAGATCCTGGGGTTGTCCATACTGGGCTAGGGGGGATACTGGGAAGGCGAAGACAGAGAGCAGGAGGCCCAGGACAACGCAGTGACCAGAGAGGAGCCCAGGAAGGTGCCTGTGTCACTAGAGGCGGCACTGGCTTTGTCCTTTAGGCTCGCTTCAGGGCAGATGTGGAGCGAGGATCAGAGTCTCAGCCTCGGGGCTGCTCCTGGCGGAGGTGGGGGCCGAGTCACGGGTCAGCAGTATTCCCCAACCCCAGCTCCCACTGAGAATGTGTAAGGGACTAAGAGGGACCAAATGGAGGAGCCGATGTGGGCCCCTCCCCCGACCATTGTGTCGGGGAGCTAGAGAACGAGCGGCCTGTTGCAATCCAATCAGGACGCGGCATGCAAATGAGCAAGCGGGTGGACTTGGGGCAACCCCAGAGCACAGTGTCTCCATCCTCCAGCGGCCGCTGATGGTAGGTACTATCTGGCTCCAGCGAGGCTTGGACTCTGGTGAGCGGGTGGGCTCTGGGCCAGGGATGGACACCAGGGGTCTGGGAGGAGAGAGGATCGGAGATGGTCAGAGACAGGATGCGGACGGTCTCGGGGACCCCACCCTTGAGGATTCTGGACGCAGATGGTATGCAAGAGACTCTGAGCAGAGGAAGAGCCAGACACGTGAGGGACATGGGGTACCCCCGGGCCACTGACGCAGTGTCCAACAGACGGACGGAGACTTGAACCCATGGCCTGGGGAGACCCTTACGCCATCTCCCCGCCTGGTACAGAGAGGAATCCACTGCTGTACCGCAGAACTGAAGAGAGAGGAGGCCGATAGCCGGCCGAGCCACCCACATCATGACCAGCTGCCGCCACCACTCCGGATACTTGGCGGATGACGAGGCCGGCCACCCCACGTATCTGGCTCGGGTAAGTGTGCCTGGCAGGACCCAACTCTGAGGCCCACATCGTGTTCTTCATTAGTTCCAGCGCCTTGAATTACAGCCCCCCTTTCTCATTTCCTATTGACTTTCTCTCTGGGCTTGGAAGTGAGTCCTTATCTCCTTGATTACTCTTCTGAGCCCCTGCTAGGCCCTAGTCATCCTCAGTTTCATTCTCTGTGTCCACCTGACCTCCAGTGGCCTGAGAGGTGCTTGGTGGACTGGGCCCCCAAGTGGGAGCATGGAGTCTACTCAGGGCCTGGGGTTCAAGTTTCAGAAACATCCATGGAGCGTGCAGGGCTCAGAACCACAGGTGGTCTGTGCAGTGGAGCAGGGCTGGCCTGCTCTACAGACAGATAAGGAGCCCAAGTGGGACTCAGAAAGATTTTGTGATTACCCACTCATGCCCCATGAGAGGGCAGAAGCAGGCTTTTAGACTCCCTGGCCTGGGCTTGTGTACATGAAATGTATGTGTCAGGGAAGTTTCAGGGTGCTAAATAGATCCCCACTTTGCAGAAGAGGAAACTGGACCTCAAGAGGGACCATTGTGCCCAGAATCACACAACCTCAAGGTGGCAGAGCTATGGCCTGCCTGACTCCAAAACAGAGTTCCTCCCACTGCCCACTCCCCACCCAGTTCCTTGTGCCCTAGGAGGACCCCAGGGACCCCTCCTCCTGTGGGGACATTCCGGCCCACTATGACATGTCTGTCTGCTCAGGTGCAGCCACCTAAGAAGCCAGCGTTCCCGGAAATGAGGCAAGCCTCCAAGCTGGGCCACATGCCACACCCACCGTCAAAGTACAGCCCCAGCTCAGCACTCCACAGGCAACACCGAAACTCGAGGGACCCTCAGCACTTTGGTAGATTCCTGGATTTCCTTGTCAAGGGCCAGGTGCTGGACAGCCTACAGACGGTGGTGGATAAGGCAACTGAGCGCATAGCCACCATGAAGACAGAGGCCGGGGTGCCACTGGTGGAGGTGCAGGACCCAGTGGAGGTGCCAGCAGGTGGGCGGCGGGTTCGTGCCAGGCCCAGCCTCAGTACCATGCACCGACACCTTGTCCGGCCCAGCCTCTGCACTGGGAAACCCAACAACTACCCATCCTGTTCCAGCTCCATGTCTGATTCCCATAGCAACTTCACAGCTGGCTGGCACGGCTCCCATAGCCGGGACAGCAACCTGGGCTACAACAGCTTGGGCACACTGCCACCCATGAAGGACAAACTCCTGCAGGAGAAGAGCCTCAAACGACTGTTGCAGCTGGAGAACAGAGGGGTGAGATCTGGGGCCATCACCTGGGGTGGTTAGGATGGAGCTCAGCCCAGAACCCAGGGCCAGGGCCAAGCCTGACTTGGCTGCTCCTGGATGCCTCTGAGAGTGCTCCTCTCTCTACAGAAAAGCCTGGGGCAGTTCTGCTCACAGCGGGACTCCCTGGTGTGGGACTCAATGGGCAGCCAATCCAGCAGCCAGTGGACCCCAGAGCATCCCCTTTTGGGGTTCTCAGGCCTGCGGGACTCAAGCTTGGGCACTCCTGAAGCATCAGAGCTGGGGCCTGGAAAGCGGGAGCTGATCTTCCTCAAGCGAGAGTTCAAACGGGAGATCAAGTCCTTGCTGAGCCAGCCAGCGTCCTTCGACCTGCCTGGCTACTGTTCTCTCCGAGAGCCCCATCGGACCCTGGACTTCCTGGCTGAGCACCACCTCTTCCCTGCCCTACAGAGAGTGGTCAGCCAGGCTGTGGACAAGCTTAGTGGCGCCTGCCGCCACAATGGCTGCCCTCTCTTTCCGTCAGAATGGGAGCCCACCACAAAGCCGAACTTGAACTCTGACTTGAACTCGGAAGTCACACCTGACTCCAAGTGGGCCCCAACCGATGAAGGGGAGGAGCGCTATGATTACCCGCTCCCCACCACTGCCTCCAGCCTCAAGGTGGTTCACAAAAAGAGCACCAAGTCCGGAGGATGGGACAAGCCAAAGGAAGATGGTTCTTCCATGTCTAGTGAACAAGAGGCCACCAGCATCAGGCTAAAGGTGATACCTACAGAAAAGCCCAAGATCCCCTCACCCCACTCCAGGCAGGAGGCACCTGACCAAGACCCTAAAGTACAGAGACCGCCCATGTCCACTTCTGGGGCCCTGAGCTCCAACCAGAAGGCCCGGCCCTGGCGGAGACTACACCTCACACTGCCTGCCCCTGGGATCAAGGTGGAGGTGCCCTTAAGCCAGACTCGCCTCACCCAGGTCCCAGCTCCACATGCCTCCCCCTGCCCTCTCTCCTCCCACCACCTCCCTGTGTTTTCACGACTCACCTCCTTGGTTAGAAGCTTCTCCCCATCTCTCACTTCACTGCATCCGAAGACGAGCTCCTCAAAGGGACGAGGGCTGAGGGATTCAGGGGCAGGTTTGCAGGGAACAGCCCCTTCAGCTACCATTCCTAGTGGCCACTGCTACTGGCAGGTGCCCATAGTTCAGGTCTCTTGTGCTGCACTGTGGAAACCATCTGAGCAAGGGACAAGCTGATGAGGGACCAGGAACCCTGGCCTAGCTACTGCCAGGCATTGTCAAAGATGAATAAAGACTATTTTTAATTTGGGGTATTTTTTAATATTTGCACATGAATCTCGGAGACCCTCCCACATGGGAAGGGTCCTGTCCCCTGTGGACAGCAGCCTGATCCAGAGTGGGGCACTGCATCCTAGGCCTAGCATCCTCTGATTCTGCTGCCTAGGACAGGGCTCCACTGTGTATACCCTGATGCCAGGGAGCTACCCAGGATGGGTATGGAGATGTAGGTGGCTTAACCCTGGTGGGTCTCCAGCACTGCCCCAACCCTCCTCTTACCCATCAAGGCCCAGGCGTGCTTCCCTCCTCTGAACCCTGGCCCGGGTGAGTGCTTGCTAGAGCTCAGATGGTCCAAACTCGAGTTTGGCTGCCATTGTCACTGTAGTCACCGGCCTTGCCTTGGGCCTGACTGGTAGGGTCGGTGTGATGATGGTGTGGAAAGAGTCAGGGTTGCCTGCCATGCAGGACCTGTGCTCAGCTATTGAGCAGGACAGCAGAGCAGATGTGTCGAGGCCATACCCTAAGTGTGAAAAGTGTGATGTCCATGTGGGTGACATGGGGGTGCTCTGGCTGTGAGGTGCATCATCCCAGGGCAGCAGGAGGGGCATGACATGTCTCCCTTTCCCTTCCCGGCTGCTGCACAGAGCCCCAGTCACATCTTCCTGAAGAAGAAGCCACTGCCCTCCATCGCATCCGAGTCCACTGTGTCCCACTTCTTTGATCCCGGGTACGAGGAGCTTGTCAACTACTTGATGGAGCAGGCTGTCTCTTTGCTTGTCAGTAAGTATAAGTTTGAGAGGAACCTCACCAAGCAGCTGGGCTTCATCTCCTTCCCTGTCACTGAGGCACTAATGGACCTCTTCCTGGGCTTCAAGAAAGTGAAGGGCTCCCATATCCGCCTGTCCTCGAAGATTGACTGGAGCTGCCTGCTGCACAAGCTGGAGGAGGCCCAGTGGGCCGGGCAGGTCTCCCGGCCAGGGTCTCAGCCCATGTCCCTGCAGGCCTCCCATCTCAAGGCCTCCAAGCGCACTGCCTCCCACAGTGGCACTACCCGCCACAGCACCTCCCAGCACAGCACGGAGTCCCCCTCCGCATTGCCCAAGCCAGCCACTGTCGTGGATCAGGAGGTGGCCGCAGAGTCCTGCCTCCACACTGAGTCACTGGGCCCCCAGCTGTCCACCCCTCAGGAAAACAGTACAGCTGAGGAAACAGTGGACACGGGCAAGAGCCTGAGCAGTGAGAATGAGGAGGAAGAGACTACAACTTCTTTGGGGGTGACAGCCCCAGAGCCCCCCCAAGCATCAAGGGGAAGCCGAGGTCAGCCACTCGGCACACAGCCCTGGAGGCCCCCAATGAGTTCCCCTAAGCCACATTGAACACTGGATTCCCTCTTCCTCCTCCTGCTCCATAGTAATGCTATGGAGCATTACTGAGCAGAGTAATGCTCCTCTGCCCTGAGCAGAGGTCAGAATGGGCCAGATGCCCATGAGGAGCTCTGCTCAGCCTCTCAGGGAAGCCAACAGGAGAAATAAAGCAGTTTTTTTTGTCTGGTAATTTCAGCCTCCCTTCCATGCACCTGCCCTTGAGAGCCAACTCCAGCGGGCCAGGCCGGCTACAGCTGGCCTTCCTGACAGCTGGCAGTGCTCTGACCCCCGTGAACTCAGATGCTGTGTTGAACACAAGTCCCTGGCTTGTGGCTCTTCTCCACTCCAGTCTGCATCTTCCTGGATCTTCAAGCCTCTCAGGGCTCATGGTCCCCCTCTGTCATAGCCTTTGTACATCATGGCTCCTGCTTCCAGAGGGCTCCTCCTCTTCCAGGGCAGCTTCCTCTTCTCTTTGGCATGCCACGCCCTCATGTTCCGACTGAAGAACCACCTTCTGCTGCTGCTCCCATGGCCACCTGTCTTCCTAATTTGTATTTCTCACCTCCAACTCCTGAATCTGGAGGTTCCATGCCAGGTCACATGGGGGCTGCTTGTCGGCCAAGCTATGGATTGGCTGCCTCAGGCTGGCCACGTGACTACTCCTTCTGCAGTGGCCCTGAGCTCTCTCTAGAAGGGTCTGTGGGCATGGTGGGTCTCTTCTTCAGTGTTCCCGTGGGGCTTCTGGCCTTCCTGTGCTACCTGCTCAGCACCCTCCTTCCCTCTGCCATCCTCGGGCAGCCTGTTTGCTCCCCTGTTCAGACATCTTCAGCCAGGGATAAGCTCAACCTCTTTCCCCACCACCCTTTCCTATAGCTGAGAGAACATGTGAAGATTCTCCACACTGCCTCATTGTGCAGGCTGCCATTGCTGGGAGCCTGGGGGGTTTCTCATGCCTCGCCCTGAAGCCCACCTGGGTGCAGAGAGGACAGGCCTATAGCCCGACCATGCTCAGTGGCCACACAGTGAGGACACAGCAACTGTAGAGCTTCCTCTCGAGCCAGGCAGGGTGAACCTTCTACACCCTACCCACACCCTGCAATTCAGGAAGGAGGACTTGCTCCGCTGCCAGTCAGAGGGACTAGGGTCTTAAGGTGGGGGCAGGGGGAGTGGGGGACAGGGATGCATTTCTCCATAGAGGTCTTTTGGCAAGAATCTTTTTTCTTTTTCTTTGTTTTCCACTTTTATTTATTTTTTAAGTGTGTTTTTTCCAGGACCCATCAGCTCCAAGTCAAGTAGTTGTTTCAATCTAGTTGTGGAGGGTGCAGCTCACGTGGCCCATGTGGGGATTGAACCAGCGACCTTGTTAAGAACACCGCTCTCTAACCAACTGAGCTAACTGGCCACCCCAAGAATCTTTTAAGGCACATGCTCAGCTCATAAAGACCCATTCGCTGAAGGACATCCACTGCCATCACCACAGCTGTGTAGGGTGACAACAGCCATTTTCATACCTTATTGCCATACCATTTGGCCACAGTTGCTCGGCCCTAGTAGTGCATCCTAATCCAACTCAGGCCAGCCAAGTTCTTTCCCAGGAGCATGCAATTGGGATGTACTGAGAGATTCTGGTTCAGTTTGCACTGATGGCTGAAGACAAGCATGGATGGTGTGAAGCAGCCATCTTCCACCCCTCTTTAGAGAGGCAAGAAATTCTAATGGCAGAAAGCAGACAACAAGGGGAGCCCAAAGGCCCCGAGAGAGCGGCTGCTGTGATACCCACCAGCTTCCCAGGTCCCATTGCCAAGTCCTTAAAGGAGAATTGAACATATTCCCCACCCCAGCCTCAAAGGCACATGTCTAGGAACTGTCCCTAGAGAGGGAGCAGCCCCTTTGGGAACCTCTGGTACATGGTACTAGAGACATCTGATCTTAGCTCCTGTTTCAGGCATCTGTTGCTGTGGGGGAAACCACTCTGATACTTAAGTGGCTTCAAACCATTTGTCATGATGTTGGGGTTTGACAACTGGCAGAGGTATAGGCAGAATGGCTCATGTGGCTGCTTTCAGCTGGGGGCTGAGTTGAGGCTAGAACATTCCACATGGCTTCTCCTTCTCCAGGGTCTCTTTCCACATGGCCCTGACCATTCATTTGTCTACTTTGCACTTCCTTACAGCATGGTGCAGGGTGCAGCCGCTGGCTTCCGAGAGGGAGGCAGCAAGAACCACTGCTGCTCTTGCAGCCCGTGCCCAGACAGAAGTCCCAAAATAGCACTTCAGCAGTATTCTCTTGGTCAAATGAATTGCAATGCCTGCCCCGATTCAAGGGGAGGAGAAATGGACTCCATGTCTTGATGAGAAAAGCAGCTTGCGCTGAGCAGAATGGGAGGAATTGTTAGTGGCCGTATTCAGAACCTAGCTACCCTTCCCTCCCATAGCTGATTGTACCTTGAGCAGTCCCTGGAACCAAGTCGAGTTGAAGACAAACTGTGGCCAGATTGTGAAGGGCCCTGGAGATGCCATAATTGGCCCTGAGCATTTGCCTATAGGATGAGCTGGGGAAGGTGCTCTGTAGGGGAGGCAGAAAAAAGGAACAGCTAGGAGAAACTATGAGGCCCCAAGAGAATTGAGGAAGAGCCACGTTGGATTCCCCTACTCCAGTTTTGGGTCTAGGAATCCTTTCTTTGCCTGTCAAGGAGACTACTTGCATTGTGTTCACCATCCTGTGGTCCCATGTCCAGTGGAAAGCTATTGGTGACGTTCAGCAGGTGCCTGCCTTGATCTGATTTATGCTTTTTAAGGCATAAGTCACTTTCCTGTGCAGAAAATGTCTTGGAGAGGCCCAAGTATCAGAAGCAGGGAACTCTGTTAGGAAGTGGTGGTAGATATCTGGAGGGGAGATGAGGTGGTTTCGATTATGGTGGTTATGGGGGACACAGGAGAGAAGCCTCACAATTTGTTTTGGAGTCAGAGCCATCAAGGCGTATTAGATTAGATGTGAGGAGTAAAGAGAGGAATCAAAGATGAATCCCAAGTTTTGGACTTAAGCAGCTGGTGACTGGGAAAGGAGCAGTTTGAGGGAGGAGATCAGAAATTCTGCTTTAGATATACTAAGTTTGAGATGTTTGTTAGTATGTCCAACAGACATGTCCACTGCTTCCCAGATTATAACTCTAACCCCTCCAACCTGAACTGGAGGTCCCTCAAGTGTAGGGTCTGCCCAATTCAAGGCAAATCTTTAGCAATTTAGACACTCTAAGTGCTGGAAAGATCAAGGTGCCCTTACGTAATGAAAAATAAAAACAACATTAACATGAAAACCCCAAAATAACATGTTGCTGTAATTAAAATGACTCTACTCGGGATTTTCTGAATGTAAAATTCTGGCTGAGTTAATTAAATGTGAACTTTTCTCCCTGCTTTTGTTACTGCCTCAAGTGGTAGTCAGCATGGGTAGTCAGCCCAGAGCCAGTTCCCACTTGGCCCCAGCATAGGGCTTGGAGTGAAGTCGACGTAAGAATGTTCCACTAATTAATAAATAAGCAGTGGTGTAAGTTTCCCACCCTTGAAGACTTAGCTGACAGCCCTCTGAGAAGGCAGTGAGACTGGAACTTGCACATGTCAGAATGCTGGGGAAAACAGTCACCCAGTCTTGGTTCATACAGTCACTTGGTCTCCCAGGCAGGGCTCTTAGTTTCCTAAAACAGCTTTGGGGCTATCTTGCAAGAACAAGCTAGTATCCTCAACAACGCAGCTCCCCGCTGCCATCTGCTGCCCAATGGCCATAGTGCCATGGAAGAAGTCAGTGAGTGGCCACGGGAATTTAGGAACCCTAGGGTCCAGGGACTGAGATGACCCAATGTCAGAGAGGAGGCAATGACCGAGTGACTAGGCAATTAGTTAATCCTGGGGTCCAGGAACTGAAGGACCAGGTGGTTCAGTATCTGAGATCTGTCGACCTTGTGACCACAAACTAGCGGTCGAGCAACCTCAAAACCGTGCAGATGCGGATCTAGGATCGGAGGGGAGAGACCATGATCGAGGGCTCGGGGACCTATGATGAAGGAGCTTGGTGAACAGGAGCTCAGCGGCCGCTGGGTGGGGTGTCCTCCCTTACCACGGTTCCCCCGCGGCTCTCCTACAGCTTGGCGCCGCATCAGCCTTCCTTTGGTATTCATTGGTGAGTCCTTGGAAGCGTGGACCAATCAAAACGCTCCTCGTGTCTCCTGCCCCCCCCCCCAGCTGCCGCTCTCGAAAGCTGGGGGCGGGGCCTCTCCACGCCGACCCAATGGTAGGGCAAGTGGAGAGCAGTGCAGGCCGGCAACTGGCTGCTACGGCGGGCTGGGTCAGAACCGGATTGGCCGGCGGCGGAGACGGAAGCGGCCGAAGGGCCCGAGCTGGCGGAGCCCAGCTGGGGCGATGTGGAGCGCGGGCCGCAGCGCAGCTGCTGGAGCGGCACTGCTGGGGTTACTGCTGGGCCTGTTGCCGCCGGGCAGCGGTGCCACCAAAAGTGGCGCTGGGCTCGTGACCTGCGGGTCGGTGCTGAAGCTGTTCAACACGCAGCACAGGGTGCGGCTGCACTCGCACGACATCAAATACGGATCCGGTGCGCGGGGCCCGGGACTGGGGCATCGCCAGAGGACGGGGCGATCGTGAGGGTCTGCGGGCCAGGAGTCTGGGGGTTATCTGGCTGGAGTTGTTGGAGGACCGAGGGGGAAAAAGACCGGCGGTTCGAGGGGGTCGTCAGGATATGGGGGGCAAGGAGGGTGGCCGAAGGACTTGGAGTTCAGCAGGAGGCCGGGAATGGGGGCTGGGGTGTGAGCCGTTGGGGTCCCAGTGTTGAGGGTGTCCCGGCCGAGGGTAACGAGTTCCGGGATTGACGGCGACGCCGGGGTGGGTGTCGCACCTCAGGCAGCGGCCAGCAGTCGGTGACCGGCGTGGAGGCATCTGACGACGCCAATAGCTACTGGCGGATCCGTGGCGACTCTAAGGGCGGGTGCCCGCGCGGGTCCCCGGTGCGTTGCGGGCAGGCGGTGAGGCTGACGCACGTGCTCACCGGTAAGAACCTGCACACACACCACTTCCCGTCGCCGCTGTCTAACAACCAGGTGAGCTCCCTCCCACAGCCCGAGAGGCTTCTGGTGTGTGTGTGTGTGTGTGTGTGTGTGTGTGAGATAAAGCTGGCGACCGAGACTTGACTCTTCCTCTCACCTGTTCTGAGCTTTAGCTTCCTCTGTGCAATAGAAATTTCAATTCGTAAATGTTTGCTGAGCGCCCCCTCTGGGGACACAGAGGCGACTGGGCTAGGGTCCTGCTTTCTTGAGCTCTCAGCCCAGCAGGGAGATGAACAAGGAAGAGTGGATAGCTCCATTCCTAGCTCCACTCCTTGGGGGAGAGTTGGACCCAACGGGGGCATCCGCATGACCTTTGGGGTAGGGAACAGGAAACCCTGCAGGGGAGGAGGAACTCAAGCTGGGTCTGGAAGGATGAGTAGGAGTCCTCTAGGCCATAGAGAGGAGAAGAGCATCTTTCTAGGCCTGGGGAAGAGATTGTGCATGAAAGACCTTGTGCATGGAGTTCACTGAAACTGGGTAGGGGGTGTGGGGGAGGAAGGGTGGGAGGTTAGGGAGGGAGCGGGTTACAACAGAGGGTGCTTTTGGAGGGTTGTCAGAAGAAAAAGTGTGAGCAAAATAGAGACTTTGACTGTCCTCCTCAGGGGTTGGACTTTGTTGAAGGTCAGAGGAGTTATGACAGTGAACATGGAAAGAGCAAAGAGTCCTTGGCTCTGTGGGGCCAAGTGGTCACCACCCAGACAGATGGGATGGGGGATGCATGTGTTTGAAGAGCCTGTGTTGGAGAGGCCCTATTGGGTGCTGGGGTTGGGGGTTGTAGTGTCCCATTTTGCAGCTGTGAAAGCTGAGGTTCAGAGAGGTACAGGGAAGGACCTGAGGCCCAGTGCCCTAGGTGTCAGTGCTGCTGCCAGGCAAGTGACCACAGGGGATTCAGTGTGCCCTCTGTGGTGACTATTGTCCCCACCACCCTCTGCACCCATAGGAGGTGAGTGCCTTTGGGGAAGACGGCGAGGGTGACGACCTTGACCTGTGGATGGTGCGCTGCTCAGGACAGCACTGGGAGCGGGAGGCTGCTGTGCGCTTCCAGCACATGGGCACTTCTGTGTTCCTGTCAGTCACCGGTGAGCAGTATGGGAGCCCCATCCGTGGGCAGCTTGAGGTCCATGGTATGCCCAGCGCCAATACACACAATACGTGGAAGGCCATGGAAGGCATCTTCATCAAACCCAGTGTGGATCCCTCTGCAGGTCATGATGAACTCTGAGAGCCGTGGATCTGTGGACAGAGGGTGGGGCATCTGCAGGGCCACTCTTGGAGGAGACTTTGGGTTTGTAGGGGTTCTCAAGTGCCTTTGTTAATTAAAGAATATTGGTCTATGATTGCTTTGTTGTGAGCCTGGAGGTGATCAGGAGGTGCCAGCTTCCCGGGCTCAGTTCACTATCTCTTCCTCAGTGCAAAACCGATGTCTCCTGCATAGCCTTGACAGCTGAACCCATCTAAACCTTTTTAATGCTTTTCCATGCACTCCAATACTGCCCTATCACCCTTAGATGGTCTGATGTCAACGGATCCCTGTTCCCTAACCCCTGAGCTTCAGGAAACTTTTTATTAAGGGCTGGGGCCGGGGCTTCAGCAGGATGAGTGGGACCCCCAGACCTCTCATCCGTTGAGGTGAGGCCCCTTCATTCTCCTGGCACCCCAACCCTAGCAGTTGTAGCAGTCTTGACACTTGTCTTTGAGCAAGCACCAGGTTGGGACTCTGCCTGTCTGCTGGAACTTAGCATCACATGTTCCCTCACTTTTGGCACAAATGGCACCCTATGCACACCAGCCTGTCTAGGCATGTGGCATCTCAGGCCCCCACTCTGACCTTCAAGGTCCCAAAGGGAAAACAAAACGTCAAAATATATCGCAGGGGTAGGTAAACGCAAAGAACTGCTACCTGCAGAGATCTGAGAAAACTTCCTGGAAGAAGAGGCACAATTTGGGCAGGCACAGCATTACAACTTAAAGGCAGGAACAATAAATGGGAGAGCCCAAATAAAAGTAACAGCTCTGCTGTTGTGTGGGTGACCTCTAGAGGTTATGGCAGAGATTACAGGCGTCTTGGATTTGCTAATTCCACCCAGGGGGTTCTGTGTAAGAGTTTAAGAGAGAGGCTGGGGGTAGCAACTGGTTGGAAGGGGCTTTGGAGGAGTGTGGGCAGAACATCTTACATTTGAGAAATCAATTGGCTTTATGGGCGTGGGAGAAAAGCTGCAGCCAGTTGTGAGGCCTGAGGGGAGGCAGATCCTATGTAGACCCATTACTCCCCATCCTTGCCCTCATGAGCTCCTGCTTTGTTCACAAACCCTTTCCTGACCCCTCCATTGCCAAACCTCTTGAGCATTGTCTACAAGTCTACACTCCTCTCCCATCACTTACCTGACTTGAGACAGGATTAGAGTGCAAATGGATTGTCAGGATGTGATCCCAGAAAACACGGGCAGAAAACTGAAGACTGAGAGAAAGCAAGGCAGCTGGTGAAGTTTGCATTATTTGAGCAAGTTACCCCTGTGGGCAACTGGAGCTTAATCCCACTGAGGAGTTTTGGGACCCAGTGTAGGATGCATCAAAGTTATGCCAACCAAGGGACAAGGAAGTGGGGTGTATTATCCAACCCAAGTATCTGTCCTCATTGGCTGAGGGCTCCTGAATAGGTGGGGTACTTACTCTATAGCACTTCCCACTTGCCCTGTACATTGGGAAGTGTGATTGAGGACTTTATTCCACAGCGGTGGAGGGGAGATGCGAGGTGGGGGGAGCCCTCAGGCAGAACCACGGGTGCTGGCAGTGAGCATCCTTTCCACAGAGGTGAGTGCCAAAGGGCTGTGGGCAGGGCACCAACAGTGTGGACCACACTCTGCAGATCCAAGGGGATACTCTGGTCCATTACCTCACTACCACCACACACAAATACTGAGTGTTAATAGCAGAATCAAACTGCAGAGGATGTACGAATCCTTGGGAAACCAAGGTGGGAGCAGGTAAAACGATTCCGATTGCAGGACAAGACCAAAAATTAAAACTACAGCAGCAGCAGCAGAGCTCTCATTTATTGAACACTAAATGCCAGGCTCTGGACCAACGATTTACACAGCGTCTCCTTTGCTCCTGGCAGCGAAGTAGGTTCACCAGTGAGCAGTATGGGAGCTCCATCCGTGGGCAGTTTGAGGTCCATGGCATGCCCAGCGCCAAATAATTGAACCTATAAGGTAGGTTCAATTATTTTCTTAATTTTGCAGAGGAGGCACCGAGGTTTGTAAAGATTCAAACCCAGATCTGCCTGCCTCAAAAACATTTGCTCTCCGCCGTCGAATTTAGAGAATACAGGAGGGGGCCCAGATGCATAGTAGCCTAAAACCCCCCCCCCCCCCACACACACACACATGCAGCTATGTGAGGGCCAGGTTGTATATATCCTTCCAGGTCATCAGCCCAGGAGCGGCACTTAATGAATGCTGATCCACAAAGTGGATCGCAATCCTCAGGGACCCAAGCCGACAACCCTTTTCCCGTACCTCCCACAAGGCTCCACCGGCTCCAGGACCCAGTCTCCGCAGCCAGCCTGCCCGGGTGGCTTCCGCCAAAGCCCACTCGGGTCAAGCCGGGCGCAGGGTGTGCGTGTGTGGAGGGGAGAGGGGACCACCAAAGCCAGGAAGCCCACTGCAGCTGAATATTCAATTCGGGAGGCACAGGGAACAATATCAGCATGCAAAATGAAGCAGCTTGGGACCCTGCTCCACCACAGGCTTGAACGGCGCGAGTTCGGGTATTTTCCAAGGGTCCCCTGAGGGCTCAGCTGCGCCGCCGGCGCCCCCCACCGGACTTCCAAGTGCTCTCGTCCGCGCCGGTAGGAAACTCGCGGACGCTGGAGCTGAGAAAAGGCGGGCAAAGTTCCTTTTGATAAGTTATGAATGGGGAGAAAGTGTCTGTAAAACTCATTGTTAAAACCACGGAGCCCGAGACTCGGTCCGCGCCGGACCAATCCCGGCAGGGAGGCTATTTTGAAATAGCTCCGTTCTCAGCCAATAGGCGTGCGGGAGGCGAAGCCCCGCGCCGGCGCCGGCCAATGAGCGCGGCATTATGCTAAAAAGCCGGGGGTCCGGCCCCGCCGACTGTCAGAGGGTTAAAGATGGAGCCCGGGGACGAGACGGCGCCACGAGGTGCGGGATCGTTCTGGTGGAGACGACGGGGGTGGACGACTGCGGGACCTCTCTCCCGCTAACTTTCTGCATCATTCCCCGGCCCAGGGCGGAAGGGGTGTCCCGCCGCGTGAGTAGCAGGGTCCGAGGTGGCTGGCGCGAGCAGGGCGGCTCTTCCTGGCCGGACTGTGTGGAGCCGCGCAGCCCGGACTCCGGGTGCCTCTCTGGGTAGGAGACTCCAGAAGGGCAGGAATCCCCCACCGCCCCGTTCTTCTGAGACGCTCTGGGCCGCGGGGCAGTGTTGAGACAGAACGCGGAGCGCAAGTTGGGGGCTAGGGATGGGGGCCTGAGCCCGCAGGGGTGCGTCGTCCCCGAGTGGGACCACCCTTCTCCCGGAGCCGCGCGCCGGGTGAGGGCGCAATGTCCTCCAGCTGTACCCACCCCCGCTCCGGGCGCCTGTGGGCTTCGGATTGCAGTGGAGCGCGAGCCCCTCTCCTTTGTGTGTGCGCCCCCTCCCCCGTCAGCTACCGCACCGGGGTTGGAGCTAACCCTCAGTCTGGGGGTCTCTCCACCGCAATCTGGAGCGTGCTCAGGAAGGTCCTGATGCCCTAGGGTCCTGAGGACCTCGAGGACTGCAGCCCCGCTAAAATTCCCCCTCTTGGCCTTGATGTCCAGGACCGGGCCTCTAGCCCCACCCATCCAAGGTTGAGCTTTCCATCCTGCGTGTACTGGGGGAGGTGGGGTCCCCCCTGCTGGCCGCAGGTGCTCTGACGAGGTTGCACTACTTTGCTCTGAGAAGCAGTGCAATGATATTGTCAAAGCATCTAGGACCAGCCTTGGGGACCCCCTCCCCCACACCTCCACCACCTCCTCCCCAGCCTGGGCCCCTTGGGCCTGCAGGCCCTTCCCTTCCCCCTGCCCTGCTGGCTCCCTTCTCCATGGAAACTTGAGATCCTGGCCAGGCCTGGGCCTCTGGGGTCAGAGGGCACCCTTCCCCCAGGCGGAGGCCCCGCCCCAGTGGGCCTGCATTTCAGGTCTCAGATCCCCACCGACCACCGGGAGAGGCGCTGGCAGGCCTGCCCGACACTCTTTCCCTGTTGCACTACTGTGGGCCGCTGGGAGGCAGTGCAATGATGAAAGGGCATCGGTCAGGTCCAGCCCACCACCCACAGCGCCTGGGGAGAGGGAGTTTTGCTGCTTCACTCCACTTCCCAGCAGTTAGGCACAGGTCCGGAGCTGAGCTGGACCCTCTATCTGAGGATTAGATGAGTGCAGAGCTGGGAGATTGCCTCACAAGCTCTCCATCTGAGTCATGGCTGGACAGGTGCAAGGGCAGAAGCCCCGGATTCAGAGGTCTGGTTTGAAGAGGATCTTTCGTACTAGCACCTTGGGTAAGCCTGTGAACTCCAGGTTTGGTCAGGGCCTTATGGAAAAGTAGAGGCCCACTGCTTTGCATGGAGGGTCTGTCTGGGTCTGGCTCAGACACAGCTCACCCTTGACCATGTGGAAGTGAACTGGACCGAGCCCTCCTTGAAGGCTTTGGGGAGAACCAGGCTCTGGAGAGAATGTTCTCCTGGGTTCTCACAAAGAGCAGCATTATCCGTGGTGTGTGTGTTGGGGGGGTGGTCTTGGGATATAAAGCCCACAGGTGATGCCCACCAACTACACCATCTTGTTCTCTTACAGGGAGATATGCTGCCCTGAGCCTGCAATAGGGACTGTGAGGTGCCTGGCATGCTCACCGTAAGCTGGAATTGGGGGGATTAGAGCTGAACTGCCAAGGAGCCTGGCCCCAGGCATACTGGCAGGGAAGCTACATCCACCATCAGGACGTGACACAATGCCCAAGGTTTTTATGTGCCCGGTGAGAGTCATTCAAGCCTGTCTTCTTATGAGGAGGTCCAGGTTCCAGATGGGCTTTTGGGAGTACCCCTGACCCTTGGCTGAGCACACTGGGATACCAGTTTCACCCCCACCCTGGGAGTAGAAGCCCTGGCGTCCGTGGGGAGGATAAGGGGCAATGATACATGCTCCCCTGCCTCCTAGGCCTGACCCCTTGAGGTTCCTCCATCCTAAGGCCACTTGACTCAGGCCTGTCCTCTCTTGCCCTGAGTTCCCAGGTGCCATGGCTAGAGGTGGTCACCTTACTTCTGAGCAGATTCTGTACCCATTGGCCAGAGACACCCCCACCTGCCATTGTAGCTGTGGACTCAGGACTGCTCAAATGTTCCCTCCTAGGGGAAGACGTTTCTGGGATCCACAGCATCCGATGTCCCTCCAGCAGAGCCTGTTAGATAGAAATTTTCTCCCTGTGGCTGATGTCCTCATTAGCTCAGGAACCCCTGAGGGTAGAGACCATGACTTTTTTCACTCTCTTGGCAGTGCTTGGCACAGAGGGGGGGCCCATTATGCTTTTTAAAAATACAAATAAACATACATAAAGTGTGAAGTAATATTAGCATAATATGATGGGGGGGCGGTGGGTCGTTCTGCTTGACCCCTCAGAGGATGTTTCTCCTGTTTATAAAAAGGCACGTCCTATGTGTTCTAAAGTCTCATTTTTGTAAGTTACATGAGGTCAGGAAGCAGAATGTATATTTGAACCCAGGTGTATCTGCCTGCACCACTAGGCAAATATACAGGCCAGATCTTAATTGGTTGTCCCCAAAGTAGGTTGAAGTGAGTGCCACCTTCTGTGATGGGGCTAGAAGGCTGGTTGTTTGGCGGTGGGAGGTGAAAAAACCTCATTATACTTCTCAGGTGCACTCCATGGATCTCAGGGCTGATTTTGGAATGTGGAGGGAACAGGGAGGCAGCAGTCCAGGGTGCACCCACCGCGTTAGTTAGTGGCTGGGGTGGGGGTGGTGTCAGCCACTGACCAAGTAGGAGAGGGGTAAAGAAGCTGTGTGCCAATCTGGATGTGCTCGGCGTGAGATGCCCAAGAAACGTCCCCGTTGGAACCTGGATGTGGGTCTGGAGCTCAAGGGAGGTCTTAGCCTGAGATGCAACGCAGGTCAGAGGTTAAGTCAGCTCTGGGGTAGGAACTTCCAAGATGGTATGGTGGAGAAGGGGCCTTTTGAAACGCATAAGTTGGGGGTGGAGATGACGGTGAAGAGGCAACAGCGAGTATAGAGCAAAGAAATGGTTATGAAGGTGACAAGAGAAGACAGAAGCTGGAGACGAGTGGGTTTGATGCTGGAGGGTAAGAAGAGGAAAACTCCGAGGATGGAAGAGTTCCGGCCATAATGAAATCCTTGGGGCGTTGTCTGGCGGGGGGTGGGGGGTGGGGGTAGCAGGACTCTGGAAGGAGGATGGGGAGGCTACAGACCATGAGGAGGGGGCGCATCCAGGATGGGAAGTGGCTGGAGACAGGCCGACGGGTGAGGGTAAGAGTTCCGACACTAAGTTCCCAGTGGGGCCCTAAGCCGGGCCCCTACTCAGCGGCGATCGCCCCGTCGAAGACGGAAGAGCGCATGCCCAGAGCGGCGGGCATTGTCACGTGCGGCCGTCTCGCGAGATTGGTCCGGCCCGTGATCTCCCGGGGATTGGCTGGAGCGGACCGGGCCGCTGCGGCAGTTACCTAGGGAACCTGCTGTGGGGGTCAGAGTGGGTGCGACCCCGGCCTTCGGGAACCGCCCCTCTCCCCCGACCAGGGGCAGGTGGGGTTGTCGCATCCTGACGTCCGCTCCACCAGCAGGCAGTCCCGGCCTGCCCGCAGCCCTTCCGGGATGGAGGTCCTGGACGAGTTCGACCCCGAGTTCCCCCAGAGTGTGACCTTCTGCCAGCTCATCTCCAAGGAGGACTTCGAGAGGCAGGCGGCGACTTACACGGAGCGCTCGCTGCGCCGCCTCTTCCGCAGCCTCGACCGCAACCCGGCACTGGCCGAGAGGGTGGTGCGCATGGGCAAGCAGGCCGAGTGCGAGCGGCGCGGGCTCCTTTCCTTTCTCTGGGTGCGGGCCGCCGGCGGGGCTGCGGGGGAGTAGGGTGGGGACCACGAGGGTGGGTGTTGTCACCACCCCTGCCGGCTGTCCTCGAGAGCCGAGCGGGATCGGAGGTGGAGGGAGGCGCCGTCGGGCCTGGCTGGGTTTGCCAGGTGAAGCCCGAGGCAGCACAGCTTGGGGAGTGGCAGCAGCAGGCGTCTCACCCGTCCAGCTTCCTCCTGCCCTACCTCTTCCGCTGTTGTCGCAGGCGAAGTTCTTCTGTGCAATCCAGGGGGAGCTGAACTGTTGCAACAGCATGGGCGCCCTGGAGATGCACCAGCGGCTGGATCAGCTGAAGAGGACCATCCACCGCGTGCACCTCTACTCCCAGGGTGAGGCCCAACCTCTGCCTGGATCAAGTAACCCAGTAAACCTGACTGGACCCCGTGTCCCTGGTCCTAAAGTCTTCATTATGAAAATGAACATACTCAAAACTAGAGACTGCATTGAACACTTGAGTACCTGTTACCCAGCTTCAGCAGTTAGCCTCATCTTGCCATGCTTGTTTCACTCTCTCTACCCCCTTTTCTTTTTTTGAGCATTTTAAGGGAAATCTTAGACATCACTGTATTCCTGAATACTTTAGAATGCTTCTTAATTAAAAACAAGTTTCTGACATAATCACAACGTTATAGCTGAGCTAGACAATTTCCTAATATTAGCTGATACTTTGTCCATCATCAGGTCTCCCTCGTGGTCCACAAAAAGTCTACACTTTGTCATGTCAGGACCCAACAAGTCTCACACACTGGTGTGGGTGATAGGCCTCTTAGGTTCCTTTTCACTAGAGGGACCCCATAATTTGTGTCCACATTGGGGCACTTGTGAGGATGAAATGAAAGGGGGCCATATAGTGACCCCACAGGGATGGCCAATGAGCATTCATAGCCACATCGGAAGTCCCTTTTGATATGGAATGCCCTCACTTTTCACTCCCTGCCATCAACCTGAAGAACGGTGTTATTCTTTGGGGTACCCACTTTATGGGTTTAGATCTGTTGTCATGGTCACTGGTGGTGGTAGCTGTGTCCCCTCTCTGCCTGTATTTCTTGGACAGTGACTGTAAAGCCTTGGTTAGATATGGGCTCAGTTCTTTTGGTGCTTGTGTTCAGTGATAGACTACGCCAGTGGTGGAGCTACTTTCCTCTGCACCACATGGGAAGGCCCAGCCCACCTGCAGGGGTCTCACTTTCCGTGATGCTGAGTGTGAGTGCTCCACGTTACCATTTCATCCGATGACAAGATGCATAGCACTTGTAGCTCTTACCACGGCCTGCTGAGGTAGCATTGATGTTACTTATCCTTGTTTTACAGAAGAGGAAGCAGAGGCCCAGGGAGGTTGGCCAACATGTGCAAAGTCACATAGTAAGTCACGGAGTCTGGACTTGAGCTCAGGTCTGGGTTGTTCTGGGGTGCAGGCTCTTAGCCTTCAGGACAGTGCTCCCTGGCATTGGTGACTGTCATTGTAGATGAGCTATTCTGATGGGCTGTATGAGGAGCTTGTTAACACCCGCATTGCTGGTAGTCTTCACCTTTGAACAGTAGAAATAGCCAGACTCTGGATACGGGAGGAAGACCTAACAGGGTCCTGCCACTCAAAAGATTCCCTCCCTGAGTCCCGCCCCTCCCCTGCGAGACCTCTTCCACGTGGGTTTTCTCACAGAAGGTCCTTTCGCACACCCACAGCATGGCCCTGGAGCTGGGTGTAGTCAGTGGGCTCACTGCCCAGGGCCTGGATACCCTCCTGAGAGTACTGGCAGATTCAGGAACTTTCCATGATGCTTGGGGGGGAAGGGTGGGCAGCAGACCCAGCTGCCTAGGCCACGACCAGCCCTCCTTGGCAGTGCCACTCACTTCCTATGAGATTCTGCCCTTCAGAGTCTGACAGTCTGGTTGTGGATCCTGCTGTGCCTTGTACAGTTGGAGCTTCCAGTTCCGCTTGTAAGATAGAAACGAAAGTACCCTTTTCCTGTGGGGCAATTATGGGGTTGGTGAGATGGCGCAGATGGTGCATGTTGGTGGCTCTAGGCATTATTATGTGCTTTGAAGTGGGGGCTACCTCCCCTCCTTGTTGGAGAGAGTGTGTGAAGACCCCACACCGTCATGTTTGGCCCCCACTCTACCCAGTTCTGGCTGCAGGGTAGGCACTCACTGGCACCTTTTGTCACAGATGCCAAGAAGAAGAGAAGGAAGCTAAAACGGAAGAAACCAGAACCCATCCTCTTGGAGGACCGGTCAACTTCCCCATGCCTGCCAACACTGCTGCCACCACCACCACTGCCACCACCTGCCACTACCATGGCCTCTGTGGTGCCACTACCATCACCCCCTGTCTGCACTATGCCCAGGGTCTTTGGCCCCTTTCCTCCACTACCCAACAAGTCGGTCAGTGGGTGCATTGCTCCCTCCATGGGGCCCTGGGAGGGACAGACACTGTCCCCCTGCTCAGAGCCACCCCAATGGTTCTCCCAGTTCCACAGCAGTGGCTCTCAGAACTTTATTTTTAAGAACTTTTATTTTTAAGCAGTAGGAAACTTTTTAAGACTAGGCAAAGTTTTGGGTAGAATGGCAATGGATAAAGTCAATAAAAGGGGAGCCGTTCTGGTTGAAGAGTCAGGGTGGTGGTTGAAGGCACAGAGTTCTACCTGCATGGCCTCAGCGGAACAAGGCCGCCCCAAGTGCACCATGCAGAATTCTGGGGCTGCCAAAGGACTGGTGGAGAACCACGGGTCCCCCACCATGACTCAGCCCCACTTCTGCCTCTCCCTGTGGGTGTCATTCTCCACCCCGCCCTCTAAGTGCCTCTACAGGGCCCTTCCTAACTGCCCTCCTGAGTCCTGCTTATCCTGCACTCTCATTCCAGCCAGCCTGCTGTCTCCCAGGCTAGGTTAGGACCTCCTCAGTTGGCTCCTAGCCCCCCTATCCTGTTCCCTGCTCCCCAACACCAAGCTCAAGGTGGGCACACAGGATGAGCCTGACATATTCACTGATTGAAAGTTGTATAGTAATAGTTCTTGTATAAGGTGATTTTCTTCGCAGTGAGGCCCCCAAACTTGTTCTGAGATTACCTTTATTCCCTACAGGTGGAGAAATTGGAAATTTCAAGTTCTGAAGTGAAATTAAATTGGACTGGCCTGTCATTGAACCCAAAGAGGTGAAAGGAATTTATTTTGGGCTTGAGGCAAATGAAAAGGGAGCATTTTGGGGAGCATGCCATGCGCCAGGCTCAGCTATTGTTTCCTCCCCATCCCTTAGTTAATCCTCACCACAGTCCTGAGTGGTTATTCTCATTGTCCAGGGAAGGAGTCTGGGCTCAGAGATCTGCTCTGCGTGAGAGAGCCCGTGTGCCCATATCAGAGGTGTCCCATGTGAGAGGCATGCCCACCGAGGCTGGGGAGGCCATGCCTGGGAGTCCAGAGCTGATGTCCCCACCTCTGCCGTCTTGCAGCCGCATGGTTGATGTGACCCCGTTGGTCCTCTACCCTGGAGGGTTCCATTTCTCGTACCCGCCCGGAAACAGTGCGCACAAGCTCCATTGCCCTGGCTTCCCCTGGTAAGCGTGATTCAGAGCCTCCCTGGGGCCAGACACCATCCTGGCTCAGCCCCTGCCCCACCTCTAACTGGCATTGTGGTGGTGAGGCTGAGGGCTGACCAAATGTTCTTTATGATGGTCTCTTCTACCTGGAAGAACCCTAATATAATCAGGGTTGCTGGAAAAGTTGCTCCCCTCCCAGTGTTCTCAATGGTGAAAATCTGAAACAAACAGCCCAGGGGCTAACAGAAGGGAACAGTTGTATCACTTATGGGCAGCCCTATGATTTATATACACGTGTGTTTTGCAAAGCAGGGATTTACTGAATATGGGTTTTTTTAAAAATCACCTTTTTTTTCCCCTTATAGTTGTTCAGTACTTCCTATGTCATTGAGTGTTATTCCAAAATATGATTTAGACTGGCAGTTTCATTGCATAATATCTCAATAAAACTGTTTTTTGTAAAAAAAAAAACTTTATTGAGCTATTATTCACATGCCATATAATTCACCCATTTAAAGTATACAATTCAATGTTTTTTAGTATATTTAGAGTTATGAAAACATCACCACAATTTTAGCACATTTTCATCACCCCAAAAGGGAACCCCTTAGCCATCACTCCTCTATTCTCCCCTCCAGACCCTGGCAATCACGAATTATACTCTATAGTTTTGCTTATTCTGGACATTTCATATAAATGGAATCAAAAGATATGTGGTCTTTTGTGTCTGGCTTCTTTCACTTGGCATTATGTTGTAGGATGCATCATTTAAAAAATCTTTTAGAGTTGTTTAGGGTTCACAGTAAAATTGAGCTGAAAGTGCAGAGTTCCCATATGCCCTCCTGCCCTCACCCCTCGCACAGCACCCCCTACTATCAGCATCCCGCAACAGAGAGGTACGTTTGTTACAAGCTATGAACCCACATGGACACCTCATAGTCATCCAAAGTCCATAGTTTACATTAGGGTTCACTCTTGGTAGTGTACATTCTATGGGTTGAATTTTTTTAATAAATTTTATTGGGGAATATTGGGGAACAGTGTGTCTCTCCAGGGCCCATCAGCTCCAAGTCTTTGTCCTTCAGTCTAGTTGTGGAGGGCGCAGCTCAGTCCAAGTCCAGTCGCTGTTTTCAGTCTTTAGTTGCAGGGGGCACAGCCCACCATCCCACGTGGGAATTGAACCAGCAACCTTGTTGTTGAGAGCTCATGGTCTAACCAACTGAGCCATCTGGCTGCCCAGGTTGAATTTTTTTATGGTTAATAATATTCCCCTGTATGGATATACTACACTTTATTTATCCATTCTCAGTTGATGGACACTTGAGTTGTTTCCAATTTATGGCTATTATGAATACTTATGAATATTTGTATACAAGTTTTTGTGGGACATAGTCTTCAGTTTTCTTGCGTATACTCCTAGAAGTGGACTTGTTGGGTGATATGGTAACTGTGTTTAATATTTTAAGGAACTGCCAAACTATTTTTTAAAGCAGCTTCATCATATTACATTCCCACCAATAGTATATGAGGTTCTAATTTCTCCACATCTTGTCAACACTTGTCTTTTTGATTTTAGCAGTTCTAGTGTGAAGTACTATCTCATTTTGGTTTTGACTTGCATTTCCCTGATGGCTAATAATGTTGAGCATCTTTTCCTGTGCTTATTGGTCATTTATGTATCTTCTTTTGGAGAAATATCTATTCAGATACTTGCCCATTTTAAAACTGTATTGTCTTTTTATTATTGACTTGTAAGACACATTTATATATCATAGATACAAGGCCCTTATCAAACATCTGCTTTGCAAATATTTCCTCTCATCTGTGGGTTGTCTTTCACTTTCTTGATGTTCTTTGCAGCACAAAAGTTTAAGACTTATTCCTTTTGGAAAACAATATATCGAACTGAATAAATGAGCACAGTAAACAGAAATAGTCTCAGAGATATAGAGGAAAAACTGATGGTTGCTAGATGGGAGACGGGTGAGGACGGGGGGGAGGGGATTAGAAAGCACAAATTGGTAACTACACTATTGCCACGGGGATATGAAAGACAGTTTGGGGAATATAATCAATAATGTTGTAAAAAGTTTACAGGGTGTCAGATGGGCACATGTCTTATTAGGGAGACCACTTCATTGATGGTGTAGATGCCTGACCACTGCACTGTACACCTGAAGCTGAAGCTGAATAGTAGTGTATGTCAACTATAATTATATATGTGTATAGTCATGGGATATGGAGTACAGCATAGGGAATAGAGTCAATGGAATTATAATAGATATTATGATAGAGGGGCAATAGATTGGGGGAGGGGGGTTATCACTTTGTGAGGGGTGAAATGTCTAACTATTACATTGTTTGGTACAACTGAAACTAGTTAAAATAAAACGATATTTCAAAACATGTCAGGAGCCACAGAACTTTTCAAATTCTCTAATCTAGTAGTTTTCATCCTGGAAACTGGCCCCAAGGAGATGATATGGGGAAAATATGTGCATGTGTATAAAAATGTTTATGGCAATATCAGTTGAAAAGAGAAAAAACAGGAAACAGCTTACATGTGTACTCACGTAATTATGGAATATTATGCAGAAATTAAAATTTTAAACATGATTATGTAGATTCATAAATTATGTCTAAATGGAAGCAATAGGCTATCAGATGAGAAGGAGGTGGAATGGAAGGGTAGGAAGGTGACTGATTGCTGAGTTACAGAGAATGAGAGGTCAGCAGCAAACACTTTTCTCATGTTGTTTCAAAGAGAAATTGAAAAATAAAGCATTATTGAGCACACTAAGTCCTCACAGAACAGGAGCCACACAGCGGGGTTAGGTTATTATCAGGACATTTCTGTCGTGACATCTCCTAGCTTTTGCTAGGCATAGTTTTTTTGTTTTTGTTTTTTTGAGAGGCAAAAAGACTTTATTTGAAATCAAAGAATGCTATTTGGGAGGCACTGATTCAGGTAGAAGCCCACACAGTTGCGATGGGTATTTGTGAGGAACGGAAGGGGAACAACTACATCAATAGAAGGAAAGCATTTCTATTGAGGCAGATAACATAACAGTGATGTTAATTCTAAACAATGTTTTTTTTGTTTTGTTTTGTTTTTTAAATTTATTGGGGTGACAATTGTTAGTAAAATTACATAGCTTTCAGGTGTACAATTCTGTATTACATCATGTATAAAGCTAGGCATAGTTTTAAAAGCTGTGATTCAATTTGACAGTGTCATTTTTTTCTTTTGCCGTTTAACATTAAGGCCCTGGTGAGCTGTACACTTCTTGACAGTCTTTTGAACACAAGCTTCATGGATTGTGTAACAAACATCCGGTGTATGTAGTGCCATCGCTTATTTAACTCCACTGGGAGACACATGAGGTGCATCTGGTTTTCCACTAGTATAGTTAGTGCTGGGATTAACAACTTTATGTGCTCAGCTGTTCTAGAATTTTAGATTAATTTTCTGAGGTGGAATTACAAGGGAAAGGGTATGAACAGTTTTCAAAAGGACTACCTTTTCTCAGATTCTAAAGCACTATGTTTTTACTGTAGACAATTTGAAAACTACACAAAAAAGACACCAGTCACTCTGATTCCCACTGCCAGAATTAACTGCTATTACCATATATTTGTCTTTTGATGTAGGCTTTTTCCTGTGGATACATGTATATGTACACATACAGTAGCTTGTTACATAATCCTGTTTGGCAGTTTTGTAGCCAGCTCTTGAATATGTTTCTTCCTTTGTCATTAAAAATACCTTTAAATTTGCCAATAACAATTGATGCAAAATGCTCCATTGTGTGGATGGAACATCATTTACTCAACCATTCTTGCTTGTTGAAATATTTTGCTAATAGGGACAATAGGTAGGCTCTAATTATGTATTGATTTCTGAGTGAGCTGTGCTCTCATGAGGCCATCACCAAAAGTGGGTTATTTTTAAATTGGTTTTTAAAAGTTTACAAAAGCAGAACATATTCCATGGATAAAAGCCCATAATACAGAAATGCATACATAAAATATGAGTCCTCTGCTGCTAAGAGTTTTGTGTGTACCCTTCCAACACACACACACACACACACACACACACACACACGTTAATTTCTTAACCAAAGCAGGATCATATTGCATGTACTTCTCAGCAAGTTGCTTTTTTCCATTACTGTACCACTGGGGAGTTTTTACTTGTTGGAATATACAGACCTACCTCATTCCTTAAACAGCTGTGGAATAGTTCACTGCATGGCTGTACCTTGATTCCCGATGGGCATTTACATTGTTTCTAGATTTTCACAATCAAAACATTGCTGCAATGAACAGCCTTGAACAAACATCCATAGGAGAGATTTCTGGAAGTAGAAATGTGTTGAGAGCCATCCCACAACCTGGGGGTTTGTCAAGTGTACCTCTTATGGCCCTGTGTGCTGGTGTCCCACCTCATGGACGTATCTTGGCTATCTCCTGCACAGGACTTCGGCCTGTAGTGACTCCCGCAACACCGAGGAGACACCATCCTCTCCTGTGAAGGCCTCCATCTTCACTCCGCCTGTCCTCCTCAAGTTCCAGCCTGTGCCCAGACCTAAAGATGACTCAGAGAATGACCCTGGCAGTGCAGAGTCTGTGCCCCACAAGAGGGGCCCATAACCTCTTCCCTACAGACCATGCGGAGGAATGAATAAAGTTCCCATGGAGGTGGATTCCTTGTCCTGGGCTTTCTAGGGGGCTGTGTAATCCAATGGGCTCCCTCCAGCCTTAACAGGTTGTTAGGGTAGTGCCATCCTGAGGCCTAAGCCTGCATGCAGCAGGTGGTCAGGTCAGCCCTACTTTGCTTGCCCTCTAACATGGGAATTCTGCCATGTGCACTTTGAAAGAGAAATGAGTGAGGAGAAAGTGCTACTCTTTCCCCACAGTGATTCTGTGGCTCCTCTACCCCACTGAGATGCAAGTCTACCATTTATCCTACACCTGGCCCCTAAACACAAGCCTTATTTGGGTGCAGGTTTAGAATCAGGGATCTGTTCCCTCCCTGGAAGAAAATGAGCTGGTGTGTCAGTTTCCAACTTTGCACCTCCCTAAGGAATTTCAAAGACAGTGAGTGACTCGTTACTGCCTCACTCTGACCTTAGAATCAAACCTGATGTGAGGTGTGAGTCCTCACAAAATGCTTGATAACTGCTGGACATTAGCAGATATTCCCTGAACCTTTGTGTATGCCCCATACCTTGCTTGGGACAGGAGATACTAAATAAAGCAGTTAGGGTTTCTGCCCTAAGGAGCTTACTACATCCATCTCGTGTGTGTGTGTGTGTGTGTGTGTGTGTGTGTGTGTGTGTGTGTGTGTAAGTAAACCAGTGCATAGGTCAAATTCATACAGATTACAAGTTGTGATAAGACCTATGTGAACTGAGATGGAGATGTATGGGGTGGCTGGTCAGAGAAGGTTTCTCTGAGGAGGTGAAACCTATTAATGAGAAGGAGCCAGCTGCCAGCTATGAGGTGAGAAAGGCAAGGACAACTGGCTTTGGGTCGCTAGGTGGATAGTGGTGCCGTTGCGGGGAGTAATGGAATGGAGAATTCTGCTTTGAGGAGACACGTTAAATTTGAGATCAGTGGGTTCCCGAGTAGAGGTCAGGAATCTGGAGCGCTGGTGTATCAGTGTTGGGAGTCAAAGGGTATTTAAAGCCACTAGCCTGGGGAAGATCAAGCAGTGCTCGTGTGTAGACAGAGGCCCAGGGCGTAGGCTGGGGCCCACAACACAGTGACCTGATTGAGGTAAGGGTCCTCTGAAGAGACAGAAGGGATCAGGGAGGGCTTTTGACCTTGAGGCTTGATGGCCACCTGCCCCTGGGCCGCTCAAGAGAAGGCCTCGGAGGCGGAGGCGGTAGGAAAGGTATAGGTGGAGGGAACTGGGAGGTGAGTGTGTTGACAGCAAATGTGGACGTCGCTTTGGAGGCCTCAGCCAAGGACGGGAGCAGAGATGCGACAAAGGCTGGTGGAACGGAAGGCTCCAGGCTGACTTGTATTTAAAAGACCTGAGAACCCAGGTCAAACCAGGGCGGGTTTTGAGGGGATGGCGCCGATTGGAGCTGGACCGGTAGGCGAGGCGCTGCGGGGAGAGACCCCCGAAGAACATAGGGCTTCGAGGTGGAGGCAGCTCAGCCCGGACAAAACGGCTCTAACTCGGAACGGCCGGCGACCGGACGTGCTGGGCGCCAGGGACCGTAGTTCTCCGCGAGCCGAGGGACCGCTTCCGGGGCGGGACCCGGAACCAGTTATGGAGCTCCGCGGAGACGCAGCGGACTGAGCTGTGTGTTGTCTTTCCGCGCTCCCTGCTGCTGCCACTGCGTCTGCCGCCGCCATGGGGAAGCGACAGCATCAGAAGGACAAGATGTAAGTTTTGCCTCAGCCGGCAGCGCGGCCCCACTCTGCCTCAGTCTTCGCCTGTCCCGCACTCAGCGCCGCCCCCCTTTCTCTCTCAGCGCTGGTCCCGGGGGTCCCTCTCTGATGTCGTTTCCTCCAGGACGCCTCCGCTTCTTCCCCAGCCGCCGAGGTCTCTCGAAATCCCGGCTGTAATACACCGTCCGTGTCCTCGCCGGAGCGCGGCCCTCCCACCGCCTCGGCGCCGCGCGGGCACCGTCCCTCCCACTTAGCTTGTGTCCCGGACCGCGCCCGGCCCCTCGCGAGTTCTGCTCCCGAATCAATTCCTCTCTCTTCACCCCCCGTCTCTCGCTGTGTGCTGGTTCGCGGCGATCCGCCTACACACACGCTACAGAATCTTCCCGTTTAAAACAAACGAACCTTGCCCGTATTCCCTTCCCGTTGCCACCATGTTTTCTTACGTGAAAGACCTGTATCTGCTTGCTGTTTTCTGCCGTCTCTTGAAACCACGCCGGTCAGGCTTTCGCCCCTTAGTTACCACTCTTATCAGGATCCCAGTGACCTCTATGTTGCTAAATCCAGCGGTCAATTCTCAGTCCTCTCTTTGTGGGCCTTGTCGACAGCAGTTGGCAGTTGGCCACCCCTCTTCTTTGGAAGCCCCCCTTTGGTACCTGCTCCTTATTCTCAGTCGACCTCGGTGGCTTCTCCTTTCTCAGTCTCCTGTGCTGGGTCCCCCCCCCCCCCCCCAGAGCTCATAGGTCGACATCCCCCCGGTGTCGTCTCCCGTTTACATTCTCCCTGGGTGCTCTCTCCAGTCTGTGGAGAGTAGTCAGCTGCTTACTCCACATCTCCACGGGGAGTTCTCACCGGCGTCTCGAATTTAATACGCCCCAAACTCTTGATTTTCCGCGCCTGCCCCTCCTCCATCTTCCCTATCTCAGTGGTCACATAGCCACTCGGTTTGCTCAGGTCAGAAGTCTGGGCGGTAGCCTTGGTGCCTCTGTCCCTCCGCTCTCTCCTCCTCCAGTCCATCGCTAGTCCTGCTGGCTCTTCCAGGAACTGACCACACTTGTCCACCAATTTATGGTGGAGTGTATGCCAGCTCCTTCTTGGACCGTTGTAGTCACTGGATTTCTGCTGCCTCTTTTGCTTGTCCCTCTACACGCAGCAGTCAGTGAGGCTTTGAGGACGGATGGTAGATCATATCAAGGCCCCGCCCCAAACCCTCCAGCAGCTTTCCATCCCACAAATCCAGTCCTTACGCGGCCTGCCAGGCCCCCGGTGATCAGACCACTGGGACCTGTTTCTCCATCTGCTGCCACATGCCCCCGTGCACACTCTTTTTCACTGACTTTGCCCTTGTTTGGGAACACAACCGCTTTTTGTGCCTCAGGGCTTTCATGCATGCCAGGCCTGCTTGCTCCCTCTGCCTGGAAAGCGCTTCCCCCACATCTTCACATGGCTAGCTCCTTCTCATCACCAACCCGCCTATTAGTTTTAGTTCATTTGCTTCAGAGCAAAGCACGACTGTTTGTCTTTGTTTACCAACTTGTGTATCCCCATGTCTGTTGTGTTTATCATTGTGTGCCTGACATAGAGAAGGTGTTCAATAGGCATTTGCTGAATGATTGAAATGCTTCAGTTATCCATTACTTCCAGAAACTCTGTCCTCTCTATAAAGAGGATGGTAGTACGATTCTCTCTCTCTTCTTCAGGTACATTACCTGTGCTGAATACACTCACTTTTATGGTGGCAAAAAACCAGGTAAGGCATAAAATCCTTCTGTTCCCCTCAGTATGTGTGGGGTATAATTAAAAAATGATATCTTTACTATACAATGAACCTGTAAAAATGAACAGTTAACAAGAATATGGAAACTGGTAGAGACAAATGGGCTGTGGACGCAGAAAATTCAGAAAAGAGGAAATACACTAAACATATGAGAAACGGTTTAATTTTAGTGGTGGTTTTTTTTTTTAACATGGGTTAAAATAACATTCTTTATTCTATCAAATTAATACAGGCAGGCATACCTTGCCTTACTGTGCTTTGCAGATATTGCGTTTTTGAGCAAGTCTACAGGTGCCGTTTTTCCAACAGCATTTGTTCACTCCCTGTCTCTGTGTCACATTTTGGTAATTCTCACAATATTTCAAACTTTTCATTATATTTGTTATGGTGATCTGTGATCAGTGATCTTTGATGTCACTATTGTAATTGTTTTGAGGCACCATGAACCATGCCCATATAAAATGGCAAACTTAATAAATGTTGTGTGCTCTGACTACTCCACTAACTGGCCATTCTCCATTTCTTTCCCTCTCTTTGGGCCTCCCTGTTCCCTGAGACACAATAGTTTTGAAATTAGACCAATTAATAACCCTACAATAGCCTGTAAATGTTCCAATGAAAGGAAGAGCTGCATGTCTTTCACTTTAAATCAAAATCTAGAAATGGTTAAGTTTAGGGAGGAAGGCATGTAGAAAGACGAGATAGGCCGAAAGCAAGGCCTCTGGCACCAATTAGCTAAATTGTGAATGCAACAAAAAGGAAATGAAAAGTGCTACTTCAGCCAACACACAAATAAGAAAGCAAAGCAGCCTTATTGCTGATAGGGAAAAAGTTTTAGTGGTCTGGATAGAAGATCAAACCAGCCACAACATTTCTCTTAAGCCAAAGCTTAATCCAGAGCAAGTCCCTAACTGTCTTCAATTCTGTGAAGGCTGAGAGGGTGAAGAAGCTGTAGAAGAAAAGATGGAAGCTAGCAAAGGTTGGTTCATGAGGTTTAAGGAAAGAAGCTGTCTCCATAACATAAAAGTGCAGGGTAAAGTAGCAAGTCCTAATGTGGAAGTTGCAGGAAGGTATCCAGAGATCTAGCTAAGATAATTAATAAAGGTGACTTCATACACTAAACAACAGATTTTTGATTGTAGATGAAACAACTTTATATTGGAAGAAGATGCCATCTGGGACTTTCATAGCTAGAGAGAAGCCGATGCCAGACTTCATCACTTCAAGGGACAGGTTGACTCTTGTTAGGGACTAATGCAGCTGGCACTTTAAGTTGAAGTCGGTGCTCATTTACCATTCCAAAAATCCTAGGGCCCTTAAGAATTATGCTAAATCTACTCTGCCTCTGTTCTATAAATGGAACAACAAAGCCTGGATGATAGTACATCTGTTTACGACATGGTTTACTGAATATTTGAAGCCCACTGTTGAGACTTGCTGCTCAGAATAAAAGGTTCCTTTTAAAATTTTACTGCTCATTCACAATGCACTTGGTCATCCAAGAGAATGAAATTAATGTCGTTTTCGTGCCTGCTAACAACATCCATTCTGCAGCCCATTGATCAGGGAGTCATTTCAACTTTCAAGTCTTATTATTTAAGAAATACATTTCGTAAGGCTATCGCTGATATAGATGGGGATTCCTCTGATAAATCTGGGCAAAGTAAATTGAAAACCTTCTGGAAAGGATTTGCCATTCCAGCTGCCATTAATAACAGTTGTGATTCATGGGAAAAGGTCAAAATATCAACATTAACAGGCATTTCAAAGAAGTTGATTCCAATCCTTACAGATGATTTTGAGAGGTTCAAGACTTCAGTGGAGGAAATAACTGCCGATGTGGTAAAAATAGCAAGAGAACTAGAATTAGAAGTGGAGCCTGAAGATGTGACTAAATTGCTATAATCTTATAAAACTTTAATGGATGAGAAGTTGCTTCTTGAGATGGATTCTACTGGTGAAGATGCTGTGAAGATTGTTGCAATGATAACAAAGGATTTAGAATTTTACATAAATTTAGTGATACAGCAGCAGCAGGGTTTGAGAGGATTGAACTTCAATTTTGAAAGCTCTGTGGGTAAATGCTATCAAACAGTATCACATGCTACAGATAAATTGTTCGGGAAAGGGAGTCAATCAGTGCAACACAACTTCACTGTTGGCTTATTTTAAGAAATGGCCACAGCCACCCAACCTTCAGCAACCACCCGCCGATCAGTCAGCAACCATCAACACGGAGGCAAAACCCTTGTCCAGCAAAAAGATTGCAACTCACTGAAGGCCCAGATGATGGTTAGCATTTTTTAGCAATAAAGTGTTATTTAATTAAAGTACGTGCAGTACATTTTTAAAGACATAATGCTATTGCACATTTAATACACTACAGTATAGTATAAACATAACTTTTGCATGCACTGGGAAACCCCAAAATTCGTGTGACTTAGTTCATTGCGATGTTTGCTTTATTGTGGGAGTCTGGAGCCGAACCCTCAGTATCTCCGAGTTATGCCTGTATGTGCTTTTTCCTCTTAAATTCTTAACTGATATACCCTATGTGTTTTGGTTCTATCTATTGAAAGGTTTTTAATCCACAGCAATTGCTGCACTAGGTAATTTACATGAACTTTTTATTAAAATGTAATTGAATTGTTGGTCGGAACACATAATGTGAAATTTTTTACAGAATAAATTTTCTGTCTTTTATTTTCATTTTAAACAGATATCCCACAAACAAATTTTCGTCGTTTACCTTTTGACCACTGCAGGTAAGAGTTTTGAGAGTTTAATCTTTCCCTTGTAATTATTCTCTCATACTAGTTATTTGGCAATGAATCTATTCCTTGGAGATGAACATGTGGGTTCTGTCTGCATTCCCCCACCCCTTCCCTGAATTGGGAGAAGGTGACCCAACAATGATATGAACTAATGATTATTTTCCGCTTATTCTGAGTCTGTGTTTATGTGCGTGGTCGTTTTCACCTCATTTTTACCTTCTGAGGTAGGTAGACTCTGATGTTAAGCCTATTTTACAGTTGAGAGAATCAGTGCTTAGAAGAGGGAAGTTCCTTGCCCAGGTGTCACATCCAGGAAGTGGTCCCACTGAGGCTTGAACCCAGTGGTCTACTCCAGGCCAGGGCCTTTCACGCTTTGCTTTTGGTCCAGTCTAAGTAGTAACATAGCAGCAATAGTCATGGTCCCGTGAGCCCCTTCTCCCTTCCCTGAGAACTCAGCTCACTGCTAGGGGTAGGGAGGCACCCAGCTGCAGAGCCAGTCAAATGCTTCTTCTCACCCCAGTTGGTATGTGTATGAACAGAAGGTGGGTCTATTGGAAAAGTGGGACTAGGACTAATGAACCCCAACACATGGGGGGGTGGGGGTGGGCAGGTCTGGTGATCCCCTTGGGCCTGAGTTTCCCCAAGCTCAAGCCATGGTCATCTCTGCCCTGGACACATGCATGTCTGTATGGCCTTCTCTCCCACCCCCCAAGTTCTGCTTCCATGATCAGGGGGAGCCTTGAGAGCTGACAGAGCTCTCCTGGTGACCCAGCACGCCAGTTGAAGCAGGTCAGCCAGATAACACAGGGCCAGTGTGAGCGCAGGGAAGGCCGAGGGGTGCAGCCGCTGGCTCTGCCCAGGCGCCCCCAGGGGGCTTTCACGCAGTAGTGTGTGTGGGCTTTTCCTGCAGACGCACTTGCTCAGGGAGAGTGAACAAATGAGGCCCAGGTGTCATTGGTTGGATTTCTCCCCACCCCCACCAGGTTTTGTCATCAGCCTCATGACAGTGTCTTATTCGGATTGGGTATGGTTTGGTTTTATGGAAATACTTCCATCCTTGGTTCCCAGTTCTCTAAGAAGACTCTGATCTGTGTCTCGCCCATTTTTGAACTACCTGGGACTCAGGGTAACAGTGGGCTTTGAGAATTTGCCCTTTGGGTCCCGAGAGGATGCATGCACATTTCTTGCTGCTTAGAACCTGATAGGATGATAGGACCTGCTCTGGTCAGTCCTCAGCCCAACCAACAGCGCCACTAGGTCAGAGAGGGAGGTGGTGAGGTTGCCCCATGAGGGCAGCATGTGGGAGGTAACCTCCATACTGCCAGGCTGTCCAGGTCCTGGGGACCTGTGCTCACCAAACTTACAGGTGACCAGTGTATAAACAAGCCAGCTCATCCGGCGCTCTTGATGGTTAATGACAGAAACCCTATGCAAGAAAAAAAAGTATTGGCTTAAGGAAGTCTACCAGCTACAGTCTCCCTTCATTTGTGGACTCTGCTTTTCCTAAGGAGACCCTTTGCGAGGTGGCAAACAGCCTGTGGCAGTCTGGGCCTCTGTAGGGCCCTCTACCCTCCGCCATCCACGTATCAGAATTTACGCAGGGCTCCCAGGGCCTCAGGTCTTGCCTGAGTTACATGTCCCCCTCTTGGAGAAATGTGGGGAGAACTGGGTTCACATTCTGTGGTCAGGAGTAGGCAGGGCACCCCCAGACCGTGAGAACCCCACTAGAGTCTCTTGAGATGGGAGAGGACAGTTCTCAGTAGGAAAACGTCGTGCTTGCTAGGTGAGGTTTTGGGGAGCAAATTCTAGTCCTGCCTCACCTAGGCCACCACCAGGGACCTCTTTTGGGCTTGACCGTGATTACCTGTGTATGACATGTCACAGCAGAGGGTGTGAGGAGGACCAGGTTACTCTTGTCCCAAAGCCCCCTCACCACCTCTTGGAGCCCTTGCCTTGTACTTACCAATTTGTCCTGGGAGCTTCTGAGGGGGCAGGGATGTGGGAGTCACCTTCGTGCGGGCACCCATCCCTGGCTGTGGAGAAGAGCGCCATAATTGTTGAAGGAATGACTGAATGAGGGAGGGGCAGAGGGAGAAGTCACAGGGGCCCCGTGGGAGTGACCTGGCCAGCCCACTGCATGACTGGGAGTGACCATGTCCCTTCTCAGTCTCTCTCTGCAGCCCTTCACCTACCCAGTCTGCACCCCGGAAGGCGTTGTCTTCGACTTGCTGTGAGTTCTCTCTTGACTTTTGGGCTAACACATGGGGTGAGATTGTTGACACCCACTCAGGAAGGGAATGTGTGGCACGCAGGGTTTGCGGCTACGGGGAGTGCCAAGCCAGGCCATGCTGAGGTCTCGGGAGCCCTGGGTGGGCCTCTGGGGGACCCAGGAGGGACTGCCAGGCCTCAGAGAGGAGGAGGAAGCAACGCTGCTGTGATCTGGGGCGGGCAGCTTTGCGGAACGCGCTACTGTCCTCCTGGCATTGACCTCCCGCCGCGTGGGGTCCTAGTATGCTGGTGGGCACCTATGTACCTGTTTTGGAATGTTAATGAACTGAGTGTTTTTCACTTGATGAAAGCAGAGCCATGATCAGGCTGCATACTTCTCCAGTGCTGTATTTTGAAGCATTATGCTCAGTTTTATGGTCCCACAGAAGTCAGCTTATATAATTTTCTCATGGTTCAGACTTATTTTAAAAAAATGGGAAAATACTGTAAAGGGAAAGGAAAAATTTCCCATAATTGCACTAACTGGGGTAAGCACTGTCAATACTTACACTCATCTTTTTTTGTGAGTGTATTTGTGGTTACATGGTTGAGATAATACCATGAAGATAGTTCTGAATCCATTCTCTACTCAGTCGTGATGGGAGCTTTTCCCCCATGTCATTCAGAAGTCTCTGGAAGTTACAATTTTGATGATGGCCCAGTATCTCATTGTATGGACATAGCAACATTTATGTACGTCTTTTTTTGCTAGTTTGTGTTGTTTATACATAACTGCAATAAAAACCCCGAACATACTTAGAAACCTATGGATCCAGAAATATCCTCTGCTTCCTTTGACAAGGTAAGGCGCCAACTGCTTGGCTCCTGTGAGCAGAAGTGAGGCAGGTGAAGCCCCTTCACATCTGTCGCCGGAAGCAACCTCCTGGACTGTGGGTGGGTGCTGTCGTCACCAGGCTGTGCCCGCCCCCACGCTGATGCTGTGTTCTCCTCCCTTCAGGAACATCGTCCCGTGGCTTAAGAAGTATGGGACCAACCCCAGCAATGGCGAGGTAGGTGCTGTGCAGGAATTTAAACGATGCGGGTGAACGCTGTCCTCTCGCCTCTCCTTTGGTTCTGTGGTTTTCGTGTACACACGAACGTGGGAGAAGACCATTCATGGCACACAGTGAGGGGACTGTCCACCCCTCTCCACACCCATTCCTTTCCAGAAATGTCCCCTACGAGTGCACATGTCTGTGCAGGCATCCATCATCTTCCCTTGGGCCGCAGGTGCCGTCCCATGCATGCACCCCTCCGTACCTTGCTTCCGCTCCCCAGTGTGTCAGAGAGCTGAGCGTGGCAGCGCAGGCAGCCCTGCCTCGTCCTGTGGTGCCTGTGTACGCCCTCTTGTGGGGGCCCTGCAGGGCATCAGAAGTGGCCTGCTGTTGCAAACAGCGGTCGGTTGGGAGCGCCCTTGTGCACGCTTCTCTAGGCTTTCTCTGAGCGTTCTCCCGGGACTGCTGGGGATGGGGCGGTGCAGTTTTGGGTCTGGTCGCTGGCAGATTTCCGTCTAAGTTACACCTGTTTCAGCTCCTAACAGCAGTGTGTGAAAGAAAATGCCTGTTTCCCCATACCCTTGGTAACATGGGATAGCATCTGTTTCTTTGGTTTTTTTGCTACTGTGGGCAAAAAGATTGTTTTAATTTGTATTTTTATTGTGAGTTGGGTTAAGTAGCTTTTTATGTGTCGTGCATCCAGGCCCAGTGTCACAGGTTCTGTGTTGCTCAGGAGGAGATCCCCGAGGTCGAGTTCTAGCTTATTCTCCTTTTCTCCCCCCGCTGCATGCCTTCACCATAAACCCCTGGTGTGCCCACGTCTTAATCACCCCCTGTGTTCTCCTGGTCCCTTTACTTCTCAGAGGTCTCTCTCCTTCCCTCGTGCTGCAGCTTGGGCCCATCTATTCAGTTGCCCTCATTCATTCCGCTGAGGCCTCCACACCTGGATGGCTTCTTTCCTCTGGCCGCCTGGACTTTGTTTTGTTGTGAAATTTCCTGTAGAACAGGTACATTTCAGACACATTATAGAAACATTGAAAAAGAGAGGATCCCATCACAGTTGCTCTTAACATTTGGGTGCGTTTATTCCTGCCCCCCACTTTTTAGTGCTTTATCTTTCTTAAATAGTCATATGACAGAAGAGTAAGGTAAACACCACCCAGTTTTTAATTTCAGAAATAATCAGTGCTTGCTATAAAACTGTGTTAACATCACAGAGTGTATAAACAAAGCTTTCCCTTGGCCACGGCCTCCAGCCTGGGTCCTACCCTTGGGTCCAGGGTTGGTTTGCTGGCTCAGAAGCTGGGGTTCGTTGTGCAGCCCCCTTATCCAGGTTGATTGCTGTGTCTTGGGACCTTCAGGTCACCACCTAAGCCTTACCCTCTTGCCTACAGCTGCAGAGGCTTGGACAGTCAGGGATTTTTCCATTTCGTCTGTGACACCCAGCCTCAGCAGTTTTTCATATCAGCCACGTCTTCGTTATTAATTATTAATTCTACTTCTTTTAGAAACTGGATGGGCGGTCCCTGATCAAGCTTAACTTTGCAAAGAACAGCGAAGGTAAGGGATCTCTTCTACAGTGGACTCAAGGCCTGGCCTGCAGAACCCGGCCGCTGCCTCTCACCACGTTCTCTGCAGAACCAATCATTCCTTTCTGATCAGGCTGGACACTTGCTTGTAATTTCTCAAAGATGTAATGTAATTTTTCCTTAAAGGTCCAGGTAGTTTCTATAGGTGATGGTGGAGGGGAAAATCCTTGGGTTTTGGGTACTTCTTCCCACAGAAGCAGTCGGGCCATGTGGGCCTTTGGTGGCTTCTGTGGGCACAGGTGGGCCGTGTGGCTCTGGTCTGCTTGTGGCTGGAGGCAGAAGCTGCGCAGGCTGCAGCCCAGGGCAGGCAGCCGGGCAGTGGGATTTGCCAGGTAGCTCTTGGGCTGGTCTTCTCCTCACCACTGGTCATACAGCCCCAGGACTGCCCTGGCGTCCTCCCGTTGACCAGACGCCCTAGCTTAGGCAACCCCTGTGGGCTCTGGGTTCTTTGCGGACCTGGCACAGTTCTCTTGGCTCGTACAAATGCCATGGCCAAGACTGGGTGTGAGCTGAAGCACCTGTGAGTGGGGCCCATCCGACACTTGTGCCTGGCCCATGGTAGGTGCTGGTTCACAGTGATGAGTGAGGGGGCCTCAGCGATTCAGGGGCAGTCCCTGGGGGTCAGGAAGCTCCGCCCTTGTGGCCTAGTGCCGTGGGCCTCCCTACTCAGAGGTGAGCTGATTTGGGGAGGTCCACAGTGTGTCTCGTTCAGCACATATTTACCGAGTAGCTGCCATGTGCAGAGAGCAGAACAGGCCAGATCTCTCCTGGAATGAAAGGAGCTTACATTATGGTGAGAGAGGAAACTGGAAAATGGATCGCAATACTGTGTCAGATGCTGCTTCTGCCAGGGACAGAAGAAAAGCAGGGTGAGGAGAGAGGGTCGGAGGAAGACTCACAGAGAGGGTTTGGGTGGAAATCTGACAAGAACGCTCACATAATTATTTTTATGTGGTTTTCAAATCAGGATTTTTAAAAGTCCACACAAATACATGTGGTTGATCTCTAAGTCTCTTAATCTATAAGTGTTTCCCTCCACCCCCTTTTTTGCAGTTTATTTGTTGGGAGTTATTTGAACAGGCTCCTGGTTGCCTCTGGGGCATTGCGGGGCAGGGGCAGGAAGCAATTTGTTGCAATAACCCAGGCGACAGGGTAAGGGGTGTCACAGGGTGTGAGGTAGAGGAGGAGGCCAGGGCAGTGGTCAGCAGTGACGGGTTGTGGGCTGGTGGAGCAGACACCTGTGAGCAGGCCATGTGGAGGTTGGGTCTTGCAGGACGAATAGGAGTTTTCTAGAAGTATTAGAGGAGGGGGCTCGAGCAGGCGGCTGTGCCTCTGGGCCCTGCAGTGGGCCTGCTGATGCAGGGTTCTGCCTCCATTGATCTGACCTTGGGCCTTTCTCTGACTCGCCTCTCTGTGCCTTCTCGCTAGACAAGTACCACTGCCCGGTGCTCTTCACCGTGTTCACCAACAACACCCACATCGTAGCCATCAGGACCAGCGGGAACGTCTACGCCTACGAGGTGGGTTCTCAGGGACTGTGTGGCATCAGGCTTTTCCGGGGTGTGCTCTGGGGAACCCTGAGCTGGGCAGCGGGCACAGCTTGTCTCCATGGAGCTGACATTTTGAGAGCTACTGGCACAGTCCAGGAAAGGCGGGGCCTTGCTGTGGTCTCCGGACCTGAAACCCAGGTAGTTCTTTTGTACCCAGGGATCCTCACAGTATCTTCTGCAGACTTACTGGCCAGGCCCTGGGAGGGAGCCTGTGCCCTGAGGGCAAGCTCCAGCGCTTCGCGGGGAGAGCTGAGCCCCCAGCTCCTGGCGGAGTCCCCAGGAGGACTGGATGCGGGCCGTGGGGTGGGTGTGGGGAAGAGGAGACCCGGTTTCCACAACAGCCCTCTTGCCCTGGGTGTACCGGCGGAGGGTACAGACAGCAGGGGTGTGGGCCCCACATTTTGGGAAAGCTCTCCCTGAGCTGTTTTTATGCCTGTCCCTGGCTGTTGGTAGGGGCTGGGTGGCCAGTGCTGCCCTAATGACTCAGAGTGACGCGTGCCTGAAGCAGGCATGAATGGAAGGGGGCTTGGTAAAGATGGGCGGCCTCGTGGAGCTTGTTTGCTGATGTGTAAGACGTGTGTCACATGAGTGTCCTCTGAGGAGCCTTGCTCAGAGGGAGGAATTGGAGTCTTTGGGGCACAGCAAGCCCCACCACCAGTGGCTGGGCTGTTGTTATGAGCCTGTGGTGGGTACATGGTTGTCCCATCCTTTTCCTTACTGCTGGAATGGTGCCGTCGCCTGGACTGGCTGCGGGCTCCCAGGGCTGGGTTGGGGACAGGCACTGTAACAGCTGGCTTCCCCCTGGCTCTAGGCAGTGGAGCAGCTAAATATCAAGGCCAAGAACTTTCGAGATCTGCTGACCGACGAGCCCTTCTCCCGGCAGGACATCATCACCCTCCAGGTGGGTGTCCCTTCCCACTGTGGTTCTCAGGAGGGACCACCCCGAGAACCTTGGCATGGCTCCCCTCTGCCAACCCCACTTCTCTGTCCAGGCTCGGTGGCCTCCTTGCCACCTGCCTGGTTGCAGTTCCCCCGCTGCTATTGGCAGTGCCCCCATCTCCTGCCCTCTCTGCTCAGTCACCTGGGCTTTTGCACATGCCACTTCCTTAGTCTGGCTCTCAGATCTCCCCCTTTGATGCCTGCCCCCGCTTGTCAGGGCCCCTCATCTCTGCCCCCAGCGCCATCTTGGCATCCGAGTGGCCCCTTTGCAGGCCTGACTCTACTCCCACCCCTGAGAGTGGGGGCTGGTGTGTGATCTGTACCCCAGTGTTGGGCATAGGGCACCCCTGTAGGCATCAGAGAACCCTGAGTGAGTTAATGAAAAACATGGACTTAGAAAATCTGGGGGCCATTCCCTTCTGTGGCTTGTCGCATTGTAATTGGAGGTCAGCGTATGTTCCCTCCAAAGGGGTGGGCTTGCTGTCCCCAGGGTCCAAGCACTGTGGGGTCTGTGCCTGGCAGCCAGGCTGAAGGGAGTGCAGGGCTGTGTGTGGGAGGCCTGAAGGTAGGTGCCCCATGCCTGCCCATGTCCCCTCCAGAAGACTCCATCTGTCCTGTGGCTGCATAACAAGGGACGCATGTCAGCTGTGTGCTGTAGAGAAGCGGATGCAGTTTGGTGGGCAGCTCGCCATTGGTGCCACTGTCCCCACCCCACTGCTTCTCGTGGCTCTGCCTGGAGCAGAGCCCTCTCCCCACCCCTGGCCCCTGTTGCCTGCTCAACCCCCAAGGCCTCCGGGCAGCCACAGGACGGATGGCGTCTCTCCCCTCCTGGCCCCAGGACCCTCACGCTACCTGTCCATGCTTTGCTGCCTGAAGCAACCACGTGGCCACAGCCCAGGACCCACCTGTGGTGCTGGGCTCACTTTGCTGCGCCTCTTCTTTTTGTTGCAGGACCCCACCAATTTGGACAAATTCAACGTCTCCAACTTCTTTCATGTTAAGAATAACATGAAAATGACAGACCCAGGTATGTACAGCCAGAGCTGGTCCGGGTGCCAGAGTTGGAGGGAATAGGCCAGTGCTCCCTGGGCAAAGCCCCCACCTTCCTGGGGCCTGAAGTTGACAGGACCACCCTGGCCCACACCCACCTACAGGGGTGTAACATGGGTGCCAGCTGGGCCTTTACACCCAGGTGCCCACAGCCTCGTGGGGGAGGCCTGGCGCTGCCTCTGCCCCACTCACGACTCAGCTCCAGAGCCCTCAGGTGTTTGGATGGGGCCCTGTCCTCGCTCCTGAGAATTGTCTCTGTTCCCACTGCCGGGACACGTGGGTAGGCAGGTAGGCGGGTCCCGTGAGGGGTTGTGAGTGTGGGTGCTGCTTAGCTGGCCGGTCACCACCACCGGATCGGTGGTGCCGGCCGGTTTCTAGACACTATTGGGGAACAGAGACCGAGTGACTGCAGCGGGAGCCATGCGGGTAGACTGCTGCCCTGCCGGGCTGCTCCCTCGCGCTCTCCCTCCACAGGTGGCTCCCTGGGTTTGTAGCAGCTACTGTACGAGCTGTCACTGTGGGGGACGCTGGCCTGTGTCCTGGCCTCGGGGCTTCCGCTGTTGCAGTCAGCTCTGGCCTTTTGTCCCCGTGACACACATCTGGGCACATTCCTGGGTGTTCAGCTGCTCAGTGCCACCATGCTGTTTTGTAGATGAAGAAAAGGCCAAACAAGACCCATCGTATTATTTGAAAAATACAAATGCTGAGACTCGAGAGACGCTGCAGGAGCTGTACAGGGACTTCAAAGGGGACGAGGTCCTGGCGGCCACCATGAAGGTCCCAGAGAAGAAGAAGGTGGACAAGTTGAATGCTGTGAGTAGGTGGAGGGCTGCACACTGCCAGCTCAGCCACCTTGCCTGTCGGAGTGGTTCTGGGATACATTTGGAGGGGAGGCGGCTGGGCGCCCCAGAGCCGAGGTGCCCCTGGGGGTGCAGAGGGTAGCTGTACTGAGGAGGCTGGGGTTGACAGACAGCTGTGCTGGGGTCACACACGGAAGGTGGCCCCTGCCGTGGAAAGTCTGTATTGTGCTCTGGCCCAAGCGGGACAGCCGGGAATGCACATTCTGGGTGGCTAGCTGCCTGGTGGCTCTTGTAGTACTACGTGACATAGCCTCAGGCATTTGGTCTGTGGGTGGCAGGGAGGGGATGTCCTTTGGGGTGCAGAGTCACTGAGGTACAGAGCTGGTTATTTGGTGCCCAGAGTAAACCCAGAGAGAGACGGCAGGGGTGTTTTAGGGGTGCCATGGTGCTGAGGGGAGGGAACAAGTGGTGCCTGGGGCTGCGTAGTCCCCCCTGCGCCTGGGCAGGCACATTCATTTCTCACAACACCCAGTAGTTGGCCCTGAGGCCTCAGTTGGCAGTGGTGGCACCAGGATTTGTGCCCTGGCCTGTCTGGCCCCAAAGCTGTCCCTTCCCCTCTTCAGGCAGGGCCTGGCGAACTGGGGCTTTAGGGGCAGGGAGGTAGGGCTCTGAGGAAAATTGGCAAAAGTAAGAAAAGAAAGTTTGTTTTGCATAATCCCTCTACTCTGAAACAATAGTTCTTAGCATTTTGGTGTACTTCCTTCTGGTGGGGAGAAATCCCTCTTTATTTTTTCCCTCTGCCTAGGATAAAAAAATATTTATCGGGGTTTATGTTTTCCTAATTAAAAATGTAATATGTTTATTGTAGTAACTTAAAACCTGTAAAGAGAAACTAGAGTCCCTTGTTCCTTGGGCCCTTAGGGAGAGGCAAGTGTGGGCTGGGCGGTCCTGTCCCCCAGGAGGTTCCTGCTGGTGTCTGTGGGTGGTGGCCAGGGTGCCTTCCTGGAGGAGAGGTGCCAAGCAGGCCCTGAGCACTGGGGACACGTAGCTTCCACGTCCCGCACCAGCCTCTCGGGGCACCACTAATGTGCTGACGTGGCTTTCTTGGCAGGCGCACTACTCCACTGGGAAGGTTAGTGCCTCCTTCACCTCCACCGCCATGGTTCCAGAGACCACGCATGAAGCAGGTAGCTGCCTTTGCTCCTCCATCACCAGTGGAGCTGCTTAATACTGGCTGAGGGGGGTGGGGCACCCTGCCTTTTCAGCATCGTTCTGTCATGTTGGCTTCGTGGGCTCTTAGGCAGCTCCAGAGTGGTCAGGAGCGTCGGACCCTCTGAAACTGTGTTTGTGTCTGGGAGGGAGGAGGCTGTAGTGAGGCTAGGCAGGGGGCAGGAGGCCCTCCCCCCACCATGTCCTGCCTGCTGGGACCCCCCCACACGCACGCTCCTTGGCCTCCGCCCAAGCTGCCCGCTGGCAGCAGCCCTCCACCAAGGCTGCCGTTGGCATGGTCCCCAGGCCCTCTTCCTCTGTGTTTCCGGCCCATCAGGCCCCCACCGTCCTGACGCACCAGCTCTCCCCTCCCCACCCCCTCCTCAGTCCTCTCCCACCTTGGAGGCAGGCTTTTCCAGCACCCCGCCTTGACTGCTGAGCCCCTCTCTGCGCCCTCCTCCTGTGCTCAGCCAGGGCAGACCCTTGGGCTCTCCCCAGAGCTGCGGCTACGTTCCTGCCTTCGTGCCTGGCATGGGGTGTGGCTGCCCCCAGGCTGAGGGCAGGCACAGAGCTGGGCCTCTGCTTGCAGCCGCCATTGACGAGGACGTGCTGCGCTACCAGTTTGTGAAGAAGAAGGGCTATGTGCGACTGCACACCAACAGGGGCGACCTCAATCTGGAGCTGCACTGTGACATGGTGGGTGTGGCAGCCATCCCTCTCCCTGTCCAGGGTACTTCCGGGGTCTTATACGAGGAGCTGCACTTAGGATGTGCTTGTAGTAGAAAATTGTCTTCTAGAAGGTGTGGCCCCAGAAGGGACCTTGTCAGCCGTGCGCTGCATTTCCTTGGCCCGAGTCTGGGCAGCCAAGCACACACCCAGCTCACGAGGCGTCGGGCTTCCCCGCCACTCTGCTTGAGGCTCCCTGGAGCTCTGGGGCTCAGCGACTGCAAGTGTCCTTACTGTGTCCGGGCCGGGCAGCTGAGCCTCATCCGCTGCATGACGAGGGCCCACGTGGCATTCGTGACCCTCTCACTGGCTGCTACGTGCCTCACAGGAGTATCTGGGCTGTTTTGCAGACACCAAGAACCTGCGAAAACTTCATCAAGCTATGCAAGAAGCAGTATTACGATGGCACCATCTTCCACAGGTCTATCAGGAACTTTGTGGTGAGTCATGTGGGTCCGCACTGGCTGCACAAGGTCAGGTGAATCCTGGAAGTGACGCCTGTCATACCTGGGAGCCCCTTCTCCTCAGGGGTAGGGGGCCTGCAGGCTCACCCCTTTAGTCCCCAGCCCGGCCACAGACCCCCTTGAGCCCGCCTGGCAGGTGGGGAATTGCTTCCGTCAGTGGGCAATGTGTGGTGGGCAACCGCAGGAGGGTCGTGAGGCCATGGGGACGGGTTGCTCACTGGCTTTTGTTCTTGCAGATCCAGGGGGGTGACCCCACCGGCACAGGCACAGGTAGGTACTGGTGCTGGGACTCCCTGGGCAGCTGTGGCTGTCCTGTCAGCTGTGGGGTTAGGTGGGTGGGGGCCACGCCGAGATGTGGAATCTGATAGAACAGCCACCAATGTGCTTTTCGACCTCAGGGTTGTCCCTGGTTTGTCATTTTGAGATTGTTGTAAGGCCTGAATGACAGATGGAAGTGGGAGCATGTTGCCTCCACACGCCTCCAGGGTACCCACCTTTGTCAGCCGACCAAGGGAGGGTACAGGGAGCCCACGGGGAGGTGTCACCCAGCCCCCGATATCTAGCTGCCTCCCCGCCGCCTCTCACAGCCCCCCTAAGCCTGTCAGCTGCTTGGGCTGAGACCTTCTCCCTCATCCTGTGTGATGTGAGCGCAGCGACTTAGCCTTCACCGTTTACTCCCTGTCCTCAGGGCCAGGCCCACGTAGGGGATCGGATGGGACTGGGGACGAGGCTGCCCCCCAGGTGCCCCTATCCCAGACACCCCCCGGCATGCCCAGCGCCCCTTGAAACTCAGCAGATCTGCAGAGCTGGACTGTGGCCTGCTGGCTGCGCTTGGCTAGGACCAGTCGTTCTTGCTGCCATCCGTGCTCCTTGCTCTTCCAGGTGGGGAGTCGCACTGGGGAAAACCCTTCAGAGATGAGTTCCGGCCCAACCTCTCGCACACGGGCCGGGGCGTCCTCAGCATGGCCAACTCGGGGCCCAACACCAACAAGTCTCAGTTGTGAGTTGCTGGGTCGCCATGGGATGGATATGGGGAGGCGGCTGGGGCTCCCTGCAGGTTCCCTGTCAGCCTTGCCCTGAAGGTCGTGCTTGACCTGAATCCAATCCAGAAGATGTGCAGCACACCCCTGGGTAGGTGGCCCTCACGCGACATGGCCCAGACCTGCCCAGGCGCGGGCGTGTGCACCTCTGTGCACACAGAACAAGTCAGCAGGCAGCACTGCGCCTTGGGGCACGGGCCTGCGAAGGAAGAGATGTCGGGAGTTCCCAGCAGAGCCAGAAAGGCCTCCTGGAGAAGGTGCCACGGGAAGCAGATGTGGGTGTGGGCATGGGTACCCGGGCCAGGGCGTGGCAGGGAGGAGCAGCTATGCAGGAGGAGCTGGAATCGAGGTCCAGCATGAGCAGCCATTGGCTGTGGTACATGGAAATGGAAGCACTTGGTGCAGGAATTGTGCCCTGAACATTTAAGTGTCACACCCACCTTGGTCCTGGTGGGTCCTAGTGGGCGCTGAGGAGGTGGGATGGGCTAGATATACAGGCCTGGGCGTCCCCAAGTCCAGATGTAAAGGCGGGGGTGACGGGCCCACCAGGAGCAAGGGTGGGGAAAGGAGTGGCTGGCCCCAGCTTGGCGGAAGTGGAGGGGTGTCTGCAAGGCTGTGGGAGGAGTGTTTTGTGAAGGAGCCACAAGCCATGGACCAAGGCAGGGCAGGGGATTGGTTTGGGCAACGTGGAGGCCGGTGATGGAGGCCGGTGTGGGTGGTTTGAAGTGGCAGCTTTCTTGGATGTTTGATAGGATTTATCTACAGAAGCACCTGGCGTGGAGGAATTTGGGGGGGTTCCATCTAGTTGGGGGTCTGTCTATCTCTTAATTGGCCTAGTCATCTTCTCTAGGAGCTTTATGATTTCATCTGAGTTTCATTATTTACAGTTTTAAAAAATCCTTCATTCCTATTTGTACTTTTGTCGACCCTTTAATTTTTGCCCACTTTTTACTAAGTGGTTTGTATTTTTCTTGCTAAGAGCCTTTTAGATAAGTCATCTGTATTCCAAATATTTTTTCCAGATATTTTTATTTGGTTGGAATGATATCACAATATTTTTAAATGTCATATATTCCAGTATCTCTCTAGTTTTCAGTTGTACTTAAGGGGGTCTCCCCACTTCAATTGGACGTTGGTTCTCTTTTAATTTTTGGAAGGCTTTACTTTTTTTGAAGGTGGGAAGATTTTATTTCTGTAGTACATATTTACACATTTTTGTATATGAATGTGAACAAAGCATTTTTATTTTCTTCTGGTTGTTCTAACATCACTCCTAGAGTAATCCCTCCTTTTCCCAGTTAAATTACAGCCTCGCTGTTGACTATGCAGAGTGAGGTCGCCCATCTGAGCTCTTACCTGTCAAGTTTGGCTCCAGGCCTCACGGGCACAGGTGGAGCAGGGAGGGGCTGCGACCACTCGGGGCTCTGGGCCTCTCCCGTGGGGACCGTTTTATATCCCACGGTCCCCTAGCTTAGAGGTGACTAGTTTCAGGTGATTTTCCCATAAATCCTGTACTTCCTTAACCATGGTCCTCCTCCTGAGCGCCCTGCAGAGAAGATGCTCCTCCTCAGGCATCCACAACAGGTTCCCGGCTCCTCTCCTCACCAGTCATATTCCATTTCCATGTAAATTGGGTTCTCATCCTGGACTCTATTCTGTTCACTGCCTGTTTGCTATTCCTGCACCAATATTCTACTATTTGATTTTATTGGCTCTCTGTAGCAAGTCCTGTAGGCAGGTCCACTCTCGCTGTTTTCACTTTGTGGCTTTCCTTGGTTGTTTATTCTCTAATCTGAACTTTAAGATCATTTTATCTACAGCTTTGAAAATTACGGTGGGACTCTAACTGGAATGACGTGACATCTCTGTTTTGGAAGAGTAGACATGTATACGAGATCTTCCATCAAGGAATTTGGCTTGACTTTACCTGTGGATATGTTTCATATCTTTTAGTGTGATTTTATATTTTTCTTCACATGGGTCCCAGATAAACCTACTCATTAAGTATTTTATAATTTGTGACATTTTTATAAATGGAATTTTTTCCCAATTCTGTTGCTCATATAGAGAACCTGTTTATTTCATATCTAGCCACTTTGTCAAATTCTATAATTCCAATAGTTTTTATTAAGAATGTCTTGGATTTTCTAGATATTCTCACTTATTAGCACAAGGGGGTGTCCCCTCTGTTTCTCCGGTGTGAACCAGTTACCTCACTAACAGGCCTGTGAGGGAGAGGACATGAGCTTCCTTTCTAAGTGACATGCTGGTTGCCCATGTGATCAAAGTATTGTTGAGCCTACGTTTTTAGGAGAGGTCGTAGAATTTCCAGATGCTTTTCTCTTAGCATCTGTTACTATGGTCATATGATTTTCTTTTCCTCCTAGAACTTGTGGGTCGACCAGCCTTCTGTCACGGTTTTGTCCTAGAGTCAACCCGGGCTGGTTCTTGCTGTGCTGTGGTTTTCCACTGGCTACTGTTTTTGACTGTGTGCCACTGTCTTCATACGGGAGCCTGCTCTGGTCTGATCGGGTCTGAGTGTTAGCGGGGTGCAGCCCATGTGCAATGAGCCTGCTGTGACTTTATGGCCTGGGGTAGTTTAACTTAAACTGGAGACAGCTGCTTGTTAAGTTAGCTGGTCAAAGACAGCTTGCAGATCATTCATGCTCATTCTTTAGTCGGGTTCCATTTCACGGGCCAACTGGGTAGTTTGTATTTTGCCAAATTTAATTCATCCAAACTCGTTTCCCTGGTGTCTCCCCTGTGCTCACGGCTCCTTTCTCATTCCTGAACACACCTGTATTCCTTTTCTCCTTAATGGTTTATGAAGGGCTTGTCTGTTTTTACTTCTGTGTAATTATTTTCAGTTTCCATCTTTAACTTCTTCCTTGTTTCTTTTCTCTTTCTCTCCTTTCTCACTTTCATGTCTTTCTCTATACCAGTGAGGACATTTGAGTCTGTACACGGGGAGGTCATGCGTTTCCCTTTTCTCTGCTTGCTGGTCCTTAGTCATTTCAATTTCTTCCTAGTTCAAAGAACTAATTTTAGACATTATTTACTTTCTGTCATATCTTTGTTTTGTTTTCATTATTTTTCTGTTTCCTGCCTCCCCCCCCCCCCTTCTTCTGCCTCAGCTTTGCGCTGTGTGACAGCGGGCAGGACCTCTCCACCTGCACCGCTTCTCTGGGAAATGGCTTCATGCACAGTAACTGCCCCTGGAACAGTTTTTGCCTTTCTCTCGTCTGATATCATCTTCTATCCTTTTACTTTTAGCCTTTCAGATTCTTAAAGTTTTAGGGCTGTCTTTTTAACGGCACAACCTAGATTTGGTTCATTTTAATTCAACCTGATAACCTTAAGTGCTGTACTTAACTTTCTAGTCAATACACTGCTATTATCTTAATTTGTACTTTCTGATTACCCTTTTTAAATATTTCATTTCCTCCTTTCCTCTTTCTCGATTTGCAAGTTAAATGTTTTACTTCTGGCCTTAAGTCAAGTACATCTATTTAAAATCTGAAGTTACTAGTTAATATTTCTACCTCCCTCCCAGACAAAATCTGTCATCACCCCAAACCATCCACACGTTAGTGTAGTCAGGGATTTTAATTCCATCCATTTTTATACCAAATCAGAAGTGAACATTCTCTAGGTCACTGTTTCTGTATGTGTACCTGCATCTCAGTGTCTTTATTCCCTTTCCTGCTCCTCTCCTCCCTTCTGGTTCAGAGTCCTTGGTCCTTTAGTCGGTCTCTTGATGGAAAGGGCTCTGGTCTTCCACTTGGGCCCTCTCCAGAGAAACCTCCGCATCCAGGCTCTGGGCACAGTGTCTGCCTGACAGGAAGTTGGCAGTGGCTGGGCCTCGAGGCAGAGCCTCACCTGGCCCTTCCTGGTGGCCGTGCCCTGGGCCTTCTCCTGGGAAGCCAGGGGCCTCGGTGCCTGCCCTGGCAGGGTGTGTGGGCCCAGCACACGATGAGCAGCTTCCCCGAGTGGGATCTGGTGGGCGTGTGTGTGGGTCCTGGTTTGTGTGTGTCCTAGGGGGCCAAAGCAGGCCGGGCAAGGAAGTGGTCACGCTCTCCCTGACTCTCCTGTCCTCTCCCCCAGCTTTATCACCTTCCGTTCCTGCGCTTACCTCGATAAGAAGCACACCATCTTTGGGCGGTAAGAGACGCTGCTGCGTGACATCTGGGGCGTTGGGAGAGCGGCTTCCTTTCCCAGATGGGGTGTCTCACTGCCTTTCCCCAGGCCTGGACCTCCACTCCTCTGTCCTTATGACTGTCCCTGTCATGGTCGTGGCTGTGCAGAAGGGGGCCTTCGGGCTTCTCTGGTGGGTGGGGGACGCTGGCTGAGGAGAGGCCAGCTCAGCCCCACTGCGCTGCCCAGTCAACCCCTCGGGCTCTCGTTTGGACAGTCCTGAATCCCACGTCTGGGCTGCCTCCTGTCTCTCTCCATCCTCTCGTCTAGGGGTCAGCAGGTTTTTCCTGTGAAGGCCCAGCTTTGTGGCCCCGTGGTCTCCGTCACATTCCTCAGCTCTGGTTGTAGCGGAAAAGCAGCCACAGTGCGGACGCAGTGGTGTGCTGGGTCCCAATAAAACACTGCCAGCCAGCTCGACTTGCCTCTCGGGGCTTCCTCTCCAGGCCCAAAGCCCTGTCCTGGCCTGTGGGTCTTTCTGACTCTAGTCTGTCGGCGCCCTTTGCCTATGTGGGGCCTTTGTGGGCCCGCAGCCTGGACCCACTCTCGGCCCCTCTTCCTGGCATGCTGTGGGGGCTAGGCCTTTGGGGTGCCCTGGGCTGGGCACATTCACAGGTGCCTTGTCCCTCTGCTGCAGGGTTGTTGGAGGCTTTGACACACTGACAGCCATGGAGAATGTGGAGAGTGACCCCAAAACTGATCGCCCTAAGGTATGCACTCCCGAAGCACACAGTCTGCTCCTCTGGCTAGGTGCTGGACAGGTGCGGGGGTGTGGGCCCTACTCACTCACCTCCCCCCCACCCCCGCTGTAGGAGGAGATCCGCATAGACTCCACCACGGTGTTTGTGGACCCCTATGAGGAGGCTGACGCTCAGGTGAGGAGGGTGGACCACGTTGGGAGGGGCCCCAGGGAGTTCAGCCAGCCACCGGGCTCGGGGACAGCCGCTGTCCTGCTCCACCTCAGATTGCTGAGGAGCGGAAGACGACGCAGCTCCAGGAGGCCGTGCCAGAGAGCACAGTGAAGAAAAGCCAGCCCAAGCCAGGGAGCCAGGGCCCCCCGACATACCGCCAAGGGGTGGGCAAGTACATCAACCCGGCAGCCACGTGAGTAGGGTGGGGGCTGGCATCCATTTCCATGGCTCGCGCCACATGCTTACCGATGCCCACAGGTCAGAGCCCGCTGGTGGCGAGGGGAAGGGACACCAGGCACTGGATCAAGCAGTGAGCGGGTGCTGGGGGCCTCAGTCCAGGCTCTGGGACTCTGGGTTGGAGGTGACTTCTAGGCATGTGACTCCTAGCTCGGGGCCTGATACTCCCAAGGCAGCTGGAGTCTGGTTCTTTTCTTCCCAGGAAACGTGTAGCAGAGGAAGAACCGTCAACCAGTACAGCTGTCCCTGTAGCCAAGAAAAAGCCCAGCCGCGGTTTTGGGGATTTCAGCTCATGGTAGCAGCAGGCTTGCTGCTCTGGACCCTGGTAGGGACGCAGGGCTGGGTCTTGTGTCCCCTGAGTTTTCTGCCCTCATCAGCCTACCCTTTGGGCTGCAACTCTAATAAAGTTCTTACCTGTTGCCTGGGTCCCCATTCCTGGCCCCAGGAGCCATGGCCTCCTCATCCTGCACCCAGTGCAGAATGGCCTGGCCCTGTTTCCAGGCCTGGGACCAGCCAGAGCCCACGTCTTAGCCTCCCAGGCACTGGGAGTGGCCCTTAGACCAGCCTGGGGCGCAGGCCTGGGAGGAAGGGCTATGTCTGCTGGCCTGATTCCGGTTATCTTCCGTCCACTCACTGCCATCATCTCACCGTGGTCCCTGACCAGTGGTGTCACTTGGGACCCTGTTAGAAACACAGATTCTCAGACCCCATACTTTCTGACCTGGAGGCTAGGGGCAGGGCTCCAAGGTCTGTGTTTTGACAACCTCGGGTTTAAGGACCCTGGACTAGAACCTTGATGTTTATTTTCAAAAACCTTTTCTGCTGTCTGTTGCTTGGGTTTGCTGAGTGCAGCCCACCCAGCAAGGACCATGGGTGGTCACAGCCATGCCCACTGCACACCTGCTCTGGCACACCTGCTCAGGTAGTTTCACCCAGGACTACCTACCTTTCTGCCTCAGGGTGGTGACGAGCCCACACGTGGGTGAAGCCAGCTGGCTCCTGCTGTTCCCAATGGATGTGCAGAAGGCCCCGGGGAACTGGGAGGCGCCCCTCGCCCCCACCTCCCCGCCAGCCTCAGGGCCTGTCCTTATGCTCAAACACCTTCAGCCCCAGCTCTTAGGGCTTCCAGGCCAGCCGCACCAGCATTTCCTAACTTAAAAAGATCCCTTCCCTGACCTTATTTTTCTATAAATGTCTTCAAAAACTTATTTTTGCCTGCCCGTTCTTGTTTTCCGTTCATTCTGCAGCCTATGCCAGCCTAGCTTCCGTTCTCCTGACCCTGACACCACTACCTCAGCTTGCCCGAAGTGCCTCTGCAAAAGCGTGGGGACAGCTACCTCCTCCCAGGACGCCCATCTGCTCCAGCCCTGGGGCTCTGAACCGGTCACTGTGCACCCGTCACAGCCTCTCAATGCCTATGGCCCTCGGGATGGCACAGGCTGCCCCGCTAACCCCCAGCCCACCCCTCCACACTCATGACACCAAACTTCTAACTTGGCTCGATCCTTGCTTCCCCCCCCGCCCACTCCAAACCTCAATTCCACCAAGAAGTCTCGACAGGTCATAATTCCAGAATGTACCATGGCTCTTCTTTTCCCCTCTGATGCTGAGCTTCAGGCCCAAGCCCTTTGTCTCTCACCTGCCTCTGTCCGTGCCCCTCATGCATGTCCACACAGATGCCATGTCACGTTCCCAAAGCTCGCCAGCCCGCGGTCATCTTGCTTCAGGCCAGTCACGGGCTTTTCACTGCACTGAGAACAAGGTCTGCACCCGCCTACAGCTTGTCTCCCTGCCCAGAACCGCCGGCCAGGGACCTGAGCTGCACAGTCACTGGCCCTCTGCACCTTTAGCCAGGCCCGGTCCCGCTCTTCTTCACGACCACCTTCCAGCTGTAGACGTCTGAGAGAGAACTCACTTGTGAAAGGCTTACCGCTGTTTGCACCAACTCTCCAAAAGCCTGCCTCACGGGACGAGAGGGCTGGGCGAATGGGGGTGAAGGCCCTGGGGATGGGGTAGAGTGTACCGAGGGTTTCTGGACTCCTTAGGGGAAGGGGCCTCACCGTTCAGCAGTTCAGAAGCAGCAGGTGAGTGGAGCGTAGCTGCAGCCGCCTAACTGCAGGGGTAGGCTTTTCTTATGCCACGCTCACAGGCCCCAAACAGGTGGGGAGCCCGGTGGCCGGTGCTGCAGGCCACGTATGACAGCACAGGACCAAAGCCGCCTATGGAGAGGGGACCCCGCACCCCCAGTGCAGGACACCAGGGCCTTGTCCCTCAGCTTCAGAGCACCTAAGACAGGCGTGCTATTGAAAAGGAGACATTGGACATGGAAGCTTTATTTGTAAACCTCATACAGACACAGGACCAAATGCTGGACGTGGAGGCCAAGGGAGGCTTGTGCACTTGAGCTTGTCAGTCCTGTTCCGAGGGGCAAACCTCCGGGCCGGCCCAGGCTGCAGCCCCAGGAGCCGATCCACAGCGGGAGAACAGGCCAGCCCAGCGCCTTTGATAAATGAGGGCTTACATTTCTGTGGTCATTTCGGAGCTTTTAAATTGTAGTTTTCCAGATATTAAAACCACTTGGATTTTGTTAAGTATCTGGTGAGGTCATCAAGTAAATTAAATGACTTGAAAAATTCCCATTTTTGATCCTTCCTAATATCTGACAGATGCCATCAAGAATAAGTGCTAAGGTATAAAAATACTATATGTATGTATATATAAAATGGCAACAAAATTAAACCACATTTCTAAAGCAAATGTACTGTGCCAGAGGACGCAACGTAGTTTAAGTTAAATGCATTTATAATCTGGCATCACCTCCCACTCCCCTCAAGGAAAAAAATATTTTAAATAATTTAAATAAAAGGGTTGATATTTACTGTTTAGGAATTTAAGAGGGTGGAACATTCTAGCACTTTACCATCACATCATGGTCTCGTGGACGTCCTTCCCTGAAGCCAGCTCATGGTCAGTTCATTTGGTTTCAAAAGGAGCTTGGATTTTGCAAAAGACCAACAAAAAAGTGGTAAGAGTGTTGGCATCAATTACAAAAAACTACAAGTTCGTTCAGAGCCACTAGGAAAAGGTTTCAATGCCATCACAAGAGACGATACAAAAACCAAAGTGCTCAAATCAAAGGAGCAGTAAACTTGCCCAGAACATACAAAAGCTTTAAATGTAAGTTTAGTATATACAAAAATCAGTCAAAAGAATTTTAGAAGATTCTTCGGTTTAAGTGAAGATCTTGTGGAGGAGCGCTCAGGAGCCGCCGCCCTCAGGGCCTGCCTTCGGAGTCCCACGGCCCCGTTTCCCTGGTCCTCGCCTCCAGATGCAGTACTGAGGTTTGTAGAGGGACCAAGACGAGAAGGGAAATGTCAATTTAGGCCACGTTTTCAGTGCTTGGTACTCCTCAAGGAAGGTGTCTTTCAGTCCCACATTTTCACTGAGGACTGAGCCGCAGATGTTTACAGTTTCACATGCCAGCGTGCAAGTGAAGCATCTTCAGATTTTGGACCATGGCAGCGAGAGCACCGGGAGTGGCTGTGCCACGTGAATGACCCTGCCCTGGGGGCTCGACGGCTGCACAGCCGAACACTAACTTGGACACACGGGGATGAGCCGGGACAGCCTCGATCTGTGGGGACACCAGCTCAGAGAGCAGCAGCCGGCTGGAGTGCCTGCTAAGCGCAGAGGCTTCCACAGCTGCACAAAGATCTTCCCTTCATAGTCCAAGGTACGCGTGAGGGGCTCCTCCGTGCACTAACTTGCCCTGACGTCCATGCCCAGGGCTGCGACGTTTCCCACATTCCAAGGCTTTGAATCAGGCAGAGATGGGGCCAAAAGGGACTTGGTGAGTTGCTGACCCAGAACCAGGCAGTTTAGCCCAGTGTCTGCATGGGCAACGGGCTCTAGGTTCAGGGGAGGCGGGAGTCAGGGAAGGGGCCTCCCTTCTCTCATGTCCCCTGCCAACTAACACTCCTTGCCACTGGACTAACCTTGTCTACAGGCAGTTTCAGAGCCGTCCACAGGCTGAGAATCACCTGGGCACCCCGGTCTCCTCCTGGCCTGCCTCCCCCAGGCCCTTTTCCTGCCCCTGGAGCTGGGGTCCCATGAGTCTCATGCCATGGTGACCACACCAAAGGCCTCCCCAGATGCCTAGGGCGCCATGCCAGGCCCACCAGCTGGCATTGGTTAGAACAGTGAAAACCAAAACTTATTTGGGAATGATTTTTGGTCTCCACTCTCTGCAAACCCCTGCATATGCCCCACTCCCTGCAGAAGCGCAGGTGGATCGGAACTTTACGTGGCGGAAACTCAGGACTTAGGGGACCGTCCAGGTCCCTTCTGTGTCAGCCCACGGGACAGAACCAGGTGGGGCAGGGGGACCTGTCGAGCAAACCAAACATCTCATTTACAAAGTTTAAACCTGTCTTGCAACTTTAACCTTTTCTGAAAATATTAAAACAATCTAGCAAATCTCAAGTTTGGAAGTTCATCCTGTTAGTTTTGGCCTCTTTCATACACAAATAATTATTTGTCTTCAAGTACATCAGAGTAGAAAAGGAAATCTCATTTACTCAGTCCAGTGTGTTAAACTATTACTCCATGGACCAGCCACTCGGACTGACGGACATACGCCTGCAGGGCCTGGAACAGGCTTAGCTAACGACTGTTAACTTGCTTTCTACACAAGGAAGGTATTGTCCTAAATAACCAAGAGGTTCCGTTAGACACATTTCTCCACAGCTTACCTAAATACATCAGTGGTGTCCTCTGTTTTTGAACAAGGCTAAAAAAACACCCTTTGTTTACAGATTTGATAACTGCTTCTGGAAGATTCTTAAATGAGCACTATGACAACAGCTCATCTGCAAGAGGATTAACCAATTTGTAATTTTGCAAATGAGGAAAAGAGTGGGCTACAACACCCGCACTCTGGCGGGTGAACCTGCTGTCTCGAGCCCTTGCCCTGTGGTCTGTTACTATCGAACGTGAAAGAGCACAGCCAAACTTCATCTTAAAGGCGTAGGTTAAAGAAGGTATTAACTAGATGGATAAGTCATCAGTCGATGAATTCTTTCTCTAGAATTTGAGACGTTAGGAAAAGGTCACTGAAACATTTCAGAAATGACCACGCACGTGAAGAGGACATAGACCGGATAGAGCCTTACCCACAGGAATGGCCAGGAGAGGTGGCTTGCGAGGTTCAAGTTCAAGAAGTATTATCATCCAGGACGCTCCTACGTTTCCATTATATTACAGTCTCTTTCACAAAATAGTATTCAAAAGAGAACAGGAAGTTTTCACTCTACTCCCAACCGTTGTCTTTGATCATGTGGGCAAGCTCAATAATAAATTTTCCTTCCTTATATTTCTGACTACTCTCAAAGGCATGTTCCTTAAAAAAAAAAGTAGAAAGAAGAGGTTTTAGGACAGACTCTGTTTCATTTTTCAACTTCTTCACACTCTGGTCAGAGAAAGTAAGTCTATAGCATCACGTCTCCCCAGATGTCCCCTGTGCCAGGCTGATGGGCAGAAGGGGTCTGTCTCAGGTGACAAACGCATGGGGGCCAGTGTAGGCCTCTGGTACACTTGTCATCAAGTCATGGTTAAACTTGTAGAGAAATGAATTCACGTTTGTTAATAAGCACCTACCATGTGCAGGGCAATTTGGAAGGTAGGAAAAGGCCCAAGATGCCCTTCCAGGGACTCCAAAGGGTAACTGCACCAGTGAAGGTAACTGCACCAGAAGCCCCGGGCACAGTTCAAAGATGCTGGTGGGACAGAAGGCCCTTCGTTGCGGGGAGGGGGGGTTGAGGGGGATGGCCAGGGATGGAACAGGCGAGCAGGTGGAAGGGCTAGGGGAGCATGCAGGCCTCACTGAGCCTGTCCCCAGGCTGGGGGCTGTGTCCCCTCATCTGATGGGGATATGGGACACCAGCGATCGAGAATTCCAGAAGGAAGGAGAGCAGGTGGCCTTGACCAAGAAACCCAGAATGGCTGCAGAAGACAACTTCCAGGAGGTACCACTGCAGACGGGCCTCTTCAATACCGAGTCTGGGGTGGGGCTGTGCACGAGATGGCTGGAGGCACTGGGTACATGGGACAGAAGCTGGGGCCAAGGGACAAGTTTGGGAGTTGTCAACAGACAGGAGGTCAAAACGGTGAGATCAGAGGAGGGTCAGCCAGAGAGGCGGGAAGAATAAGCAGCAGAGTGTGGAGCAGGAGGGACTTCCCCAGGCTGAGCACTCAGCAAGCAGGGGGAGGCCGGGCCGCGGTGAGGGCAGCTGCCCCTGTACCTGCAGGAAGCTTGGAGCACGAGAGGGAAGAGCCACGGAGGTCAAGGCCAGGGAGAGGTAAAGGCCCACTGGGAGGGCCACAGTGGGCACAGGTGCGAGGAGAAAGAGCCCGTGGCAGAGGTGGTCCCCGGCAAGCAGGCACCAAGTGCCGCAGAGTCTGCTGCGATCACTATTGCAAAATAACACCAGCTACCCTGGGCTCTGGCCAGCCAGTGAGTGTCCCCCAGATGGGGGGAACTGCCTCCCTCCCCTTGTTCCATGAGGTCTTCAGAGAGCACCGGGTCTGTGGGCTGGGGCCGTTTGCCCCCCACCAGCGTGGCTGTCACTCCTGGCCTGCAAATGAAGATATGCCCATACATCTTTAATGGGCTCAAAATCAATTCTATTTTAAAAGGTCTTCTTTTACTGATAGGATCACACTTCCAGGGGCAGGTCTTACACCTTTGCAAATTTTGTTTCCATTTGTAATTGTTTCACTTATTACAGTAAACCTGCATTCTCTTAACAAAAAAAGGTGGTTACTCACATATTTCCACCCGAGCGTGGTTTTGCAGTTTTCACAGTAGATGTCTGCGACAGCGTGTAGGCCAGTGAGGAGGACTCGTTCCTCCGCAGGGCCGCAGCCCACATTCACCCTGCAGGGAAAGAGGTAGGAGCTGCCGGACACCCTCTGCCCTCACGGGGGCATTTCCTCCCCCACCTGGAGGGGGCGCCCCGGCTCCCACCCTGGTCCCGCCTTTCTTGAACCAATAGGTTACCAGAGATGCAGCAGTGTTTCTTCTTAACTCCCCACCATCCCCACCCCCTGCCCACCACCACCTCTTAGAAGGACAGGCCAGGCTGTGGGGAGGGGACTATAGCTCTGCTGTAGCAAAACTCAAAACCTACCACAAATGGGAAACAAACCACAGCATGTATGCGGGAGCTAGTTCCTCAGTTAAGAGCATTATGCTTTCCCCAAACTCTCAGACTATAGATAGAGTTCTTTAAGGTCATGTAAGAGACACTGGGTAATCTAGACCATCGGCGAACACTATGTATTCCAGCTTTGAGTATGTACGGGAGCAATAACTGTGATGACAGCAAACACTGCATGTCTGCAAGGCTAAGGCAGCGATACTCACACAGAATTGAAGAGGTAGGCACGTCCCTGACTTCCCTGAAAGGACTGCAAAGAAGAAAAAAGTTATAAAAGATTTGTTGTGCTATGACAAAAAGTGATGGTGAGTTTTGCATTTTGGAATGACAAGTGGAGAAGCTGGGTTTCAGGTCATGGACCTGGACATGAGTTGAAGGGTTGCCTTGCAGAGCATGAAGGGGCTGCACTCAGGGCCCTGAGCAGGACAAGCGTCTTCCCGAAAGGAGGGCCCGGGGCATCCCAGTGCTCCTACAGCCCCGGGGGGCTGCCCCGCTGTTCTCACTCGATCCACTAGGACAAGATACACAGACCACATCTGTCAGATTTTAGGGGCAAGAGGGCATTTCCAAGCTTTTCCACCGAAATAAAAATTGGTCACTGCCTAAGATGGCCCCTTACTTGGAGGAAAGGACCTTCTAGTGACAGCTCACCCCAGGAAAGAGTTACAAGAAATACCTTGTAGCATATTCATGTATTCTAAGATGACTAAGGAGGCAGAATAGGGGATTTGTACCTCCCTGACATAATTGGGTCATAGCTCCCGCAACCCTCACTCTCACAGAACAAGAGGGGACACCAGCTGCAGGGAGTCATCTGCTCCGATTCCAGGCTCAAGACCAAATAAATGGAAAAGACAGACCACAAAAATAATCAATGAAACACAAACCAAATCAAGAACTTGTCTTTGGTTGTTTCACCTGAGCAAGAAATAAACCTTCGTTTTAAGCCACTGAGATTTGGGGTTCTTTGTTATTGCAGCAGAACCTAGCCTGAGGTTAGCAGTGTTTTGGCTTAAATATACAGCTTTCAGACTTAAAAAAAAGGATCTTCCCTTATGTGACTTCCTAGAATTAGGAATCCTACTTTATGTCCAATTTAACAATCACCTTATGGACTTTCCACACATCCCTTTCAGGCTTCAATTTTCTAGACTGATTTTCCTAGTTCTCACCTATTCTGCGATTCCTTATTTCTTACACAGGGTTTAGATCCATGATGTGACCAGATCTGTGGTTCAGATTCAGGCCACGGGCTGCCCACAGCAGGGCTCTGCAAACTTCTGTAAATTAGGACCAGATGATAAATATTTAAGGCTTTGCAGGCCATACAGCCTCTGTTGCAACTACTCGATTGTGGCACAAAAGTAGCCGCACGTGATAAATAAAACTGCAGAAACAGGTGGGGTGCGAGATGTGGCCTGCAGATACAGTTTGCAAACCAGAAAGACCTTCTAACAGTCAGACCTGCCTACACCACGAAGGATCCCTTGGGCCAGGGGACTGCTTGTTGGTGCAAAGATGGACCCAGAGGCTGATGAGCCCCTCTCAGGACAGTACCTCTAGTCTCCTGTGAATTGAGTTCTACTCTCCGTGGTACGTGCCATGGCATAACAATGTAAGGGAGAACAAGCAGCTGTTTACTTTATCACCAGCTGAAACACAAGTCTGATGCCTCTTGGCAGCCCATGTGCTTGGAGAGTTTAGGTTCTCAGCACCCTTTCATCCTGAAACGCTCACTCAATGTCATGACTGTTTCCACGTAGCAGGCCTCTGCTCTTGATGTAATTTAAAAAACAGCTTAATGGCTTTAAGGTTCTTTGAAAGAAGCAGCTCAAATTCCTTTTGGCCCACCTCATGATGGATCCACTGGCATGCTTCAGAACAAAGACCATAATGGTGCCTGCCACTGATGCCTGCTCAGGTGTCACCGGCTCAGCGAGGTCGCCAACCCACAAAGCTCCAACCCAGAGGCCTCGGAGCAGCTCAGCCTTAGAAAGCAACCAAGAAAATAGGTGCCTGAGGTACTTCCACTTCTGACCTGAAACTTCTGAATGAACAATGGAGACACAGAAGCAATGAGAGAACAGAAAGTCTGCCTTGTTTAACAGTTTTTATTTTAGATGATGAATGGAAATGAGACAGCCCCTCATTGTTACCTAGTTAAAACACAAGTAGATAAACGTTCTTCTGAGTGAAATAAGAAGACTAAGCGGAGATTCCTGAAAGGAACAACTTCCTGATGGACTTTGTTTTCAAACGAGCTTGAAGTTCATGCAGCCCTGGAAGGCAGACTTGTGAGGATGAGTGGGGGTCAAGACCTGTGAGGATGAGTGGGAGAGGACTGTCACTGTTTCCCAGGGGAGCATTTACTCATCCACTATGCTGGGAGTGTTATAAATGTTCATAAGTGGTTCATTATCAACATTACACACTACTTGCTAATAAAGTGCTCAACTTAATACGGAAGATTCATGCTCTTCTTTTCACATTTACCAGGCTGCTCCCCATCCGGCACAGGGCGCCCACAGTTTGTCTCCTGGGCATTTTCCTGAAAGACCCCACGTCCCCCATGATAGCCTTTTCTTCTGTTTTCTTTTTTTTCATTTATAGTTAACATTCAATATTATAGCCTCTTCTTCTTAACCATTCTGAGTTTTAAAAATTCTTAATTCCTTTACTATTAAACTATTTCCACAGATTTTCTAGACTTCCTTTGTTCCTTCAGTGTCTCTGCTTTCACACTAATTTTACTGCTCTGACAAGTAACTGACTCATCTTGCTCTTCGTGATATCTGGGAGTCCCAGCTGCCCGGCCCTCCAAACCCACCCACTGTGTAAAGATCACAACCCAAACCGTGATGCAGCCACGCACAAAACTGTCATCAACACTGCCCAGAAGGCTCTAGACTTTTAGGACACAGTAAACCCAGGAAGCCATGTGATAGTTCAATACCCATCCACTAATTAGGTATGATAATCATTGTTAAGGGTATCTAGTTAATTTTTAGACACAAACCACTTGCCTTAGAGATCAGCTCGTCATGATTGGCCAGGTGGGCTCTGCAATGGACACAGCTGTACGTTCGGTGACAGTTTGGCAGATAAGCTTGGAAAGTTTTGGATTTTGTCATCTTCACCATCTCTGCTGGGCACTCCTCGCTCAGCTCTGGGCTGGCACTGGAAGAATTACGACTCTGCTGTGCTCTCTGACAGAAGAAACACTGGAATATGCACGCAAGAGCCGTTGTTGTTCAGAGGGCGTGTGGCACTGTCCACACAGCTGGGACGAGAGAAAAATGTCACAATCTGTCAACAAATCAAGACATAGAGCGAGTTACAGAGAGAATGAAATACATCGAGAAGGTATGTTTAGGATGGATGTATTTTGAAGAATGGGGGTGTAGGGGATGAGGGTGGGCAGGACTAGAAGTTAAAGATCTAGTTCTTTAATATTAATTGTACGTAAAAAGAATACAAATACTTAATCCCCATTTAACCACTCTAAATTTAGTTGGAAGTGGCAGGTGAACTACTCTTACATACAAATAATTTGAGAAAAATATTTCATCAGATACACCTTGTATCAAGTGTGGTTTCAGGAAATGTGTACGGAAAAGCACTCAACAAGGCCCCTGTCAGAGTGAGGCCAGCAGGAGCACTGGAGACATCTTGTCCCAAACGATGGTATTAATGACTCAAAGCAACATGACATTTATGAATATGAGTGATGATCCACTATTAATTAATCTTAAGAAATTACGTATCAGTCCAGAAATGAACCCTTGCATTATGGTCAAATGATTTTCGACAAGGGTGCCAAGACCATTCAATGGGGGAAGGACAGTCTTTTCAACAAATGCTGCTGGGAAAACAGAATATCCACATGCAGAAGAATGAAGTTGGACCCTCACCTTACATCACATACAAAAATAAACTCAAAATAGATCAGAGACCTAAATGTAAGAACTAAAACTATAAAACTCTTAAAATATAGTGAAAATTTTTATGACATCGGATTTGGCAGTGACTTTTTGAATATTACACCAAAAGCACAGACATGTATGTAGCTTTATAGAAAGTGAGAAGAAAATGGGGGCAGAGACACTATTCTGAAAAGATAATGATTAAAGATTTTCCAGAATTGAAGAAAGACACCAATCCACAGACTTAGAAGTCCATAATTCCAAGTAGGATAAATAAAAATAAAGCCAAACCTAGTCACATAACAATGAAACCGTAGAACACTACAGAAAAAGAAAAAAAGGGCCGGTCCGGTGGCTCAGGCGGTTAGAGCTCCGTGCTCCTAACTCTGAAGGCTGCTGTTCGATTCCCACATGGACCAGTGGGCTCTCGACTACAAGGTTGCCGGTTCAACTCCTCGAGTCCCGCAAGAGATGGTGGGCAGCGTCCCCTGCAACTAAGATTGAACACGGCACCTTGAGCTGAGCTGCCGCTGAGCTCCGGATGGCTCAGTTGGTTGGAGCACATCCTCTCAACCACAAGGTTGCCGGTTCGACTCCCACAAGGGATGGTGGGCTGCGCCCCCGGCAACTAGCAACGGCAACTGGACCTGGAGCTGAGCTGCGCCCTCCACAACTAAGACTGAAAGGACAACAACTTGAAGCTGAACAGCACCCTCCAAAGCTAAGATTGAAAGGACAACAACTTGACTTGGAAAAAAGTCCTGGAAGTACACACTGTTCCCCAATAAAGTCCTGTACCCCTTCCCCAATTAAAAAATAAAGTCTTTAAAAAAAGAAAAAGAAAACAAGTATCCAAAAGGGGAGGGAAAAATCATCTTTCAACAGAACAACTTCCCAAGAGAAACAAGGGAATCCAGAAGGCAGTAGGGAAAGGTATCTTTAAGGTTCTGAAAGGTAATTAACTGCTATCCCAGAATTCCATATCCCGTGAAAATATCTTTCAAGAACTTGGGAAATGATATTTTTCAGACAAAACTGACTCAAGAAGAAATAGAAAGCCTGAATAACCCCATTAACGTGAAAGAAATGGAATCACTGGTAAAATGTTTTCTACACACACACGCACGCACACACGCACGCATGCACGCACACACACACGCACACACATACACACCCCAACTGAAAGGCCCAGAGAGCATCACTGGTAAATTCTAAACTTCAAGGAAGGAAAAATTCCAATCTGACACAAACTCTTCCAGAAAAGAGAAAGAGGGAACCCTCTCCAACCATCTAATGCAGCCAGCTAAACCTTGATCAAGGCTGTATGTGAATGAAATTCACTATAATTTTCTTTTCAGGAACCAAGATGCAAACATCCTAAATAATATTACTGAACAGAATCGAATACCATTTTAAAAGGATGACGCAATTAAGTTGACGTTATCACAGGAAAACAAAATCATTTAACACTAAAAAATCTGGTTAATATATTCACCACCTATCGTTCTCTTAATCTGTTTATCTCAAAGATGCAGAAAAAGCATCTGACAAAATTTAACATCCATTCACAATTTAAAAAAACATCCATGCCGAATAAAACTATAAGGGAACCTCTTTACCTGTTAAGAGTTATCTACTAAAAAACCCATAGTAAACATCACACTTAATGGTAATACTTTAGAAAACATTCTTTTTGAGATCAGGAAAAAAACCAGGGTGCCTTCCACACAAGAGTGTAATAGTACAATGTACCTAAGAACAAATTCAATGACATGAAACACCTTTACAGAGAATATTATAAAACTTTGAGGGACATTAAGGAAGACTTAAATAAATGGAGAAATAAATGATTAGGACTGAAAGATACTATAAATAAATTAATTCTCCCCAAAGTAACCTTTAAATTAAATGCAATTCTAATCAAAATCCGGGAAGGTGTGTTGGTGTGTGTCAGTGTGTGTGTGTGTGTGCACGCAAGCCAGAGAGTCGGAAAGAGACAGAGAGACTTGGTTCTAAAACTTATCCTAGAGAAGTGTCTGTAGGGGAAGAAAAAGTTTTTCGTACCCTGGCTAGGTCTGAAAATTAAACTGACAAAGAGAGTAAAAGGAAAAGTTTTCTTCTTTCTTTTTTTTTTTTTTTTAAGGAGGGTGCACCTCACAGTGGCCCATGTGGGGATCGAACCAGCAACCTTGGTGTTATCAGCACCACGCTCTAACCAACACCAAGAGGAGAAATTTTACCATGTGAGCCATCCCAAGAAAATGAAGACCAGAAGAGACCAGAGCAGGAAGCATTTATACCTTTTAGACAAAGAATTGATACATTTGTGAAGAACTGACAAAGCAGTGGAGAAGTAACTAGAAAGATAAGGGTTAGTTTAACAAGATTTGTTTATACAGATTTCTTGGCCCCAAATTCCCTGTCTCTGGTGATAAGAACATCTTCATGGAGTTTTATGGCCTGTTTCAGGGCATAAGGGTAAGGCAGAGAGGTCAGAATGATCTTCCTGCTTCTGCCATTTTCTCAAACTCCATCAACTTACGATATTCAATATGCCACGGTGCCACATTTTGGGGTAGTGTGTTATGAATCTTACCATGTCAAAAGATACAAACTGGTGAAGAGCAAGATGGGAGCATGTTCTCTACTGGAGTCTGCCAGAGAGCAAGTCCTGTTATTTTCCACTAGAATCATCAAGACAGTGTGGTACTGGCTCAGGACAGAAAACAGGTCAAAGTGACAGAAACAGACCTACGCCTGTCAGTGCCACTTTTGCTATATCTGGTGTCCGGCCCGAGGCATCCTCTACCTCAGGAGCCTGAGGGCTCCCTTGCCTCTCTCTAAACCACCTGGCCGGGTCCTCACACCCACAGGGAACCAGACCCTCAGATGCCCCATACTCTCTATTCCCAATGCCATTTACCTTTCCTTTCAGTGTTACCACTGCCTGGCAAGTAAGCTCAAGTCTCAGCCCCTCACTTCACCTGTGAGAAGGAAGGGAGACACCAGGCAAAGCAGCGGGCTCACCAGTGTCAGAGGGAACTGGGGTCTCCCCGTCGCTGATGTGCTGGTGGACAGAGCTCCAGGGGAGCAGGGGAAGAAAATAGCTCAAAAAGATGCAGAGCGGGCGGGCCGGGTGGCTCAGGCGGTTAGAGCTCCATGCTCCTAACTCCGAAGGCTGCCGGTTCGATTCCCACATGGGCCAGTGGGCTCTTAACCACAAGGTTGCTGATTCAACTCCTCAAGTCCCGCAAGAGATGGTGGGCTCCGTCCCCTACAACTAAGATTGAACACAGCACCTTGAGCTGAGCTGCCACTGAGCTCCTGGATGGCTCAGTTGCTGGTTGGAGCGCGTCCTCTCAACCACAAGGTTGCCGGTTCACCTCCCGCAAGGGATGGTGGGCTGTGTCCCCTGCAACTAAGATTGAACACGGCACCTTGAGCTGAGCTGCCACTGAGCTCCTGGATGGCTCAGTTGGTTGGAGCGCGTCCTCTCAACCACATGGTTGCCAGTTCACCTCCCGCAAGGGATGGTGGGCTGCGCCCCCTGCAACTAGAAAACGGCAACTGGACCTGGAGCTGAGCTGTGCCCTCCACAACTAAGACTGAAAGGACAACAACTTGGAAAAAAGTCCTGGAAGTACACACTGTTCCCCAATAAAGTCCTGTTCCCCTTCCCCAATAAAAAAAAAAAAATCTTAAAAAAAAAAAAAGACGCACAGCATGTTCATGCGCCCTGCTGTGTCCAGCCAGATAGAATCCCAGGAGGGGGGCATGCGTGGGGACATCAGCGTCCATCAAAGAAAAGGAAATGCAGCAGCTCCCACAGAGCCTCATAGCTACAGCCAGCACTATTCTAAGCAGCTGAATCTATGAAAATCAAATGAATTAACAGCAGCCCTAAGAAACTTAGTCCCACTGTGCAGACAGGGAAATTGAAGCCTAAAGAGGTTAGTCAATTTGCCAAGGTTGCACAGCTGAGGTGCTAGGTTTGAAGCCAGACAGTCTACACCTTGGACCACTGTGCTTATAGACAGGTGGACAGACGTGAACTTTACTCATTGATGCAAATTAAAGGCACACTGATATTTGCCTTACAACCTAGCAGGTTGGCAAAGATTTTCAGAACGTTGGTAACACCACTGGCTCTGGTGCAGCCATTTGGTAACACCCATCAGTGCTGCCAGGTACACACCCCTGGACCGAGGGTCCAGCTCAGGCCTTTTCCTCCAGACTGACTTGCACATGTGCAAAATAACTGCGTGTTACAATGTTGCTTATAATAACAAAAGACTAGAAACCACAAGTCTAACCCAGAGACTGGCCAAAGGTCCTGATACATGAATCAGAAATAGTTCCAAGGTGGGACCTCAGGCTGAAGCTAGGAAGGACAGAGAAGGTGACTTCCTTTTCACTGTCTGCTTTTTTTGCAACTTTTGATCTTGACACCAAGTGTATGTACTGATGATTCAGACTCTCAAACACAGTACATGCACACACAGGCGTGGAAAGGCCTAGAAGGATTTGCATCAAAGGGTGACAGTAAGGGTACAATTTGCCTTTGGCAGTACCAGCTCCACTTCACACACACAGACTTCCTTCCTACTTGAATTACAGGATGAAAAGCTTTCCCCCACATTTCAGGAACTGCAACCTTGATGGACCAGTGGATCCACTGGGAGGGGCAAGAAGACACCTTCAGTCCTATCACCTACATGGCTGTCCTTAGCCAGTCACCTCAGCCCTCTGCGGAGTCCACTGCCCCTGCCTCTCTGGAGAACCGGAGGGGTCTGGGCCCCTGCATCGCCCAGTGGCCGGGACACCTCTACCCTCCACGCTCTCACCCTCAGCTCTCATCTTGCCTGTGCTCTGGTCCTCCTTCCGTGTCGAGACGACTGATTAATGAGTTTGCACTTTCTTTGGGAAGAACCTTCAATACATTCTTCTTTATTTCTCCCACTAGTAACAAAGTTTCCCAGTGTGGCCCTGGGACACATCCTAGCAGAGGCTGCTTGCCTCCTTGCTAACAAGAAGCGGATAGATGCAGGAACTACACATGCAAGGCTGGCCTTCTTTCCAGTTGCCAGGATTGGGACTGGACAGAAGCAGGAGGAAAGAGATTGGGAATCTTAAACTATTAGTCACATACTAAATACAACAAACACTCCAAGCCCTGTGTTGGTGCAAGGGAAAAGGGAAAACCTGAAACAAGAGGAATCAAAAAGGGGGCCAGTGCTCAGGGAAGGGTGTGATGATGCTGGGAAGACAGGTGGCATTGTGGCATTTGGCAACAGACAGGTTGTCAGCAGTGAGGGTTGGATAAGGCTGAAAAAAGACTCAACTGAAATTGTGCCACAAATTTAGAGGCTAAGCTGTTACCTTTTCGTAAAATGGGAGTAATACGCAATTCACAAGGTGGCCCAGAGAATCACACGAGAGGTCATGCATTGTTACAGTATGGCAAAGAGTAAGCACCTCACGAAACCCACAGGGAACCCTGGTCTTAGTTCTGAGGCGCAGCAGGTGCCAGAGAAGGAGTCCCCTCCCGGGGCATGGAAATCAGTGGGTTGGCTCCAGGATTTCCATTTTACTCTCAGCAGTAGATAGGTTTTCCTCACGCAATGCCTTCTTCTCTGTCACAACTCAAAGGCAGGCCAATTCCATCTCATCCTCTTGATTTCTTTCGGAAACCTACTCATACTGCCCGACCCAGAACTCTTAGCCCTCCAGTGACTTGGCTGTTCAGAACTTTCTCCAACCTCTGCTAAAATCTCTTGTCCAAATTCTCCCTAGAGGTTTTGTTGATTAGCATATCTAACTACTTTTCTAAAAATTTTAGACCAAATAAATCTCGAGTGAAGAGTGTCAGAGAATGGTTTTAAAGCAGAGGGACTTCTATTGCTGCTTTGTATTTTCAATTATTTTCCCTTTATCAGTCGTCTAGGGATAAAAATAGATTAAAACTACATGGCAGCCGCGGCCCCCTGCATTCCCAACCCTGTCCCTTGACACAGGGTCTTCATAGACTTAGTGAAGACAGGCGGAATCAAAGACAGACATTTTAGGAACACCGCTCTCAACGTGTAAAGAAAAAACTTTACAAATTTTTGTGCTTCAAAATGGAAAGTCTTAATGTCTGGAAGTTAGTTAAAGGAATGTACCCATGTCAGTTGTTAATTCGGCCAAATGTAGGATGGTAACAATGGGGAAACACTGCGTATGGAGCATTTGGGACCGTCTGTACTATCTTTGCAACTTTTTTGTAAATCTAAAGTTATTCCAAAATGAGAACTTCATTTAAAAAACACACTATTGAAGTGCCCAATACAGGCCAGACCCTGAGCTACATGGCCATGGTACGACATGATTTTGCCCTGGTCCTAGTTCTGAGGGGTTCCCACAAGACACCTGTACCCTGTGAGATGCAAGGCAAGGGAGCATGAGCGTCTAGGAGAGCCTCAGTATTAGCCTTCTTCAGACATTCCGCTATTGTCACCCAAGAGCCCATGGCTGGGGGAGAGGGAACCAGTGTAGGATTATGAAACCCAGTAACACTGGGATCCAGCACAGTGCCTGGCACCCGGCAAGGGCTCAACAATCCTGTTACCTCCACTAGAACAAAGGCTGGAGGATGCGCAGGTGATAGGAAGGGGAGGGGCAGCTTGCTCAGGTGAGGCACCTGAAAGGCTTCCCCCAAGAGGCAAGCCTCGTTTGAGGCCTGGGTAGCCTAAGCTGGGAAGGGTTACTGGTTGATGGAAACAATAACATTCTTGGCAAAGGAAACAACAGGTTAAGGTGTGCATGTTTTGGACACAAAGAGGAAGAAGAAATGCAACTGAACAGAAAAGGCTTGGGGGTGGGGAAATTGATGTCTTCCAAAGCCATTATCTAAAGCGGAATCCAGCCTCCTGCCATCCTAGAACTCAGCACGTAATTTGTCCACCAGAGGTGCCAATTAGAGGCAGGCTTCGGGGAGGAGGACCCTACTTAGCAGTTCTCCGAAGCCAAGGCTTTTGCAGGCTGTGCTTTATTAGAGACTAGTGCCACAAGTGGTGAACTAACACGGAGGGCAATTCGTTTTAGTCACGATCTTCATGTGGGCAACTTGAAAACGTTTCCCCCTTTTCATAATCGTTCTCATTCCTAGGAAACCTCTTTTGTCCTCATTTCCCTCCCCTCTCGCGACTTTTTTTTTTTTTTTTTTTTTTAAGAGGGAAAAGCCTGTTACCACGTAGCTCATTCTCTCGGTACATTTCCCATGGCCGCGTCGGGAGGGGGCGGGGAGGAGGGAAGGAAAGGTGGAAAAAAAGGTTTAGGTTTTATGGTCTTCTCCAAAACGGAGTGCAGCGAGTACTAACAAATCAAATAATCAAACCAGGAGGAAAACCTCTACAGGTGCGGTCCGCTCGCGCCCCGCCCACCCGCCCGGACGCCCAACAGGTGCCTCGGGGCCCCGCCCGCAGCCGCAGGCTCCTCGGGTCGCCACAAAGTAGCCGCCCGCGCAACAGCGTCGAGGCCCGCCCGTACTCACGGCCGCTCGGCGGTCCGCGCCCCGGCCCGCAGCACCCATCCAGCCCGGGCCTCGGTCGGCGCGGGATCGGCTCTCAGGCGACCCCAGTAGGGCCCGGGACGCGCTGCGGCCGTTGGCGCCTCCGCACAGCGCGAGACATCCTCCCGCCGCCGCCCCGCGGGCCGCCTGCCCTTTGTTTTGGAGCCACGGCACCGCCGCGCCGCCGTTAACGGCCTCGGAACGCAGCGCGGGCCAATCAGCGCGCCGCGCCGCCCGCGCCCCGCCCGACGCCCCGCCCCGCCCGCGCGCCCCCGCCCTGCGCGCTCCGAGCCCGGGAGCCCGGCCGGCTCGCACTCCGCGGGGCGGGGCGGAGGCGCACGTGCCACGGGGCGCGCCGCGCTCCCATTGGCCAATCCTACGAGAGCAGCCTCGAAGCCAACCTGTGAAGGCCGAGGGGCTCAGTGGCGGGGCCACAAGGGGCGGGGCGCGAGGGTGGGCTCAGGGAGAAGCCGAGTGCGCAGGCGCGGGGTGACCCGGGCTGGTGCTCTGGGCCCGAAGGTTTCTCTTAGGTTTCGGAGTCGGCGTCCGGGGAAACCTATGCGTCACCCACACTCGCAGCTCGCGTGGATCGGACGAGGACACGCTGGGCCCATAGCTCCCGAGACCGACGCGGGGCACGCGGGTCCGCGGGGCGTGGGGCCAGGGTTTTTCTGGCCAGACCCTGCTCGACCTGGTCCCCAGAGTACGGGGTCTTGCGTGTTCGCCTCCTCCGACCACCTTCCCTGAACTCTCCAAGCCATTCTAACTAAGAACCTCTGTATCTGTACCTGGCCCCTAAGTTTGCTCCGCAACCCCCAAATTGGAACCGACAGAAAACCCATTCCTGGGGCAGCTCTCCCGGCCCCCAGGCAGCCCGGCCCCTCTCGGTGTCCACACTCGTCCCCCACGCCTCTCATGACATTATTGTGTTGGCCCCACAGCCTTTCAATATAGATTGATTTTTAAATTACATAATAATTTTTAAAAACCCGTACTGTTGAGGTCACAATGTATATAACATTTTGATACATATTAGCATCCTTTAGATCCTGTTTCTTTTTTGCAATGCAATGTATCTGTAAAGGTCTCTATGTGTCTTTGGATGTGCACCTGATTTACTACTTACAAAGCTGCTGGATATTGCCTTTTAAACATTTGTGGGAATTCAGCCGTTCTCCTAGCGATGTCTCCAGCTTCCTGCTTCCACAAACCTGGCTGCAAAGTAAGACCTCATGATCAGTTAAGATGTCTTTTTCAAATAAGTGTTAGCATCTCTTCATTAACTGTTAAGCCTTTCAAGTCTCCTTCTGGGTTTCCTTTTTCTTATGACTTGTCAAGATTACTTTGTCTTAAATATTAGACTTTTGTTTTTGCTATTGCAAATGTCTTTTCTCAGACAATTCTTTGTTGGAAAAAAAATCCTAATTTTGATGTGAGCCAAAGTTTATATAATTTTGTATTCTGCTTTTTGAAGGGGCATTTTTCTGTTATTGCAGTTTTCTATAAATACGTTTAGTGGCTGCACAGTGTTAAACTTAACATATACCTATCTACATAACTATGTGTGGTGGTTGGGTACTTCAATTATTTCTGCTCTGTTTCTGCAGACCCCTTCATTCTTTGAAAATTTTAGCACCAGACTCGCTACTGTGTTTCCCCGAAAATAAGATCTAGCCAGACCATCATCTCTAATGTCTCTTGGAGCAAAAATTAATATAAGACCCGGTCTTATTTTACTATAATATATTACCAGGTCTTATATAATATAATACTATACTATACTATACTATACTAATAATATAATGTAGTGTAATATAATATAATACCGGGTCTTATATTAATTTTTGCTCCAAAAGGCACATTAGAGCTGATGGTCCAGATAGGTCTTATTGTTGGGGAAATACGGTATTGTTCTTTGCATTACGGTCCCTAACTTCATTTTTGGAGACATAGCTTTTCCGTAGAATGTAAGTTATTCCAGTGTGTATGTGAATCGTAGATGATCCTTCTAGCGCCCTGGCCTGTCAGCTCACTGGCCTGTTTCCTGCAAAGATATTGTCCTCTGCATGGCCCCAAATAGAAACACTCTTGCTGACCAATGATCAGTGCCTTTCAAAGTTTATTATTATTTTTTTTAACTATGACCACAGTAAGAGATACATTTTATGGGTATGCAGTTTCTGTTTGGGATAATGAAAATTTCTGGGACTAGATAGTGGTGATGGTTGCACAACAATGTCAATGTACTTAATGCCACTGAATTATACACTTCAAAATGATTAACATGGCAACTTTTATGTTCTTTTATAGTACTACAATAAAAAATAATAAAAATACATTCTTCATTATGATCCAATACACACACATATATAAGCAAAGTTTCATGATTTAATATGTACTCTTATTGTGTGCAATGTCCTAACATTTTCTATCCTTTTCTGTTTTGTTTTTATTAATGACATCCTGCACGTGACTCTCTACGTGATTTCACAAGGTGCCCACCAGCCATGGACAGCAGTCTGCCACCACTGTCACTGTCGTCACCACCCTCTACAACCTCAATTTTGGGCACTCTGGGACACTGCTGTGCTCTCTGGCTCCCTCCTGTTAGCGTGCTGATCACAGTCATCTCCACAACACACTGTCCCCTCCACCTACCTGCTGGCCGCCCTCCTCCCTCATGTGCTCACCTCCTCCCTTAGCTCCCTTTTCACACCACATACTTGCCTGGCAGACCCCCGTCCTGGGTAAATGCGACTGTGTGGCTGGAGAAATGCTTTACCTTGGGGAGACTAGTTTCTAGGGCAGTGCAGTCCTCCTGGCAACCCTACACCTGCTCCACCTCTTGTGTCCATTCAGCTTCCCACTTTCCTGGAAGATGATCCCACACGTTCCCCCCCTGCTAGCTCTGTGTCCTAATTTGCTGAAAACACCCACACTAACAGGAGAGCATACCTCCTGCTCCCACCACTAATCTTCCACCAGCCTACCTCCCTGCCCTTCCCCCACGAGTTTGTCACTTGTGTTCTCTCCAAAACCCGTATGTCACATGCAGTCCATCCCTGTGCATGCTGGAGGGTCGCTTTCATCATGACCTTCTCTTTCTCCTGCAGCCTCAATCCCATCTTTACTGAGTTGTCCCAGATGAATGAGGCATACTGTCATCTCCATGTCCCTCCTTCACTGTCATCGTGCTTCCTGCAACTCTTCAGAGCAAGGATTACCCAGGAGCAGCAGAACTGCCCCACCCCCATTTTCAGGTTTTCATCCCAACCACTCCATCTGCATGTTGCCAAACCTCATGTCGGGTCTCAGCCACATCTTACTGGATGGTCCAAGCAGCATTTCATACAGGCAGGTGCTTTCTTTAAACACTCTTTATTTTGGTTCCGGGGATCCACTCTGTCTCACTGGCCACACCTTCACCAGCTCACCAGCTCTCTCCACTCTCCTGAGGTTGGAGGCCCTGAGGGCTCCATGTTTGGGCCTTTTCTCTCTCCTACATTCTTGTGATAGGTGGTCTCCTCCAAGCTCATGACCTTGAATAGCCGCAGCCTGACAGCTCCCAACATACAGCTCAGCACAGACCTCCCCGCCCCCGGAACTTCAGGCTTACACTTCCCACTGCCCACTTGGAGCCTCCCTCGGAGGTCTCTGATACACCTCAAACTCTGCATGCCCTAAATCAAGCTAGTCTTTGCCACCTTGGCAAAAGGCACCACTTCCTTCCAGCGCGGGCCAAAGCCTCAGAGCCCCCTTCACCTCCCCTCTTCCTGTCACACCCCGCTGCCGACCCCTCAGCAAGTCCGACTCCCATTCCTGCTGCCAGCACCCAGGGCCTGAGCCACTCTCATCTCTTGCCTAGATTATTGCCATAGCTGAAATGGTCTGTGAGAGGCACATTTTTCCTCTGTAACTGTATTCTTCATAGACTCTTTTAGAACAAAAGCCAGATCTGTCAATCCTTGAAGCCCCTAGGAGCTTTCTATTTCACTTAGACTAAAAGGCAGGGTCCTTCCAATGGCCCCACATGACTTCACTTCTCCTTGTCTCTCGTTTCCTACTTCTGTCCCTGCAGGCAGTTAGCGAACCTGAACGTTTAGATGGAAAAGTCCATACGGGACCACCCTCACTTCTCACCCCAACTACAGGCTTGACAAGGCTTTTAGGTTTGGTAATTTCCGAGAAGGACTCATGGAAAGCTGTTATACTCACAGTTGCAGTTTACAACAGAGAAAGGATACAGATTTTAAAATAAGCCCTGGGGAAAAGCACACACTGGAGAGTGCAGGAAAGTGCCAAACTGGCCTATATAGGGAGAAGACAGTGTCCACTGTGGAGCCTCCTCTCCTGGCATCAGCGAGTGACGACACTCACAGAGTGACCAAGCAGGGGAGTCACAGAGCCTGGGGGTTCAGAGTTTTTATTGGGGCTCCAGCACACAGGCATGATTGATTGAATGCTCATGTGGTTGACATCAGTCTCCAACCCTCTAGGGTAGGCATGACCTAAAACACCCACCATAAATCCTGTATTTGGTCCTTCTTGTACTCAGCCCCACCCTGGCACTATCTGACGTGGTGTTCCCACTTTAAATCACATTGTTAGACTATCAGAAATGACCCAGGCCCCCAGGCAGATAGACACTCCTGTCAGGGCTTACAAGATTACCTCCGAGCAGAGGGCAAAGGCCAGATCATTTTTTGGGGGGGCAAGGTTAAATTCTTTCCTATGCAGTCACCTTGCTTCCTGCTCCCTGGACACACCCGCTCCTGGCTGCTCCTTTTCAGGGTCTCTGCACTTGCTGCCTCTCTCCATTCAGGATTCTGCTCGGCTCTGGGGACCAGCGGCCCTCACCCATCCTCCCCTCTTTCTCCTCACCCAGGTTTGGTTTTTCTCCTTGCTCACCTCCCACCCCAGAATCTGCATTTTCTTCTTTGGTTTATTGTCTGTCTCCCCTCATCAGGATGTGAACCCCTGAGGGCAGGGAGTTAGTTGGTTCTCAACGGTATCTCCGGCATTTGTTTGCTGAATGAGCAACTCCTGCAGGATGACTGAGGATTCACTGAGCTCCAAGATGGCCCAGAGCTGGCCTGGGAAACTTTGGAGTCTCTCCAGCCTCCTGCAGCAAGTACTACAGCATGTGCTGGCTGACAGGTGCTGGAGCCGGTGCATGGGGCTGACACACAAGTGCATGGGGCCGGTGCATGGGGCTGACACACAGGTGCATGGGGCCGGTGCATGGGGCTGACACACAGGTGCATGGGGCCGGTGCATGGGGCTGACACACAGGTGCATGGGGCCGGTGCATGGGGCTGACACACAGGTGCATGGGGCCGGTGCATAGGGCTGACAGGTGCATGGGGCTCACACACAGAGATGGCTGAAGGCTAGGGCAGTCAGCATTCCCAGAGGATCCAGTCTGGCTGGGTGGCGCAGGCTCAAGTGTTTTCCCCCAGATGTGACTGCTTTTGGAGATAGGATCTTTAAAAAGGTAATTAAGTTAAAATGAGGCTGTTAGGGTGCGCTGTAATCCAGTCGGACTGGCGTCCTTATGGAGATTAGGACAGACACAAGAGGGACGACCGTGTGAGGACACAGGGAGAAGGCAGCCATCTGCAAGCCAAGGAGAGAGGCCACAGGAGAAACAAAACCTGCTGACACCTTGATCTCAGACATCCAGCCTCCAGAACTGTGAGGAAAAAAATCTTTGTTAAGCCACCCAGCCTGTGGTATTTTGTTATGCCAGCCCTCGCAAGCTAGTACACTGGGTTTTAGGGGTAGACAGACACCTAACGCAGTTCTTCTACAGGGTCTTCCAGTCTGCCTTCTGTCCCCAAATTCTGCCTGAAAGCCTCAGGTTGCAGACCAAGCATTCTGCTTAGGCTGGCTGGTTGCCCTGCAGCAGATAGGGAACCCGACCTCCTGACATGGGCTCTCCTCGGCCAAGTAGGGGAGTGAAGGCTCTTGGTAGTCCCTTGAGGTCTAAAATTCTATGATTTGCTGATAGTCAAGTGCATTAGCAAGTATGCAGCTACTGTCGGCATAGCAACCACAAGCCATCTTATGTTCTTTCCAAACTAAAAATTTCCCAGCTTCAGAACTGAGCAGAGAAAGATGTAAAAGCAGAGATGAAATTAAGTTACTAATGAAAGTGGTTGCCATGGCATCATGCTGTTCTTGCAGTCTGCCAGCTGCCACTGTGATTTCCCCCTTTTTCCTGAAAATGAAGTAGTCCAAGAGAAGAAAAATGAAGTATATATCTTAATTTGAAACAGTAACTAATTATGGGAATTTACAGTTTAAGAGTAACTACAGAGGGTGCCAAAAAAATGTATACACATTTTAAGAAAGTAAAAAAACTATTAAAATTGTAATACTCAATATATACCGATAACAAAAGATGAATACAAGTCACGTTTGACTTCGGCAATTACAAGAGGTGCTCAAAGTGGTTCCCATCAGCGTCCAGACACTTTTTCATTTTAATTGGGGAATATTAGGGAACACTGTGTTTTTCCAGGACCCATCAGCTGCATGTCAAGTCATAGTTTTTCAGTCTAGTTGTGGAGGGCGTACCTCACTGGTCCGTGTGGGAATCGAACCAGGAACTTTGGTGTGATAAGCACCTTGCTCTAACCACTGAGCCATTCGGCTGCCCAGACACTTCTGATGACAGCAAACTACTGCTTGAGCAACATTGACCCAAGTGTTCACTTGTATACGTTTTTTTTTTGGCACCCCAGTATATATCCAACATACAGTGTTTCTCAAAATTTAAACAAATCACCTGGAATCTTGTTAAAAAGCTGATGCTGAAATAAAGTATGCCTGAGGTTGGGCCTGAGATTCTTCATTTTAAGTTTTAATTATGGCAAAATATACATAACATAAACTTTACAATCTTAAACCAGAGATTTTGCATTTTTAACAGGCTCTAGGTGATGGTAATGCTGCGGGTAAGTGGCCCATGTTTTGTACATCAGGCCTTTCTTTGTACCAGAGCCTCAGGGAGGTGACAGGAGTATCAAAATGAGCAAGACACACAGTGTGCTTTCCAGGAACTTCCTAGCAAGTGGACAAAATAAGCGGCAACATCACTTCTGAGGAGTGGACAGACAGCTGCCTGATTCAGATGTGTGGCTGGGGTTTGCGTGCTGGAGGATCAAAGCCTGGAGGAGGTAACATGAAGACACCTAAAACTCTGTCATTGCTGTTCTGACTTGCAAGTTTGCTAGATCATTCTCTAACGCTGGGCATAGAGGCCACTTACCTTCTTTTTTGCCATTACAAATAATGCTGGTACATAGGCCTTTGTATATGTGGCTGTTCTCTCTACAATTATTGTCTAGGGAAAAAATTCCCTGTAATGGAATTACTGAGTCAAAATACATCTTCTGATAGACTCCAGCCACATCTGCCAGATTCCACCGTATTCATTTATGGCATTATTAACAATGCCAAAGGGCACATTTTTTGTTCTTACGACTTCACAACATTTGGTTTTTGTAATTTTGCTTTTGCTGAAAAAACAGAAAGTAGGTTAGGCACAAAATGGCAGTTCGTCTTTATTTTACTTTGCATTTCCCTATTTATTAATGGACCTGGATGCTTTTTCTCATGGAAGCAGACAATATTCTTTGATTGATTATCAGTTGGGAATGAGGCAAAGTGTTTGTATTTTTGTGATTCATTTTGTTTTAGAAAATTGACTTTTATTACTAGTCACTCATGGCAGATATGCCCTTAGCTTCTGTGGTTCCCACACCGTGTTATCCATATTAGTCTGTGTTGAAACCAGATGCAGAGGTATTTCCCTCCAGTTCTTCAGTTTGTCCAAGACATTGGATTTACTAGTTTTTCTCCAACCACACCTGCTGAGTGAATACCCTGCCCTTCTAGATGCACTTGTTGGAAGAGGCATGGGTAGCAAGAATAAAAACTGGGGTGATTTTCAGTTTCTACATGCAAAGAGCTTCAAAATCATCATTCCTGCCCTCAAAACAAGAAAAAAGCTGGACAAACTAAAATCCCATGACTGTTCTTAGATCCATCAGAGAATTGAGGTCACAGGAACTCCCCACCCCTTCTCCTGCTCACCTCAAACTGTAGAGACAGGAGAAGACAGAGAATCACAGCTCACCAGAAGCCACTGGAGCTAGGAACTAGTAGGAACACTCAAAATGATCTCTTAAATGGTAACATTGATGAAATGCTGGAGGCTGAGAGTGGACTAGCTTGAGCATTAAAAACTCATGGGGACCTACTCTAAGGGAACCCCACACTTTCGTAGGTTTTACCTCCAAGGATCCCCACCAGATTCTTACAGTGAAGACTGGAGCAAAATCCCCTTGGTTTTGACTAGGGGATAGGAAAATTAACCATTTGAAATACTCCCAGATTGTTCATTCTCCATAACAAAGTCCAGCCAGCAAGGTAGATGACTTCCTCAGAGCCTCAGCCAACATGGGGGAAGGGATACACCTAACTCCAGCCCCTCTAGACTTTCTGTTTTACATAAGGGGGCAAAAAGACCCTGAGAAGCACTTGTGAAGGCCACAGCCCAAAGAGATAGGCTCACTAGAAGACTGAGACATAATCATATGATTATGGAACACTTCCCATTCCTTCAAGCCTTACCACCCCATCAATAGGGCTCCCGTACACTATAGAGGTTAACAGCTGAAGGAATGGCAAGGCTCAGCTTCTTTTTAAGAAGGGGTCTTTAGTGAAAACCAAAAATCACAGGGGAAACAAAAACAAGGATACTGAAGGAAATTTCAGCCTCTGACACCTACAGTTGAGCAAACAGTAAACACAGCCTAACTCTAGTCAGAAAAACAGAACTTCATACTAATGGCCAATCTACCTCAGTTCTATTACCCAATATGTCTGGCTTTCAACAAAAAATTACAAGAATTTAAAAAGAAAAGAAGAAACAGTCTGAAGAGCAAAGCAAACATTAGAACAAGACTCAGATATGGCAGAGATTTTGGAATTACTGTACTGGGAATTTAAAACAACTATGATTAATATACTAAAAGCTCTAATGGAAAAAGTGGACAACATACAAAGACAGATGGGCAAAGTAAGCAGAGACATGGAAACTCTAAGAAATAATCAAAAGAAAATGCTAGAAGAAAAAAACTAACAGAAATGTGGAATGCCTTTGACGGGCTCATCAGCCGACTGGACACTACAGAGTAAAGAATCAGTGAGCTAACAGAATGCCACTAGAAATTTTCTCAATTGAAATGCAAAGAGAAAAAATAATGGAAAAGGAAAAGGGACAGAATGACCAAGAATTGTGGGACAATTATAAAAAGTGTAACATATACATACTGGGAATTCCAGAAGGAGAAAAATAAGCAGAAATATATGAAGTAATAATGGCTGAGAATATTCCAAAATATGACAGAAACCAAATCATAAATCCAGGAATCCTAGAAAACACTGAGTAGGATAAATACCCCAAATTCTACACCTAGACATATTGTATTCAAACTGCAGAAAACAAAAGACAAAGAGAAAAACTTGAAAGAAGCCAGAAGAAGAAGAGAAAAAAATCCTTACCTATAGAGAAAAAAGGATAATTACATCAGACTTCTTGTCCTAAACCATGCAAGCAAGAAGAGAGAGGACTGGAATATTTAAAATGTTTAAGTAGATCTGAGTTTCTGACATACTATTTTTCCTTCTCTCTGAAGAATTTTTTTTTTAACATTGCTTGCAAAGCAGATCTATTGGCAACAATTTCCTCAGTTTTTGTTTGTCTAAGAAACTACTTATTTCTCCATTTTTGAAGGATAATTTCTCTGGATACAAAATACGAGGTTGCTGTGTGATGTTTAACACGAGTGGTGAGAGGAAACATCCTTACCTTTTCCTGATCTGAGAGGGGAAGCATGTAGTTTCTCATCATTAAGTATGATAGCTGTAGGTTTTTTACAAATGTTCTTTATCAAGTTGAGGATGTTCCCCTCTATTCGGTAGTTTGCTGAGAGTTTTTATGATGAATGGGTGTTGGATCTTGTCAAATGTTTCTTCTGCATCTACTATCATGTGATTTTTCTTCTTTAGCCTGTTGATGTGATGGATTACATTAATTGATTTCCGAGTATAAAACCAGTCCTTAAAAAAAAAAGAAAAACGAAAAAAAAAACGAAAAAAAAAAACAGTCCTTGCATACCCGAAATAAATCCCACCTGGTCATGGTGTATAATTATTTTTACACATTATTGAATTTGATTTTCTAATTATTTTGTTGAGTATTTCTGCATCTATTTTCATGAATGATCTAGGCTTGTAGTTTCCTCTCTTTTAATGTCTTGGTTTTGTTATTAAGGTAATGCTGGCCTCATCAAATGAGTTAGGTGTGTTCCCTCTGCTTTTATTTTCTGGGAGAAATTTCAGAGAATTCATATAATTTCTTCCTTAAAACATCTGTGCCTGGTGCAATTATGCTCCTAGGTATTTATTTACCCAAATGAGTTGAAAACATGTCTACACAAAAACCTGCACCTGAATGTTTATAGCAGCTTTATTCATAATTGCTGAAAACGGAAAGCTACCAAGATGTCCTTCAATAGGTGAATAGATAAACTGTGGTACATCCAAGAAATGGAATATTATTCAGTGATGAAAATAAATGAGCTATCATAAACAGAGTAGAATGGTGGTTACCAGGGGCTGGGGGGGTGGGGGAAATGGGGAAATGCTGGTCAAAGGGTACACATCTTCAATTATAAGGTGAATAAATGTTGGGGAATCTAATGTACAGCCTGGTGACTCTAGTTGATGATATTGTATTGTATACTTGAAATTTGCTAAGACAGTAGATCTTAAGTGTTCTTGTCACACACACACACAAAAGCTAACTATGTGAAGTGATGGATACGTGAATCATCTGACAGTGGTAATCATTTCACAAAGCACATGTATATTTAATCATCAGGTACACTTTACATATGTACACTTTTATTTGTCAATATCTCAATAAACCTGCAGGGCGGGGGGGGGTGAGCTATCAAGCCATGAACAGACAGAAAGTAACTTTAACTGTACATCACTACATGAAAGAAGCCAGTCTGAAAAGGTTATATTCTGTATACTTTCAACTATATGACATTCTGGGAAAGGCAAAATTGTGGAAACAGTAAAAAGATCTGTGGATGCTGGAGGTTAGGGAAAGGGTGAAGAGGTGTGCCTAGGAGAGAGGAGTGGGTATACAGAACACTGTGCTACCAGCTCAATCAGTCTGTAAATCTAAAACTGTACTAAAAAGAACAAGTCTACTAAAAACAAGAAGGATATGAGCAAGAGGGACTGAGTGGCCAGATTTGGTGGAGAGGAGCTCTCGGGGGATGTGGGGATCAGGAAGTGACTAAGAGGGAATATGAGAACCACCGTCAATGAGAGGTACGGGCTCCCCATGATCTGAGAGGATTCTGACAAAGGAACATTAACTGCTTTCCAGATTCAATGCACATATTAGAGTCCTGGGGGGTAGAATGCAGTTGTAAATACAGCTCAAGGTCTACTTTTTGCAGTGTAAACAGAAGAAGGCATTGATGGGAACAGGTGAAATGAAAGATTTTTGTGGACAGAATGTACTAGAATTCTTAGGTCTATATGCAGGCTCCCTACTATGTGATATGGCATCTTCACGAAATGTTCTTTAATTCTAATGCTTCCCTTACCAAAGTGATACAAAGTACAACACCTCTTGACATACCTTTTTTTTAAAAAATGTTTTTATTGGGGAAGGGGAACAGTGTGTCAATCTTAGTTGTGGAGGGTGCCTTTCAGCTTCAAGTTGTTGTCCTTTCAGTCTTAGTTGTGGAGGGCGCAGCTCAACTCCAGGTCCAGTTGCCATTGCTAGTTGCAGGGGGCGCAGCCCACCATCCCTTGTGGGACTCGAGGAGTCGAACCGGAGAGCCGACTTGCCCATGTGGGAATCGCACCGGCAGCCTTCGGAGTTAGGAGCATGGAGCTCTAACCGCCTGAGCCACCGGGCGGCCCTTGACATACCTTTCTGTCGACTTCACTATAGAAGTTCCCCTGCGTACCAGAATGCTACCTGAACCTTAGGACACTGGGACAATTTGTCAGGCCAACCCGAGCGGCAGCGGAGCTGCCATAGGGTGGGAGTGGGGAGGCAGTGCCCTGCTCCTGGCCTGGCTGTTGGCCTGTGATCTTGGGCCTTTCCTCTGTCCTCCAATTTGTTCTGACACTGGAACCAGAACACCGGGAACAAATTCACCCCCAGGGCTGGGTGGAGAGGGCACGGGATCAGTTGGCTGGAGCTGTGGGTAGGGAGCCAGGTCGGGGCCATCGCAGGAGTGGTTTCACAGAGATCACTGTGACCTGGTGATTTGATGCCCTGTGACTGCTGTCAAAGTGGGACAAAGGGTGGGGACATGGTGCCAAGGACCAGAGATAGTAGTGGTAGGGAGGGGGCTTCCTTAGGGGTCTGACGTGACTTTCAGAACCAAAACATGTACATCTGTTACTCCAAGAAAAGACAAAATGCAGAGCCAAACCAACAGAAAACAAATGAAATGGGAAGGGGAGTGCAGGTGTGGAACCCACTGCAGGTGTAGGACACACCTGTCCTCGTGATTCCTAGAGGCGCTGGGAGGCAGGTGCTGTCAGCCCAATTTCACCAGCAGAGACTGAGGGCTGAGATGGCCTTGCCTGAAGTCCCTCAGGTACTCAGAGGTGAGGACGAGATTATGTCCCATTCTCTACTTGGCCCCCAACTCATCTGTGCCTCTCGCTGGAGCAGCGAATCAAACAAACCTGGTACTTGGACCTAGGTGGGACCTGGTCAACAGTTCGGAGGCCAGACAGTGGCCCACCCGGGTGGCTGGGGGTGCGACTGCTTTCCTTTGGAATTCCTTTGCCCACAGAGACCTGTGTTCTTTGATTTCAGGTAGGGCACCCTCCCTTGACCACAGCATGTCAAGACCAGGGAGCTTACACCTACATGCAGCCCCACAGCACGTGGTGTGGGAAATGTGAGCCACGAAGAGGGTGAAGGTGTCCGTGCTAGCTCGGTGTGCTCCCCACACCCCACAGGCCAGTGCAGTCACACGCCTACCTAGGGCAGAGAGTCAGTCACTGTGAACCCACCATTACCCATCAAATAAGGTCTCTAGTGCCTATTGGTAAGATAGTCTAATCCATCGTGTCTGAAAACAGAGAACACTTGCCTGGGGTCTGACACGTTCTTACGGAGCTCTCGGATTTCAGTTGATTCTGCAAACTTCTTTCCCATTGGAGAGAAGCTTGGCGGCGGGACAGCCCCCACTCCTCCCCTCGGCCCCCCCCCCCCCACTAACTGTCCTGGGGGCAGAGGTGAATGCATAAGCCCTGGCTGCCTCCGTTTGTGAGAGCAAACAGGCAAGACAGGCTCAGGCATCCTGTTTTCTCTTTTGTCATGACATCATCTGCCGTTTTTGTCCTTCTGATTTCACTAAAATACTTTGCACATTGCAGGCAGCAGTGTTTGCAAACGAGCCAACACTGTCCCTGCCTGGTTTTATTGCCCAGTGCCTTCTCACCAGGGGAGGCCATCACTGAGAGTTTAACTCCCTCCTTTTTGAAACTTGCTTTGCACCAGCATTTCTTTCTTAATCAAGACACTTCAGAGAAGACACATCTACCTTTGCAGACTTAGGGATTAGCTGTGGCAGTGTCTTTGTAAATGTACAGTTGGTGCCTCTATCTCATGCCTGCATTTGTTCTCCATTAAGCACTTAGCGTGTTTGTAGTTTTTACTTCTGTACCTTCCCTGCCAGGTTATCACGGCCACGAAGGCAGCCCTGTTTCGTGCAGAGCAGGGCACACAGCACGCAGTGGCTGCTGCCTGGCACTCACCCGGGTCCAGCACCAAAGCTATATGCTTCCTTCTCCGCTGCCTTTACATTCATCTTTCTCACTACCTACTGCCCCACACCAGCCTTTATTTGCATGACTTCTCTAGTGGTCTTCATCATTTTTCCTGCACTTTTAAACCAGGATGACCTTACCTAATCTACTTGCGAGGCTCTCCAGCTGGTGGTGACTCCCTCACTGCTGGCTCTTCCTTGGGACACCTTGGAGGTGTTAACACTCATTCATCTGCGGCCTTGTTCCTTCTTCCATTGCTGTCTTTGGTGGCAGGCACTCTGTGATCATTTTTTTGGTTCCTCTAGGGCAGAAGCATTATGCTATTCTGTGGGAGGAGACAGCTGGGAGTGCTGGGCTGCCCCACCCTTGCTTACTCAGAGCAGGTGAACTTTTACTGATTTCATTTCATGAAAGGGCACCGGTGATAATTTAAAAACCAATGCCGTGTGGGATGTGTAAGAGAAGCAAAGACATCCTTTTTCTTTCTTTTTTTTTTTTAAGAGTAAAAATACAACTAAATTTATTTCCTTCTCCTTTTAAGGTTCCTAAATTATGCTTGGTGGTTGTCTGGTGTGGATCTATTTTTTTTTTAATTTATTGGGGTGACAACTGTTAGTAAAATTACATAGATTTCAGGCGTACAATTCTGTATTACATCATCTATAAATCCCATTGTGTGTTCACCAAAGACATCCTTTTTCAAAAGCAATAAAGAGACACACACATTATTCTTTAAATCAGTGTTGGCTTCTCGGTATCCATCACGGTCTCTTCCTGGTCTTGCACTAGTACCCTCATCTTCCCTCAGTATTTGGTTCAAACTCAGAAAACCCCCATTTTCTAGCCTATAGTCAGTCAGTTCCCCATGTTCTCAGAATGGGAACGTTTTAGTGTGGAGGTAGTGGTAACGTTGGGAAGGGAATAAGCACTCTGGATTCAAAGGAAACAAAAAAGAGAGCACAGGTCCCTGGGAATGGTAATATGGCCACTGGTCCTTGCCTGACTCTCCAAACTGGCCTCGGTATCAGCTCGGTGGTTCTCTGCAAGTGGACAGCCAGCTCATGTGTCGCACTGGCAGTTTGCAGCAGACGTCCCTCAGGTGCCCAGGCCTGAAAGCTTTGACCATGGTGCCAGCCACTGTACTCTCCCTTCCCGCTACACAAATGTGCTCTCCCTGGTCCTCCCGCCCGTTGCCACAGCTGATAACAGGCTTGTCACCTTTTGGTTTTACTAAAACATGTGTTGGCTTCCCTACTCCTGTGGCCAAAAAGTTGAAGAGTAATCCTCCCCAACTCCCACCCAGTTAGGTGCTCCCCTACCCTAACATTTTTATTCCCCAACATTCTCTTCCCAAGCCAGTGAGCCACAGCATGGCTGTTTGGGGTTACCGAGCTGCAAACGCTGGCTTCCTGCCTTTGGACATAGCCCAGCACATCACAGGCTGCAGTTCTGAGCCAGCTTTGAGTCAAGACACAGCACCATACATAACTCAGCCGGTTGAGTGGAAAGCACTTCTACACCCGATGTCTGAACACAGGACATTATTATATAGACTCTCAATTCTAGGAAGAAATCAGGAAAAGGAGGATGAAGGGGAAGAAGGAAACAGAAAATAATTCTTCCAGGCATTAGTGATTAAAAATGCCTTTCATTTCAACACAAGGAGGTCCCTATTTCCTCTAAGCCCCCACAGCACTGGGGGCTTTCAAGTCCACGTGAGAGTGACAATGACCCAAAGGGTCTTTCTGATTCTCTCAGAAAGACACACAACTTTTCTTCTAGATGAGGATTAATTTTTCAAATTCCTGTTGTAATCATTCAGCTTTTGAATCTAGACACTTGTGGACACCACAGAAATACTATCACAAAGCCACTGGACACAGGTCTTCTCGGCCTTTTATAGCCGGAAGGTTTCCCTTTCCTTCTGAGATCTGCAACATTAGGGATCTCCTTGAAGACAGGAATTGTCCTTGACACAGGCAGACCAGTGCTGGCTTTGCGTCAGGTATATGGTAGGTACTGTCTGCTGGTCTGATCTGAGAGACTAGTAAATCAGCATGAAGTCAAGCAAAAGGAAATCCACATGACCAGTTTCTTCCACTGGGCGATTTGTAACTCAAAGTGGACAAGGTCTCTTCCTTTTCTGTTCAATACTGACCACCTCCTGTCACATCAAAACCCCCCAGGGTGACAACGCCCAGTGCTGGTCACACACTCTGAATGGCCCTAACTCTGACAACTTTCTGCTCTCCACACTTACCCCAGGCTGTGTCATGCTGAGCACGAGATTATAGAAAAATATATATTGATCTCTGCCTCTGGTTCCTGACACAGGGCTCTTGAAACCAGCCTAATTTCCTAGGTGGTAAGAGGACTAGGAGTGTCTTCTGTTCCAACATTTGGTCTATGACCCTGGTTCCTGACAAAGCTTCTGCAAACCTTAAATTGCCTGGGTGATAAGCCTTTCTTTTGTTCTAAGGTGACTCTGGGTGGGCTCCTGGATGAGGGCTGGTCACCTGAAAGACCTGGCCATGATTAGAAGCTTGGGATTTTCAGCCTCCCCACCTCCCATTTGTCTTGAGAAGGGCTGAAAACGGAGTTAATGGTTCATCATGCCTACATGAGGAAGTCTCCATAAAAATCCCCAAAGTACAGGGTTTGGGGGGCTTCCACACAGTGGGAGTGTGACGCACCCCAACTTCATGGGAACAGGAGCTCCTGCACTCGGGACCCTCCCAGACTTCGCCCTACGAATCTCATTTGGCTGTTCATCTGTATCCTTTAATAAACTGGTACATGCAAGTGTTTCCTGGCATTGCGAACCGCTCTAGTAAATTAATCGACCCCAAGGAGGAAGTTGTGGGAACCTCTGATCTGTGGCCAGTTGGTCAGAAGCACAGGTGACAACCTGGGTCTGTGACTCGCATCTGAAGTGCGGGGCGGGAGGCAGTCTTGTGGGATAGGGGTCTTAACCAGGGGGATGTGACGCTACCTCAAGGTAGACAGTGTCAGAATTGAGTTGAATTCTCAGACACAGTTGTCCCAATTGCTTGGCGTTGTATTGAAAACCCCATCCCACCAGCGTTGGAAAGTTGGGTCCCAGAACACTTATAAAGAACTTGGACATTACGGGAATCTGGCCGCCACCTCCTACCTTTCCACACCTCCCACATGCATTCAGTAGTGCTGGGGCCTGCATCAGACTTTGTGGTCAGTCACCTCACTGTCCTTTCCCAGACCCATTGGGCCTCTGCTTTACCCAGCTAATGACATCACTGCCAGAGAAAAATGTCCTAGCTCCACAGGTCTAGCTCACTTATGAGTGTCACTTCATCAGGCCCGCACAGTGGTGGGCATTCCTATTTCTGCTTTTCTTGGTGGCTCTTCATTCTTGACAGACTGTTTCCCACTTCACATGAAAAAGACATGTCATGGGGCAGAGCCTCACTCCATTTTCTCCTCATCACCTAGAAAGTGACCTTCGTCTTTAGCTGTCCTTGGTGCTAGACTCAGAAAGAGCCCCCACATCCCATGTCCACCTTGACCCACTCATTACTTGCCCTCAGCCCTGCAAGGCCCAGCTCCGTCATCCCCTCAGTCTCCCCCTGCTCACCCATCCCTTCACTGCTTCTCTGTGGACACACCCACTCCCTTCCCTCTCTCCAGCCAGGGCTTCAGGTCTCCAGCTGCTGTAACCCCATGACCTGGGTTTGGTTCTGCGCCTCTCAGAGGACTGCTCTGTGGTCACTGGTCAGCTCTGAACACTCTGGTTCTGATTAAGCACAGCAAACTGGGCTACCCAAGATGCTTGTCCTTATCACCAACTGGAATGGCTGCATCACAGCTAAGGCAAGGAGCTCATCATAATTAAAGTGGAAAAGAATATGATTATTATACATTCCTGTGTTAAATAAGGAAGAGGATTATTTTAATTGCTTTCTAGAGGATTTGGGTAACAAAGAATTTAAATCTGTCAAAGGGAAAGCAAATGCTATACTCCTACGAGTGTATCAAATACCCATCATAAACTCCCAGTTCAGGTGGAATCAACTCATTTTTCTGGAGCAAGTTTTAAACAGGTTTTCCTCAGATTAATAGAAAGCAGTTAGTTTGGTTAGCAGACATTTTAGTGTCACCTTGTAACAAGATTTAAAGAAATAAGTAAGAATTTAGGACGATTTGCTGAGTTCTTGTTCTGAGATCCTATACTAGACCATTTGAATGTCTTCATAATCTTGACCACATCCAGAGGAAGGAGACTGGTTTCACTTTACAGTTGAGGGTCTGAAACGCAGAGCAGCACAATGACCCGCACAAAACGAGCTGTAGTTATAAGCAGAGGGCAGATTCTGAACCCAGTTTTATGGGCCCAAAACCTGTGCTCTTTCTACACCACACTAGAAATATTTCCAATACTTTGTCTTGCAAGTATGTCACCACACAATGCCCAATATTGACAAGAACCAAATGTCCAAGAGTCCCTAGTATATTCATGACTTCTTGGTCTGAAAAAAGGCTGCCAATGACACCTGTCCTGGTGGCAGAGTCGCTTAACTTTAGGAAGGTGAGAAGAGATGCACGTGGGCACTGCATTAGGACTCTCACACTGCCTTCTTCTCCTTTTATACCCAAAGGTCTGAAGAATAATCTGGAAAACCCGATGGAGCACTAAAATCCCAACGAACTGCAGAGCACCAGCTTATGGTTCTATTACTAATTACTATAAGTAAAGTCAAATCAGGAAGACACACTTATTGGGAACCGTTCTAATAAAGGACTAGACGAGTTCTTATTTTTCACATATGAAATTCCAATTAAACTATACATGCACAGTACTGTTATTTTGGTAACACAGGGACACAATTTAATGATTCTAATTTTTTTGTAGTTTTTTTTTTACAAGTCAGGTGCCATAAACATTCAAATAATCCATCTTTTAAAAAGTACGTTTACAACATCAAAAGAATTAAGATGAAATATAAACCTTTCTACTTACAATTTTTATACAGATTAACCAAATCACAGATACCACAAATAAATGTTAAACTGTAACAATATAATGAATAAAACATTCAGATTCTTAATAAAATCTTCCTTTAACTTTTTTTTTTTTTAACTTACCATTATACTAAATAATCTATGCAGAGTTTTGGGGTACAATACCAAGAAGGCACCAACAGTACAAAGCAGATACAAAGCAGTTTCAGAACTTTCTTGAGTGCTCTACACGGATAAACAGCACAAAAAGGCAACAAGCTTTAGGTAAACCTGGTGCAACCCTAGAGAATTCCCTCTGGATTCCATCGTTTCTGATCCATTCTGCCGACCTGGATTACAGTGAAAGAAACCACATATTTACTGTTACAAGCTTCTCATCTGCACTATGGGAGTATCATATCTCAAACACCAGCATAACAATTTTAAAGCACAAATGCTTTAAAAATGTATAAGCAAAAGGATTGCTCAGATTTTCAAAACCACTACATTTACAAAAATATTTCCCTTAAACTTGGGATTGCTCCAAAACATTGATTTACAAATATAAAAGTATTATGGAAGGACCCAAAGCATGTGTGCATATGTATGCGTGTATTAACATACTGTTACCATACTATATAAAAGTTACCAATTTAAAAACCGTATTAACATATAAGCAAACAAAGGTAAAACAGTCTCCTCTGAATGGTCTGAATATTACGTGGCACGCGGCGTGGGCAGTATACTTGTCTGACTCCTTAGAGGCAACCACTGATGAACCACGTGTAGCTCCTGAAAACTAACAGGTACCTACCTCCGCACCCATCACCTACGCCTGCAGCAGAAGGAATCACGAGAACACACCACGCACTGTGTACTGCACACATATACAGTAAAATTCTTCAGTCTGTGCATCAAAGTGGTCTGCGTGTCTCTATGAGCTTTGAAGACTTGTGTCAGCACAGAGTTATCACCATGAGTTCTCTCAAATCCATCCCACCGGCTTGTTAGGGATTTTATTTCACACTAAATGAAAGGATTGGAATGTTTCAACAGGAATTTTTTGCTTACATTTTAGACACCAAAAGAGCCGTTAGTCTGAAAGCTTATGTGAGCATATACTAATCATGGAGGCATTTGGTATCATTAATATAAATGTGTGACCTAATCTGTACACTTTTAGAGATGCGAGAAGATCCAAATGGTGAGTCTATCACACACAATAGCCAGTACTTTTCACAGGTACCTTGGTTATGACAACTCTGACATGTTAAACAAAGTTTGGCATGATTAATAAAAAGTACACAACTTACGCTACAGTGATTCTAGAATGCAGTTAGTGAATTCATGCCAATCTGACTCCATGGTACCAGCTAGTGGGATGGGAAAGAGCCCACAGTCCCCAGGGATTAGTAACCAAGGCTATGGCTTTCTCTTTAGAGGACTGCATATTAACCTCACAATAACACTAACATTCCAATGAAAAAGTACAAAGAAACAAGAGTAATAAAACTCAATGCTCCTTTTAAAATGGAAACTGACTTATCGATGTATCACGTAACAGTCAAATCTATACCCTGTCAATGCTATGTGGATCTTGACATGGCAGCGCTCAGCGCGGTGGTGAAGGTCATGTATTTAAGGGCGAGAATCTAGATGTGGTTCTGATTTCTGAGAATGAGGCAGCCATCCTTCTTCAGCCTGTGGGTGTGAGCATCAGCACCCTGGGCCGGGTGGTGTGGGCAGCCCTTCCCAGTGCTCAGCTATGCCTAGCCGCAGCTCTGGGGCACACAGGCAGGCCCTCTTTAGAAAGAACCAGAGAATCCAACCTGAGACGTTTGGGCTTCTTCATCAGAGTCTGACATAATATTTCAGACCTATGATTTGAATAAAGGAACATGTCAGAAAAGATCTCTGCTGTGCAGAGGGGATAAAAGGACCCTACAGAAATGCTTTCTACATCATTTTATGTAAACCAAAGTGTTGGGGTAGTGCCCAGGTGGGAAGCCGAGGCCTGTATGCATTTCTGTTCTAAGCACAAACTGAACCTGACTGTCCATTCGGACACGCCGATCCAGAGGAAATCGACACTGAATCTTAACATGAATATGAAGATAGAAGATGTACATTTATTTCCATGAATTACAAGTGCATTTCTGTTCATATTAGCAGGCAGTCTTTATATAACCCATTCTCCATTGCTGTCAAAAATCAAACAAGAAAAAAAAGGACAGCTGAGAAATGAAAAGCTAAAAATAGAACGATTTTTCCTAAGTGATCTGCTGGATAGCATTTTCCGTGGAACACAACTCAGAGGTAACAATAGATTTTTCGTTTCAATCATAGGCATGTGGCACTTGGACAGTCATCTCTGCACAGAAAGCTGTAACAGTCATGCGAGGGTACAGTAATTATTGAACAAGGCAAATTTCTCACCACAGAGAGCAGTGGGGGAGTCAGGAGGAGGCACCGCACTGGGACAGAACACCAAGTCCACGCCACCGTGCGCCGTGGCGGGAACAAATACTTAGAGAGATCAGGGGAAGATGGGAGAGCTCCAAACGTGACTTAGTGCTAGCTTTTTCTGATGGTTTTAGCTCAGCGGTAATCAGAAATGGCTGAGAGTACTTGACGACAGAACAGTGCTTCATGTCATGAGCTCATGAAGGCTGTATTACAAACTGTTATATCGTAGGTTGAAAAATGAGCTTGAGATGCTGACATGCTGTAGGAAGAAAAAGAATTGTACACTTTCTCATTTAAAGACGCAGTGTTTATCCTCTCTGCTAAATCCTCTGGCACTGAATGTGGTTACACTGAATGTGGCACACCATGTGAAGCAGCTCGGGGTGTACAAACCCTGGCAGATGGAGCTCTGCCCTGGGACAACGGGCGTCCTGCTGGCTACTTCTCCAGACACTTTCCTGAGCACCTGCTGTGACCTTTGTACCTCTCTCATTAAATCGCGAGTGAAGCTGCCACTTTAAAGCTTTTTGCATAAGTCTTACAAACACTCAGTACTGCATATAACACATGTGGGCAAGTGTTATACTTCTATAAATGGTACAAGTAACCATAGTAAATCTACAGAGTAAACTGCTGTGCAGTACATCTTTTTTTTATTTAGAAAAATGATTGACTTTTCTAACAGCTGGGCAAATGCACATACCTTAAATATGTTAGTGACTAACATGATAGGAGAAAAGACGCTGACCAGTACCCCCAAAGATTCCCAGGATGGGAGCATTTGCTGCAGGCTGCAACGTCATCGCAGGTGTTCCCAAGAGTTCCTGCTCAGGGAAACAGTTATGGTGAAAAGGTGAAGTGCAAATAAGAGGCTGTCACTGACTTAAAGTGCCCTAGGTAGTAGCCTTCCCTTATCATAAAGTGAGATGCCAGTGACAAGAGCCAATTTGGAAAGAACCATCTCTGGTGTGACTGCATGGATCAGCGGGGTGTCATGTAAGAACGGATTCAGGAGGAGGAACCACTGCATCTTTCAAACCAGAAAGCGATTAGTGACTAAAGCAACGGTAAGCAGTAGGTGCACTGAAAGTACATACTGCCACAGGTCACCAGTGGGTGACACACACGGGGGTGCCAGGAACAGTTCTCTGGACTGAAGGAATTCTTTGAAAGCATAAAAGCCACAACTACCAGAAACCGCCCCTCCGAACGGCTCAAAGGAGTCAAGGTGGAAAAGCCGAGACGGGCTGGAGACAGGACCAGGGTCAAGAACTGGGAAGAAGAACACCGATGTCCGAGAACATCCCGTCCGCTGAGCCCTTGTCCTATTGAAAAACAAACAAACCTATGAGTTAAGAATGAATCACATTAAAACAACATCCTCAGCAGCATTAGGAAAAGGTTAAAGCGAAAAGAATGAACTGCATTAAAACATCACCAACAGCAACATCATGAAAAACGGAAAAGTGACCAAGCAAAGGAAAAAACCTGCAAAAAGGTAACTTCACTTGGAAGCACTTGGGCGCGCATAACACGTGGCAGTTCTCAAGGGGCGGGGCTCGCCTTCCCTTTGCAGGCACCTCTTCTCAGACATTTCTCAGAGGATGTTTCCAAAACCCTCCCAGGGAAGACTCATAGTGTAGCTGGCTTGTGTTTCCAAGATGCCTTTTATTAACCACACAATACCCACCACTCCAATGGTCAAGATCAGAGCCTGAGGGCCTTGTAACATAGACATCTATATGCAAAAAACTCTTCTCCCTCCTCCTAGTTTTAATAAAGTCTCCCTCTCTCTGGATGACCAGGTAAAACAAAATCAACTACACAAGCAGCAGAAAGCATATTGTTATTAATCCTCAAGTTTTCTGACTTTGACACAGGAGAATAGCAAAACCAAGTGCTGGTTGAAGTGTGAGGTCGGCAGGCTTGGATTCTGGAAAGGCAGAGAACTATGGCATGGTTCCCAGGGCAGAAGATGGTCTGGCATCTGTTTTCCTGCCATGCCTCCAAGACAGCACCCTGACAGGCAGCAGGTGGCAACGTGATGATAGCCTTCACTCGTTTTCTGCACGTGACAGCATTCACCTGGCTCTCCAGATGTTTGCAAATGGGCCACCTCTAGTGGTCCACCAGGAGCGCCACACTATATAAAGTACGAGAAGCATATTTCCCCCTTCATTATCCCAATGTGTCTATTTTACTTGGAGAAATTATATTCTGAGTTAAATCTATTCTAACCATTAATTTATAGGCTAGCAGTTCTCAAACGTGAGCATTTGAGGGCTTGTTAAAACACAGATTACTGGGGTGGGGGCAGACAAACCACACTTTAGAACCACTGCCTAAAGCATCCACTGTATGGAATGAATTAACTTCATCCCTACGTCTCCATTAGTTTTGTATTATCTTTGGGAGAAGTGAAAACACAGCCACTCAAGCCATGTTCTATGCTCTTGGTTCTGATGAGGAAGCCTAGTTAAGATGTCCGGGAGGGTAACCAAGTGTGTCAAAATGCAGACACAATCGATCTTCTCCTTGGAGACCTTTACTGGTGTGAAATATTTGCTAGTATGATGATATTGCAGAATGTCACCTCGGTATTTCACAAAGCACTTTCAGATGGGGGGCTTTTGACTACAAGAGTCGGGGGAGGAAGTATGGGTGTGATGGCCCAACTGTGACGAGGAGAATGGCTCAGAAATGGGAAATGACCTCTATTTAGAAGTACGTCACTTTGAACTGCAGCCAAACCTACTGACTAAATATAAGTCAGTTGAGATCTTGGCAAATTCCTTTGAAATGCATGAAAAGAATAAGATGGATTGATGGGTATGTGGAGGAACGATGGACAGATATGTGAGAAAGCAAATAAAGTGAAACATTCATCATAGAAACCTAGGCGGTGGGAATGTGGATTCTACTATAAAACTCTCAACGTTTTAGAATAGTTGAAATTGCCATTTTAAAAAGCACTGGAAAAAACCAGGTACAAGTATGTACTGCGCTTTCTGTGTCTCTGGAGGATGTGAACTAAACACAGCGCCTGCCTTTGCCACCTCTCTCCACTGGTAACAGCCCCAGTCCTGGGCTCTCAGAATTGGGGTGGACCCTGGTCCCCACCTGCTACCTCAGACTGCAGGAGGCATCTAGCCAGCAGCCATATCCTGCGGCCCCAGGAGGACCCTCGTCTTTCTCTTGTTCCCTGTGCTCACAGCACCGTCCTTCTCCTCCAGCAGCCTGGCCAGCAGGTCCCATGGGTCCCTGCTCTCCTAGGTTCCCCAACATCCTTACTGCCCCCAGAATCACTTGCCCCAATGCTTCAGGATCTGAAACTACCTTCAAGGGAGAGGCGGGATCCTTGGCAAGCCTGGGCTGTGGTCTCTTCACAGTGGGCTCTCCTGGGGCTCCCAGGCAGAGCCTGACTCCCTGGCTCTGCACCGCCGTGCCCCTCCCCCACCAGGGGAGTGCCCCTTCCCAGCACTCTGCGATGCTGGCCCTCCTCAGTCTTTGGGGCCCATACCCACCCCTGGTACAGCATTCACGGTACTGCACCCGGCTCCTTGCGTCTCCCATGTCCAGCCATCAAGCTGCGGGAAAGCGAAGCCTGGGTCTCATTCCTCTTTGTTTCCCTCTGCCCTGGCGTCAGGAAGTGCTCAAGGGTGATTCAACGAATGATGACGAACTGATAACTATGTCAACCCAAGATGCTCTTTTACACTAAAAACGTGGATGACAGTTCTGTGTATCTCTGTCCTCTACGGGACCGGGTGTTCCTTTGAGGCCACGTTCAGGTCTTGTTTGTTCTGCTCACCCAAGTATCTGAGCCTGGCCCAGAGTAAGCATGCAGTATGTGTGCACTGAAAGAAGAGCGGGGAAACGGAGGCCACCAGCTGGCTTCAGGAAAATGACATATTAAAGGGATTGTGAAGGAAGAAGAGCAACAGATATTGCTCAGCTCCACCTTCTAGGCCGAAGGTCAGCAAACCTGCTCTGTAAAGAGCCAGATAAAACTTAACTTACAAAACCTGGTGGCAGCTGACCCTGTGCAGGCACAGGGAGGGAAGAGAAGGCTCTTGTGAGAGAGGGCCGATCCTTTCCACTGTGAACACTGAGCAGAGGGGCCAGGAAGGAAGTCCCACGGGGACTCAAGGTATGAACATGGCTGGGTCCTGTCAGTGAGTGACCGTGCAGACCACCTCAATACACTGTCATGCCTGTGAGGTTGGAAGAGAAGGGAATCCAACTCCAGCTGGACTCTGTCCTCCTGAGCCCCTGCTAATCTCACTCTTTCTCATCTAGACTCGGCCCAGGCACCGGCTTCCTCAACACTTCACTTGCTTCGAGTTTGTCTTTTTAGGGTGTTTCCAGTGTGAACATCGGGCTAAGCAAGGGCTTAGCAGTGCCAGCACCTCCCCCTGATCCCCAGTTGCTAGATTTAGAAACTCTGGAGTCTTTCAGACTTGCCTTTCCTCCCTTCTCCTGAATTCACTGCTTCTCACCACACAGCCCTAGTCCAAACCTACAGACTCTTTGGTCTCATAGATTTATTTTGAGCTTATCTCCCACCCAGGCTTCTTCTCCAACCCTTTCTGCTTGGTATCAGACTTCTGAAAGCACTGTTCCCAGCCCTCTTACTCCGCCTGGCTGTGGCTGAGCTGGCCATGTCTGCTCTCAGCTCCTTTCTACCCTGTCTTGTCCTTTATTCTTAATGACAGGGCTGGAAACCTATCAACTGCACTGGACTTCCTTGGCGGCTGGCTTCTGGGAAGATTCTGCCAATGCAGGCAGGCACTGAGAGGAAAAGCCATGTTTCCTTCCTTTTTCCGCTTCCAGCAACATGGCTTTTCAGGAAGAGGGGCGCCTCCTGGGTGTCCAGAAGCACTGGACAGTGATGGCGATCTCAGGCCCTCCAGATCCCTGACATCAGCGGCAGTACAGGCTGCTGACCCCTCCTCCTCAGGGATGGTGATGCTCTAACAGCTGCAGCCACAGTGGGTACCTAGCGCCCTCCACGGCATGGCGATCAAGGACCCTGGCTAACACCATTTTTCTTTTGCACCTTTTGCTGGAGACTGGGGACAGCCTCCTGCAGTTACCGATCTGCAGGTCACCCTGCCTACCGTTCTGCCCTGCCCTCCAGCCCTTCTAATGCCTTCTGACAGATCACACGCCCACAGTTTGAAACATCTCGAGCAGCTTCTGCTTTCAAGCCTGGATGTTGCCCAACAGAGTCAACTAGGACCTCAGCCTGAGCCATTGTCCCAGACCCTAATATATGCAAATAAAAGGACAGGGCATGAGAGAATGGAATAGAGATCAGTGAGGAAACCCCCGAGTATGTACCACTGCAGAATCCACTCTTCCATAATGCTGGCGGGGTGGCCTCCTATTCCACTACAATCACAGCACTCCTCGCCCCTTGCTGTCCTCTGCACAAGACAACGCTGCCTGCCAAACGACACCTCCAGCCCCTCATGCCGGTCTGTCCAAAGCATTTCCCCAGCAAACGCTTCAACCCTCGGCTGTAAGCCTTTACTTCAGTGTTCACTTCTACCGAGTTCTAAAGCAAGCCCTGTTCTCTCTCCTACACATTCTCTAAAATTGAGAGAGATTTGCATTTCTTTGTTTTAAGCACTTGTTTTTAAAAATCTACCAGTATCATTGCATTGTGCAGCACACCTTACAATCTCATGAAGCTTCCACGCAAGCCCATGGAAACACCTCTTTCTTTGAAATAACTTTTAATTGATGTTTTTTCTCCCCCAGTAGGGTTTGTTTATTGTATGGCTAACGTTGAGGTACCTGACAAATTTAAGATCTGTATCCTGGCTGGAATCTAGCGGTCTCTTCAAAAATGAGTTCCTTGAGCTTCTCCTTAGGCAAGTCATCCAATTCCATGTCAAACTTGAATGGTGCTTCAGCGATGGGCTGTAAGAGAAAACAAAACATTTAGTAAGACAACGGCTTTTATGGTCAAGGCAATTGCTTACTGATTCATAAAATAACTATGGCTTAGATTCTGAAATTTATATAAGATTGATGTCTACTGAAAAATGAGAGCTATGGTGTGTATGTATGTACTTGTGCCAACACTCCTGAAAGCACACTTCCTGTGAGTACTTAATAAACGAACAGGGAGCAACGGAATCCATTTCAAGTGTTCATCTGAACTTATTCCAGAATAATATTTCCAATGTTTTAAGGCACTGAAAGTTGAAATCACAGAAACTTGTTTTATAGGGGTGGTGGCAGTATGTTTATACAGTTAAAACCCGTGGTACTCAAATAAAAGCATTTGATTAAATACATTGTTACAGTATCTTTATATGAAGAAATATGGAGCTGTTAAAAATGAAGCTGCAAGAAAGATTAATATCAAGGGAAAATGTCCATGTTTGTATTAAACAGAAGGAACCCTATTTTACTTTTTAAATTTTAGATACAGAAATGTAAGACTGGGAAGGAAAACTCCAAGATTTTAATAACTGTAACAAGACTACAAAGTGATCTTTCTTGTATTTTCCCTACAAGTTTTCATTTCTATTTTTTTAGCACACAGAGAGTCTATAACCAGAAAGCTATTTAAGTACATTCTTAAACTATGTATGTCAAGGAAGCCTCATATATACTAAATTACAAAAAATGAAATTAGTCAATATTATTTATATTTTGATTTTAAGTACTCCCAACAAATGCTATGTTATAGAATTGACCTAATGACCATACCAGCTGTCGATCACTGAATGCCTGGTAGTTATAAGGCACTCCCAGATCTTATCCATGTATTCGTCACACCAGGCCTTTAGGGGAAGCAAACATGGACCCCACAATCTGCACTAAGCTGTGACCTCTTGAAAAGGGGAAAAGGATTCATGTCCACGAGAAAAAAACAAGTAGCTAGCTAGCCCTCCCTCAAGGGTGGCTCTGTGTGGGATGACACTATGTGTCCTACCTACGCCATTCTTCCAATCCTTTCAACCCCCTACTGGGTATGGAGTACCACTCCAGCTTGTGAATAGGACACAGGGACTTTGGGAATCTCTAGCTCAAAGGGCCAGTAATGGCCTCAAATCTTATACTCTCACTAAGTTCCCTGTGATTTACTACGTTGTAGGTATCTTTGCATGATGCCTCAGTTGTTTCTAAAGGAGGGGATAGAGGTGGGAGGGAAAGGTGATTAATAAATACTTCTTTTTGGTTTCTTCTTTTTCTTTATTAGCTTTTAGTTTTTTTTCCTCTCTCCCATAGCTTTTAGTTTTTCCTTTCTTCCATTTCCCCTTTAATTTAATACACTCCACTTGGCTCTCCCTCTTTTAAAAACAGGAGTCTAAAGGCTCTTTTCTATGCATATGAGCCTCAACTAGAAAGGTCCCGACTTTGGTTCATATTGCATTTTTCTTACCTTTCCTTGGATGCCCAGAATGTTTTGGAGACCCGCCACACCCACCTTTGGACTAACCCTTTCTCACAATAGGCTCATGTCCCCATCACACCAGATGTGGAGTCACCAAGCCACCATGGGAACTGTCCAGGCTGACTTCTCCTCCTCACTCTACAATACCCCTCCCCCAGCAGGCAGTGGATCTCTTCTCCATCTTCAGGGTGGGCACTCTGTTTCAGGTATCTCTTCCTGCCAAAGACCATGACAATGGTCTCCAGCCTCAGACTCGTTCCTTATCTTCCTTATCTGTGCTCCCGTTTAGCCATCCCTGCTGCAGATGGCCTGGAGGAAGTTTTCTGAGGTAAAGAACTTGCAGGACGGGGGAGGGGTTTTGAGTTGTGCTGATAGCACCAGTCCTCGAGGCAGACAACATGGGCTTGGTGGGAGGACCAGGTATGGCACCATGTCCTTCTCAGGACAATCTAAGCACGGTATCTGGGCTCATCATGGTTGGGCCTGCTGCTGGCTGACAGACATCCCTGCAGAAGCAGCCAGGAGTACAGGCTCTTACCTCATCACTTGGGTCGTAATACTGCTCCAGATATGGGTGGGCCAGTGCCTGTTCTACTTCAATCCTCTTGTGAGGGTTGAAGGTCAACATTTTGTCCAGTAAATCCAGAGCTACAAAGAGAAAGGTTTTGCAGTGGTGAGAAGCCAAAAGAACAGTCACTGAAATACTTTCCATTTCCTGTTTAAGTAAAGTGACCCGAAAACAAGAGCTAAGCCTGAGTGGGGGGAACAGCAGGTATACTGAGTGCCTAACATCTCTGAGCTTCCTGACACTGTGACCACCTAACATTCACAGACCCAGACTCAGAAAAGTGATGGGATCAGCCAAAGGCTGAAAGTGGAAGATCAGAATTCAAATGCAAATCTTCTTACCAAACCTGGACTTTTCCTAAATCACTACTCTGCTTTGCAGGTGTCAAAAGCAAAATTTTACATATGCACTTCTCTTAAGTCAACTTCAAAGTGATTTCTGCAATGGTCAATTTATCTTTCAACAGAAGACCTCCAAGGTCACAGAAGAAAACAATCACTTGTTCTTCTATGTGGTTTCAGCCCTTCTTTCCAAGTCCTGGCTGAGAGTCATGTGTGAAGCACAGGCAACCTGGTGTGCTCTGCAGCTTGGCATCTTTCTCCAAGGCCCAAAATGAAAAGTATTTTCTTGACCTGGTCAGTAGTCAGCAGTCGAACATTTTTTATGTTGAGACTGCGGCAGCAGGAAGTGAGTATGGGATGAACAGGAATGAGACAGAGGGGCAGCCAATGAACAGCTTACCACACTGGACTCTGTATCTAGTGTCCAGGCATCACCTGAAGCCATGAGGATGGCCAAAGGGCGTGGCTAACGGTGGCTGGGATAAGGGTTAAGGAAAATGTAACAGAATACTTCCCGTATTTAGCATCAGGAGTAGGTTTCAACAAGAAACAATACATGTTAGAAAAGGCATTAAGTAAAGAGATAGCAAAAGGGGCTTTTAAAAAAAATGTCTTTCATTTAATGATGCTTAGACCAGTGATTTTTAATTTAAGCAGCCGATCCTTTCTTGAAATTAAATCCTAAGAGGAGCCTCCAGACAGGTAGCAGACAAGCAGCTACCCCAGCCTCACTTAAGTCCTAGCTCACAGTTCTGAGCCATCCCTGAGAAATCCAAGGGCCCCAAGAAACCAATCTGAAAATCTATTACAAGTCTGAAAAAGAACACACATTTTTACAGAACATAGTGACACTAAAATAAAAAATCACTGGTATCTACTTAATGAAGCAATTATGATTTATTAGGATATCAACCTCATCCATCTGCAAATTAGCAAATGCCACTAAGCCCTAAGAGTAAAATGGTAAAGGAAAATCATTTTAGTCATTTAATTACTAAAAAATGTTTTCAACCCTTGAGAACTGTGCGCCAGTGCACTTTCTGAAGTGACTGCCTGTGTGCCAGGAAGTCAGCTCAAGAGAGAGCAGGTGGAGGCTGGGGAAGCAGCTTACTGCCTGAGGTCCCTAAACAGTGTGTCTGTGCATGTGTGCGCGCACGTGTTTGCATGCTCTGCTCTGATTCCTACTTGTGACTCCCCTTGTTGCATGCCATAATAAATGTGGCAAACCACATGTTAGATATAAAGAGAAATTCCACATCACAAAGAACTTTTCTCATGTCCATGAAGTGAACTGTAAAAAAGTTATTTTTAAAAGCACACCTAATAGATTTCTACAAACAGTACATTTTCAAATTTATGTTTGGCCATATCAAATAATCTTTTTAATACACATAAGTGTACCTTAGGAATCAGGGAACAATGACATTTTGTTTTACAGGCTAGAGAACTTTTCAGAGCAGAGCAGAGCAGCGTGGAATCTAGACCTGTTGGGATTTGACGGAAGCACTGTCTGGGCAACAGAAGTGTTCATTCCAGTGGCCGTGACACGGGGTCTCGGGCCCACAAATGGGACAGGTTTCAGAGGAGGCTCTCTCAAGGGTCAGGACAATGTAGCATGATGGTCAAGAACTCAAGAACTCAGGCACTTCCGGCTCAAATCTGAGTCCCATGGAATACCTGGCAGATTGTAAATACATGACACACCTTTTGCTGAGTGAGTTTTAGAGTCTTATCAGTGATAGAGGTAACCTATCGCATCTCCTGCTCCCAAAAGAGCTCACAGACATTTACCCAAGAAATTTCTTGAGATTAGAAATCATTTGTCCGTTTGCCCAATTATATACTGTTTGTGTCGGGAAAGGTCCAGGAGGGCCTGGCCACAGTCTGATTCTAAGAGCATTTCTAAATCATTTGGGGGTACCTTCCCCCTCCAAATCTTGTTAGTATTAAATAGGGAAGTACCTCAAGGCACCCAGATGTTCTGAAGCTTAAGCTTTTCTAAAAGAGATGTTAGTTCCTTCAGGTTAAAAAAATCCTAGGCCCTTAATCTTCCAGGAACAATTTTAAAGGAAGATACATTTTTGTTACTTGAAAAATAACTGGATCTTTATTTAGCCCCCCTTTACAGCAAGTGCTCTTTCTGCACTACTCACAGTAACAGAAAGGGAAAAGAAGAGAAATGGGAAGCAGCTGGCAGGTGCTGAGCCCACAGTCAGTGCCCGGCCTCCCTCCTCCCACACCAGACAACAATCCACTGGCACCACTCCGATGGCACGAATCACGCCACTTGTGCGCATGCTTCCATGGATACAGGTTTTATTTCCCCTAAAAAGACTGAAGTCCCTCTGAGGCTGACCATGATTTCAGACTCTCAGTGATGCCCTCCCAGAAGGCACACTTTCTCTTTAGCTTCAGTGGGTGCTTAGCAACATGACCCCACCCTTGTGGTTCAGCCTTTTGTCCTTCCCCTCCTAGGGCAGATCCCAGGGTGGGTCATCTGAGTGGCTCTCCATCGCACCACTTCGAGTCCATCTCATCTACCCAGAGAAACTTGGATCCTGGATCACCTCCATCCTCAACCTGAATTTCTGAGTGGGGCCAGAAGAAAGACCTAGCTGTGTAAATTGTGCTTCTCAAACTTTCTGACCTCAGAACCCTACTTCTAAAAACTGAGGATCAATTTCAAAAAGCAGCTGATTCGGCTTCTAATTCAAACAACTGCACAAGCGCTTTTCCTTGAGAAAAACTGCTACATTCAGTCTGAGGCAGACAGATTCTATGTGTACTTCCCATTTTGTCACATAGAACACTTATTCCTGCTTCCTTCTTACTGCAGTTGGCGCTGGTTTTCAGCCACGGGGGCACGGCACTGCCGCCTCCTTGTCCTGTGTCGACTGCTTCTGCACCAAGAGTGCCGGTGGCAGCACAGAGCTGGTCAAGAACGCCTCAGTGTTGGTGTGAAAATAGGTTTATCCTAATGGACACTCTGAAAGGACCTTGAGACCCTCTCCCTATTTAAAACCAATCCACCCTGACCTGTGGCCTGATCACAACCACTTCCCCCTCATCTGAACCAGTCATTTCTGTCTCTCCTTTTCGTTTCAAACTTCACACTCACACTCAATGTTTTAACTACTCTTATGTGGTCACCAATGACCTTTTAATTGGAAGATTCTCTGCTCTATGGAGAATGCTGAACATGTACTCTTTCGTTTTCTGTGACATATTGCTCTAGTTATTTTCTTTGTCTATTCTTTCGACAGTTCTCAAGAGTTCCTATTTCATTGCCCACTATAAGTTCACGTTCTCCAGCTTTTTACACATTTCATTCTTTTATCGTCTCAATTTCTTGCTTGATCTCAAATGCCATGTGTTAAATAACTCCCAAATCTATCTTTAGCCTAGATCTCTTGATGAGACAAGTAAACAGTTGGTAGGAGGAGACAGGCAAAGAATTAACTGGAGCAAGCCTCTGGGCTAACCGGAACAAGCTAAACATTAACCGCTTGGGTCTGAATCCCCTGGCTAGCACTACACCTGCAAGCTGACAGCATCTTACATCCATCATAGGTGAGAACTGAACAGTTCCCAACTGCAACGGTAACCCCCTGCAAACTAACAATCACCCATCATAGATGAGAGCAGAACAGTTCCCAATCACAATAGCAACCCCTGCAAGCTATTACAACAACCATCATAATGGAAACAGGACAGTTCCAAGAAGACAATTATAACAGCAGCCCCTCTGCAAGTTGGCAAACACCCTACATCTTGCATGGAAAAATATAAAACCCCAGCACTCCTTCTCATCGGGGCAGCTGTCCCCCATCGGACTCTGTCCTGGCTAAACTCCATTTTGCCAGTATCTCTCTCTCTCTCTCTCTCTCTCTGTTTGACTTTCAAAAGACTTTTCTTTGGATACTCTTGTATAGTCTCGTAAATTCTTTTAAATTCTGCGAACAACCAGGGGTCAATTCTACGCCAAGACATCTCTCACCCAACCTTCAGATTAATATATACAAATCTCTAAAAACAAAGTATTTAGCTTATGATCCTATTTACAACTAATATATGTATTTAAAGGGCAATAACAAAGCCTAAAGCTTTTCAAACAGTAGATTATCTGAGAAATGGAGACAGACTTCTTACATGAACTATTTTTTTTTAATTTTAAAAAATAAAAGTGGGAGAGAAAGAACAGGATTCCTCATCTTTTTCCATCTGTTGGTTTTACTTGCCAGTGTCCACTGCCCTCTAATCATATGGAGCTGCACTTGCCATGGGGGAGCTCTCAGGCTTGCCCACACTCCCTTGCCTGTGTTGTGGAAATGGTGACATTGGCTGGGCCACAGTCACCTGGGTGGGTTCCCTTCGCTACAATGACTAGTCAGGGATGGCGACAAAGAGGCAATGAGTGTCAGTCCTATACTTGGGCTGAAGCTATCAGGAAACCAGTCAGTGTGAGCCTGGAGCTGCTGGTGTCCATTTTGTCACCATGAGAAAAAAAGACTAACAATAAAGATAGCAATTCTGAAAGAAACAGAAGCCCAAATTCTGGTCAAAGTGACTGTGTCCAGGAATCCCAAGATTACTGAGCTTTTCCGGTTAAGGGAGCCAGTAAAGTCCTTCTCCGGGCCTAAGCCAGTCAGCAGTAGGTTCTCGTGAAGGCATCACACAGCTGATCTTCTAATCTGTGTGATGCGAATGACTCACCCAAGATCCCCCACCCCAGCACCCAGTCCCATCATTCAATGGTAACCACTGCTGATCTTTTGACAGTTTGTAGAATTTTTCTATGCATTTTCTTTTACATAATTGAGATACTATATATAATAAATGTATTATTTCCCCAGCAAATACTGCTCATTAGTATTTTCCCATGCTACAAAACTTTCGACAAAAAAACAAGTATCACTTTTAGTGACTTTTTTTATTCCTTTAAGGAGAGCCATCATAATTTATTCAACCATTCAACAAACACTGGCATTTGAGTTGCCTTTTTATTGCCTATGAGGTGTCTTAAATTTAACATGGTACAAACTAAATTCTCAAATGCTATTCCCTAAACTGTTCTTCCTATAGTTTTCCTTATCTCAGAATTTCTTAATTGTGATTCTATAGTGTAATTTCTGTCAATTATGTGTTCTTGTCCTTTGCTCATTTATCTATCCATGGAGTTTTTAGATTCCTTTCTACTTTTCATGTACTAATTAATAACTAATAATTCACTTAACCCTCCCAAATTACCCTATGAAGTGGAAAATGCAATATGTCCTAATTTGACATGAGGAAATTATGAAATAGAGAAGTTAAATAACTTGTCCAAAGTACAAGACATGAGGTGCTGGAGTCCATCTGAACTCAGGTACCCGATTCCAGGGCACACAGCTTAACCACTGTGCTGTGCTGCCTTCAACATGACAATTAAGACTGGGATCCTTTAACTCTTATGCAGTTTAGAACATTTTATACCTATTTTATACTTGCTCTGTCTCATCTACCTTAAGTTTTAAAGTTTTATGTAATCAAACCTACTATCTTTTCCTTATGCTTGTTTTCTTGGTTTGTTTCTTTTTAAAGCCTAGGAAGATACCTAGTCATTCTCCATGCAGAGATCAGAAAAATATTGAATACTCTAAATATAGTTAATTTTTAATGGTATGATTTTTAAAATGTATTTAATCATTAATTCCTTTGGAATTTACTTTGATGCGTGAGTAATGATTTCAACTGATTTTCTTCCAAATAGCTATTCAACTAGCCCAGCACCATCTGTTGAATAATTTTGGACTCTTAAGCTAGACTCCTCTGAAGAAAAAGCTACAATACTACTGGTTAAAGGGACTCAGCAAACAGAAATTTCCAACAAACATGTACAAAAATATTCAATCTCATTTTTCATAAAAGAAAAACAATTAAAATGCCACTTCTCCCCCATTGGGTTGGCAAATCCAAAAGTTCAATACCCAGAATTGCTGGAACAAAAGACATGTGACAGAATTGCCAAACTGTCCTCCAGAGAGACTCAACCAATTTACACCCCACCAGCTGTCTTTGAGAACATCTGTTTCCCCACAGCCTTGACCACACAGAGGGTTTTCAAACTTTTTGATGCTTGCAAACTGTGACAAGTGGGAAATAAAGGGAATTCCTTACTTTTCAATGTTCATATCTCATAAAATGAACAAAATAGAGTACCTTTCCCTCTATCTAAGAGACATTTACATTTCCTTTTCTGTGAACTATCATTAACCAGACTTCAAAGCATTAACGGTTCAGCTTGAAAGTTTTAATCTCTTGAGTTCCTGGAGTTCTTCCATTCATTTCCTTATGTCATTTTCATATAAATCTAGACTACTGGCGTTTTGTAGGCAAGCTCTTAATCTGTCTTACTGCTTTTTATGTCCAAGGCCTTAGAACCCCTTTGATGGCACAGAACAAGATACCAAGAACTATTACACGAATGAATTTATGTATGTTACAGTTAAAAACTACAAACAACCTGGTGACAGATTAAATTCTTTACAGCTCCTCCCCATTGATGAGTGAATTTATTTCTTCACTTCTTGAATCTGGGCTGACTTGTGATTTGCTCTGACCAACAGATAGTGGCAGAAATATCTGCATTTCTGAGATCTGGCCTTGAGAGACCTTGTAGCTTCTGCTCTGGCTCCTTTGGAATATTTCCATCATGAGAAGCCCAGTCTGGTCTACTGTAGAACGAGCAGCAACAGCACGAAGAACCAACTGCAAGATGTTGTGAGGCCACCTTAGATCATGCAACTTAAGGTGAGCTGGGCAGACCCATCCAGTTGTGCCCAGCCCAATGGTCTTATGGACAAGTGTGGTGGTTGTCGAGTTGTGGAGTGGCTTGTTATGCAGCAATAGATGACTGATGTGGACTTCAATGTCCAATATGAGACCAGCTAAAGACACTATGCGTCATCCCTACCAGGGGACACTGTAGTCTCTCTTAGGGATAACAGATTTGGAAAGATGTCCAAGGCATATAAATGGACAAGTTTCCGTCCTGAGAGCTCAGAATCTAGACCTACAAATGCCCGTGGTCTGGACATTCGCACAACCCTGTGACGCAGCTATTATTACTAACGCTACTTTATAAACGGGAAAACTGAGGCCCAGAGAGGTTAAGTGGTGTGTCCAAAGTTATACAACTAGTAAGTCTCTGAGCTGTGGAGTGAACCCAGGAGAGGTCTGGCTGCAAAGCCTATGTTTCTAACACCCGAGGCTGTACCACTCACTCTAGCACCGCCAACTCCATTTCTCCACTTCACTCTATTTATACCCCTTCCCTGCTTCTTCATTATATTCATCTAAAACCTACGTTTTAAAATTAAATTCCTGGTTTATAGCGGTGTTAATTATTATCTGAATAGACCAATTTCAAAGTTCCTAATCTTAACATAAGGAAAATAAGCTAAGAAAAATCTTAGAAAAAATCTGGTAACAAAACCCAGGACTACAGAAAAGATTAAGGATATAAACAGGAGGGAAGCCTGGGTGGTTTGTTTGTCAGAAAGTCTTAATTATGTACTTTTGTTATGTACACACCTCTTTAAAAAGGCGACTCAGGAAATAAGATTTAGGTAACATGCTTGGGACAATATAATACAGTCAGGCGCTGAATAATGTTTCACGACAGACCAGCTATACGACGGTGGTCTACCTACCACAATCCAGCCCAGGTGTGTGGTAGGCTTTGTGTTAAGTACACACTCTACGATGTTCGCACAACAATGAAATTGCCTAACAATACGTTTCTCAGAATGTATTCCTGTCATTAATGGTGCATGCCAATCTAATCAGTAACATGTACAATACATGTGAAGTTCTAAATTTTAAAAATCCTACAATTAGAATACATTACATAATTATAACTAAATAGGTAGAAGTTGTGCACTCATTAGTACAGCAAAATGTTAAAGGTTATTTGGGATTCTGGTAATTAAGAGTATTTCTTATTCTCTTACCTATTCTTTCTTCCAAACTGTCTACCATAATATACCACCTTTATGTCAGATTTTAAAAGATAATTCCTCTTATATCCAAAAGAAATTCAATTTTAAACCACCATACATGACCTGAGTCATGTACTGACTCAGGTCAATACATGAAATAAATTCTACATCTAAGTAGACAATTATTAAAGTTAAAAATACAGAAACACACACAAACACAAAAATGAGAAAAAGCTAAACTTTCAACAGAAGATTGAATGAAATTATTTATTGTAAAATCATTCAAGATAAACCATATGTATGTACTTACATGGAAAAATACTCAAAACACAATTCTATTAACAGTGACCTTTAGGGAATAATTATAAAAAGAATTTCGCATTCTTAGTAAAATATTCTGATAATTGTTGAACTTTTCAAAAAATGTTAACTTTTATAATAATTTTTAAAAACTGAATTTTAGGTAAAAACATGCCTGTGTATGGAGACAGAGAAAAATATGGAAGGACAAGTACCAAGGTGCTGGCAAGCCACTACCTCTCTCTCTGGTTCCTTATTTTGAATCCCTCTTCCACTTTCAAGGACCCTGGGCCCACCTAGATAATCCAGAATAATCTTCCTATCTTAAAGTCAGCTGACTTTAAGCAATCTTAACTCCCCTTTGCCAAGTAATCTAACATATTTAGAATCTAGGAATTAGGACCTGGACATCTTTGGGGGCGGGATCTTTATTCTGCCTACCACAGCTTTATATAATAGTATATAGTTTTTAAAAAGTAGTTGCCTAATATATTTAAAAGACACATGTTAAATAGGAATAAAGGAAAATACAAATATTACATAAAGTTAACTTTAATAAAAAAAACCAAAGAATAAAATCTAATGTATTGGGCCGGCCCGGTGGCTCAAGCGGAACAGTAGAGCTCCATGTTCCTAACTCCGAAGGCCACCGGTTCGGTCCCCACAACCCCCCCCCCCAAAAAAAATAAAAATATTCTGTACTAAAATATAATGTATCACCTTTTTCTTTTATGAATCGTGCTCTTGGTGTCCTAAGAAATCTTCATCTAAGCTAAGGTCATGAAAATTCTGTCCTGTTTTCTCCTCAAAGTTTAAGTTTTAGGACTTATACTTAGGTCTTCGTTCCGTTTTTCCTTTTTTGCATATAGATGTCTAATTATTCCAACACCATTTGTTGAAGAGACTGATATAAGCAACAATATGGATAAATCTCAAGTGGAAGAACCCAGACATAAAAGGCCGCAAACTGCATAAATTACATTTATATGACATTCTGGAAAGAGCAAGACTATGGGAACAGAAGTCAGATCAGAGATCACCAGAGACGGGGGGTAGGGGGGGACTGAGTACAAAGGAGCACAAGGCACCTTTTGGCGTTGATGGAAATACTCCATTATCTTGAATGTGGTGGTACATGACTGTTTGTATTTGTCAAAATTCAAAGACTTACACAACTAAAAAAGAGTGAATTTTACTCTACATAAATTATTCTTCAATAAATCTCACTAAAAATAATCAAATGACAATATAAAAAAAGGAGTAATTTGTTTTGCAGAATCCTAGACTTTCTGAACTCCAAAAATGTGAACTTAATCCAAGTTAAAAAGTAGCAAAGAAACTAAAAGGCAGAAAGGTAGACAAGATACTCCCAGACTCCCTCAGTCTTCTACCACGGCTCCCAAATAAAAAGGGAAGAAAGCAATAAAGAGTGAGCACTAAATAGGCATTATCCAATAGCTATAGGCTAATTTTTCAGGCTAGTGACCTAAAGATTTAACAAAACAAACAAACAGCTAAGCCTAAGAAAAGTAATCAATGAAATAATATTTACCTTTGGAGTCAGCATTTGGGAACAGCCTGTTCCATGGCACCTTATTTTTGTGTGGAAGAGAAAGCAAATAGTTTCTAGCTTTTAAATTGATTATGCAATTCAGGTCTTCCTGTGATGGGGATCCAAGAATACCTATCAGATAAAATAATTAGCTGTTAATTATCAAGGCCAATGTAAATTGACCACACACCATCAGCTATAGGGCAGAAAGGACCCTGATAATTAATGTCTTCTCACACCACCTCCCAATGTTTACTTTTCTTATTAACAAGTTTTTACAAGGGTCCTTAACATTTTATATCAAGGAAGATTACAAATTCATGTCTTTTATAGGTTACAGAGTTGTGAGAACTCTTAATTTAATGAAGTGACTCTGATGTAAATAGAGGGCCAGTAAACTGAGTAAATCTAGCCCCTAATGTGCTAGAACCCTTACCCAGAATGTGGTTCAGCTGGTCGAGATAATGCTTCCCTGGGAAGATGGGCCTGTTGGAGAGCATCTCTGCCAGAATACAGCCTACAGACCAAATATCAATGGACTTGGTATAGCCCTGCAGTAGAAAGGGAGAAAAAATGGAGAATGCTATCTGGTGTTACATGACACGAGATCTTCCTATATGACAGGCACATGGCTGACAGGAGTTTTAGCTTCTCCTTTAAAAGCTCTATAATTCAGAAATAAATAAAAAAAGAGCATGGAGAAACCAATAATAACTTGGCTTTCTTAGGAGATGTTGAACAACCAAGATCACTTGATTTTATTTGTATCTTTAAAGTTGATTAACTTATTAAATTAGAATTTCCAAAGTATACTTCATTCTTCTTTTCACATGATTTGAAGAAAAGAATTAAAATCCTTATAAGCTGAAGCTAGATACAGGAAAAAGCAGTAACACCCACTGCTTTAAAACATTTGTGGCCTACTCACTCGTTTTGGAAACCAGGAAACCAACTCAAGAGAAGGGGCACTGTTACACTTCCAGAATATCTTTATACATTTTGCAAATCATTTTTTAAAAAGTCAAGCTTTTTGAAACACTTGATCTCTGCAAAAAAATAGGTATATGCTGGTTCCATCATATTTTACCAATCCCTATTTCTTGTCTTCTTTTTCTATTTATTTTTCAGGTATAATTTTTCTTTTAAAGAAATTCTACGGAAAGACAAGGAAGAATTATCTTTCTAAATCATACAACAATGTAAAAAAGATGTTTCTCCAAAGGGTGTAAGCTGAATTTTATGGAAAATGCTAGGTGTCCTAATAAATTGCAGAAGAAATGTGGAGAACAGCTAGAGAAAAATAAAATCAATTAAATATTAAAGCTTAGGGAAACTCAGCAACATTTTTTTGAAAATCAAATAAGGAATTAATGATCAGATCAACAGCTATGATAAAATGGGGTTGAATTTCAAAATAATGCTTTCCAAAATTCTTATAATCCAAAATAAATTTTGCTTTGAGCCAAAACAAAATAAAGAGGAACATTTTAAAAACAAAAAATAAATAACTAAAAGGACTCAGGGCTCCCTGGAGAAATGGCTGTTCCAACTCTGGGACAGGGAAATACTATAAGGTAAACCTGGGGCATAGGTGCCTAAAAGCAAGGAAGTACAGTGGGGACACGTCAAAAGTGGCTCCCACAGGAAAATATGGGACAATACAAGCATCAAAATACAGAATGGCAGATAAGGATTATAAAAGCCATTAAATAATTAACTATGAATGATTAACCATGAATTGAATATTAACCATGAATTAACGGAGAGAACTAAAAAATAGAAGGAATGATAGAGTTAAGAAATCATCAATGGATGGTAATACTAGTTCGTGAAAGTTTGATGAAGGTAACTTACACAGTCTTGAAGTATTTCTTCAAATACTTCAAATATTTCTAACAAATTCTTATTAGTTATGAATATAATTATTACTTGAATTAAGCATAATTGTGGTGGAGACTTGGAGGACACCATCTTAACCAAAAGATCAACATGCACTCCACTGATATTGACATAAACCAGATGTGCCCCAATATAATGCACTGAGAAGGAAACATTGTGTCTGTGGTATTCATGCTCAAAATGTGTAACACAAAACTGAGGTGTATTCTACAAAATAACACAAAACTGAGGTGTATTCTACAAAATAGCTGACTTTGCAACCCTTTGAAAAGTCAAGGTCAAAAAAGGCTGAGGAACTATTTCAGATTAAAGGAGACCAAAGAAACAATGCAATATGTGAGCTTGGACCAGGGCGGGAGGTGGTGAGAAAAGGTATCAAGATTATTATAGGAAAAACATCAGAAATTTGAATCTAAATTGTCATTAGATCTTAGACCAGTGTTATTTCCTACTTTTGAGTAGTGTACTATGGTCACGTTAGAGAATACCCTCCTAAGGCAGGGTTCCTCACCCTTGGTCTTGCTGACATTAGGCTGGACAAGTCTTTGTTCTGAGGCTCTTCTGTGCCCTGGAGGATGCCTAGCAGCCTCTCTGCCCTCTAACCACTTGATGTCAGTAGCATTCCCCTTTCTGTGAAACCAAAAATGTCTCTAAATACTGCCAAGTGTCGTCGGAAAACACTAGAGCCACTGTTCTAAGGAAATAAACACTGAAATGTAAACGGTAAAGGACACACCTGTAAGTTATTCGCAAATGACTCAAAACACACACACACACACACACACACACACACAATGAAAAAGCAAACAGGACAAAGGATAAAGAATTGTAGAGTTGATTCTGGAGTGAAGGGTATGCACAAGTTTTATCCAGCAGCAATCCAAGGCTGGGCCAGAGGCCCACATGGCTTCTAAGGATCGGAGAGGTGACACTACTTTTATACGACTACTATGTTTTCTTTTCACCCTTCTCTCACAAGTCAAATCCCTCACAGGAGATTTTTCCAGGGGCTATGTGATGTTATACATAACATACATGTGATAGGATACATGAAATGTAACAATATTCAGCAAACCTACATAATGAAGTGAACCAGTACTTTCCAAATGCTTGACATTACAAAATCACGCATGGGTATAAATGTAAGCTAGATCAATGGATTGTAATAAAATAGTACAAAAGGTCCACTGACATAGTTTCAGATTCCATGTTGCAATTTTAGGTCGGTGCAAAAGTAATTGCAATTTTTGCAATTATTTTCAATTGCAAAAACTGCAATTACTTTTGCACCATCCTTAATAACTTTTCCTTGGTTGAGTTGTGGTGATAATATCAAAGAAGAATAGCAACAAGTAGCTGAAAAGACTACTAACGTACTCCCTTTCCCCAACTATGTGTCTGTGTGAAGACTTTTCTCTATTAACTTACACCCTACTTACAACATACTTAACAGACTGAGTGTAGAACCACATGAGAATCCAGCAGGATTGTATTAAACCAGACAATGAACAGATTTGCAAAAATGAAAATGCCACTCTTCTTACTAAAATGTTTTCATTGTGGAAAAATAAATGACAAATATATTTGAAAACAAATGATAAATATCTAATTTATGCTATAACATGTAGTAGGTTTATTATTGTTGTTTTAAAATTAATACTTTTTTAAAGTTTCAGTTTTAATCCTATGTAGTAAACACAGAGATAAAACCCACGTAAACAAAACCTGCTTGGGGTCTTCTACAATTTTAAAGAGACTGAAGGACCCAGGGTCTTAAGGCTAGAATGGTTAAGAACTACTGCCTTGTAATTTTCTTAAAATGTTTCTGCAAGTTGAAAATTCTGCCAGAATAAAATGTTACAAATTCACACACATATACACAGTGCTCTAGCTGCCCAAACTGGGACAATATGAGTATTAAAAAAAAAAAAATAACAATAATGGACAGCACATTAAAAAGAAAATCCATGAGTCTACAGTAATGTTTTAAAAACAAAGGTGGAAGACAGAGGAAGAGAAAGAGAAAAAAGGGAAAACTCTTCTTCATGGAAGAGTGCCAGCTACCGTTGTTTCCCCAAAAATAAAACCTGGCCGGACCACCAGCTCTAATGCGTTTTTTGTAGCAAAAATTAATCTAAGAGCGGTCTTATAATGTATACTGTAAGACTCGGTATACTATAACATGATGTGATATAATACCAGGTCTTATATTAATTTTTGCTTCAAAAGATGCATTAGAGCTAATGGCCCGGCTAGGTAATAAATGTAAAAGGAAAAATAAATTTAGAAAAATCACCATTTTGCAAAGCCCAATACTGTAACTAATAGAAGCAAGGGTCATCAAGAGGTAAACCACCAGGGGAAAGGCTGCTGGGAAACAGAAGATCCACATATATGGTTTCCAAGAATTTGTGGGGTTTAACGTGAGGGAAAGGTATGACCTAAACCTAGCCACGTGGAACCAGTCCGAAGAATTCAGAATGTAAACTGTTCTGCAAAACAACTCACCTGTACTCTGCAAAGTATTCCAATGTCAAGAAGAAGGCCAGAAGGGCAGGAGGACTGTTTCTAGACTGAGTACAATGTGTGAAACTTGAACTAATGCATTGCAAACAAAAAGCTGTACAGAACTTTCGTGGAGGGTCACTGGCATGTCACTGAATTAACGCTGCCGATCTTAGGTGTGCAAAGGGTACTATGGAGGTGGGGAGAGAACACCCCCCCCCTTTTAGAAATATTAGTATGCTCAAAGGATCTAGAAAGAAAGTGTTAGTTTATGTTGGTGAAGTGTCAGAGGGTTTGACAAAAAAGAGGAAGGAAAGGAGGGAGGCAGAGACAGACAGGGAGCTGTTACTAGCAGGTGAACCTCGGTAAAGGGTATATGGCCGTTCACTGTACTCTCAATCCTTCCAGCGTTTGAAAAGGCTCTCAATTAATAAATACACTGCCAGAAGTAACATTCGCAGGCTGCCAATACAAAAGAATTTCACTACAGTTAACTAGGAAGGAGAAAGGAGAGCTGGGCACCTAGAAGAACAGAGGCCACCCTTCCTGGCTACTGCCCCCTGGAGGGTGACTGAGAAGTGAAGACAGCTGCGGCATGCTGGGAAGGAGGATACAAGAACTCGAAGCTAAGCAGGATAAAAAGTACACTGACAGCTCTCCTTTACAACTAGCAGGTACCAAACACGTGCATTTCATTGCCACTGGTTTGGAATGGCTGTCACGTGGTCAGTCCAAAGAAAGAACCAGGTGTGCAGGATTATTTGTAATACAGAATTATAAGAGAATTGACATAGCGTTTTCTTCTTTAAAACATCTGTTATGTCAAATCCTTCTTTACAATGGGATTTATTTTAATGGAATTTTACTTTTATAACTGAACTAAACAAATGTATGATATCAAGAATAACTAACTGCTTTAAACATATTCCATTTCCTCACATAATCTAATGTTCATCGCAAACCCTTCTACTCATATGGATGAAGAGAATCCAATTTCTGGTTCTTAGACCTCACAAGAGGCCCAATGTCTATTTTTATTGCGTTTCTTCATGTAATCTTTTTTTTTTTTTAAACTTTTATTCAGGGGAGAGCGCGAACGCAGTCCCCCACTACCACAAATGATGCAGTCGAGTTTCCCACATTTGGGGAAATCGCAGGGGTCAGCACATCCGGAGTGCAATGGATAAGCCTTGCCCTGGGAAAACCACCTTCGTGCTCATGGTATCTCCCCTGCCAGGTACATACCTTCATGTAATCGTACGTTACATTACAGTAAATGGAATTAAATTCAAGAATCTTATAATCTTGAGATATTAGATACAGGAAGTGTGTCAGGCTCACTTAAATCCTCCAAATATGACACCTTATTTATATACTATTTGCAAACGATACATTAAAAATATTGAATCTCCATAGAAGCCCTTAAAGCTTGCCACCTAAAAAGCCTAACAAAGATATCATACTTCACTTTTTCTTGCTCTTATGTATTTATTTAATCATTTCTTCCGACCAAGACACAGACCTCGTTGGAAGAGTTTGCCTGGGACCTGGGTGCACTCTTAACACCCACTTGGAGATCAGAGGAACACATGTCATTTGGATTACCATATAATTTTGAAAGAATCCACAGCAGTTCCTTCTTTCCACACTTATGTTTTCTCCAAATTCTATTATAATTTCGAAGAGATTCTTATGATCAGATACACCTGATCTTTACAGAACAGCCCTGGTCCACGTTCACAGAAGACTCACTAACAGATAACCTCTAACACAATTATCAACACAATTATCAATTACCAGCCTCACCCAGCAGTGGCAGCAGTAGGTGTAAAAGCTGCCACCGGTATAAGGTCAGGAGAGCTGACCAAGGGGTGGGACAAACACCATTTATTTTAACAGTGACCATAGAGGCACACCCTCCAACTCTATATAACCCATCAGGTACTACTCCAGCTGAGGAGGAGAGGCCAAAACCCAGGGCCCAGAAGTTCAGTGCAACAGATTATGACCGCTCCTAGTTCTGGCCACACACAGGCTGGCCAGACAGGCAAAGGCTCAACCCAGGTGGACACAGGCTTACCAAGAGGGAGGCTTTTTCTTCCTGATTTTCTTTTTCTGCAAACTTTGCCCTTACCTTGGAATTCAACATAATTTCTGGAGCCCTGTACCAACGTGTGGCTACGTACTCCGTCAGGAACCCTGTGTGATCATGGTCTGGATCTGCAACACGGGCCAAGCCGAAATCACAGATCTGAGGGAGGGAAGAAAAGGTGACACCTGAGGGATTCTACCCAATTTAATATCAAAGCATCATAAACACACAAAAAGACAACACTAATAATTATGGTAATAAGTAGTTGCTACTGTTACGATGTGGCAGATATTTTGCTGGGAATTCTACACATTCATTCTTATTTAATACTCACAACAACCTGAAAGGCAGTGATGACCATCTACATGTGAGAGCCGAGGAACAGGCTGGAGGAGTCTGTGTCAGGACACGTTGGAAGAGGCACATCCCACCTTTCATTATCTTTTATCCCACATCAATCTCATTTAGGTCGCTTGACAAAAACTGTTCTGTGCAAAACTAACGTCACCAAGGAGCCTCTGGTGCCCATGAGCCTTTCTAGGGCCCTCACCTACTGGCGCCCCCAGGATCATGAGTGTTAGGACCAGCTCCTCAGCCGGCAATTCTACTTCTCAGACTTCACTGACTGCTGTTCTTCCACCTGTTCCACGAGTGTAGGTATTTCCAAAGATTTTTACCCCTTCCTTGTAGTCAAATCCACTCCCACAGCTTTAAAAGATGTTTCTTAAACTGAAGACAAATCTTTTTTTTAAATTAAATATCCAGTTTCTAATTTCTCCTGACTCACAAAAGTACTGCTGGGCTTTCATTATCTGGCCATCTAATATTTTGGTGCTACTCCAGACTTCAACATATATAAAATATAACCACAGTATACTTAGTTCAATATAATTGCAGGATATTTTAAGGCCTTGGTTCTTGGGAACTAACCCGAGAAAGAGAGAAGTATGTTAACAAAGACAGGCCAGAGTACAGAAGACAGCTTGGAAGACAGACTAGTTTGCAGGCTTCCTGATTTAATTCAGCTAAGAAATGATCAGGGCCAGAACTCAGGCCATAAATGGAGGCGAGAGGAAGAGCCATGCCTAAGTGATAGTCATAGGACTTAAATGGACAGCAATCTCTGCTTAGGTATCTCATAGCTGAGTGCCTCCATCATTCAGCAAGATTCAGGAATGCTCCCTTCGACCTCACAAATGTCTTCCTCCAGCCTTGGACGCTGGCATCATCATGTAGTCCCTTGGATCCCAAAGGCCCTGCTGTTTGCTTCAACTGTATAGCATTCAAGAAGTTACATATCTGTGTTGCGTAATTTCCGTCTTTTGACATATCGTCACTGTACCTTCAAAAGAAGCAAATAGCACATCTGCTTCCCCAGTTACTATTTCAAAGGCCACTTTCTAAGTGTACTCTCACAGAGGTGCAGTGAGGAAATCCTGAGTCCCGCTGCATGGCTCTGACAGCTAACTCTAGCCACTGCACTCGTGCAGTCCACATAACCTCCACCACAGGCACTGGTCTCACCTTTCAAAGCTGGCTTGCTTGCCAATGCCAGTACACCCTGACACCCAAGGGCCTGTCAGAGGATCTGGTTGATGTATGGCCATAAGCTTTTAAGGGGCATCACCGTGAGTTCTAAGTTTGGCTTACTTTATCTTGAGGCGTTCATGTACCTGCACCCTATTTGTTTCTTTAGAATCTTTTCTACCAATTCCTGTGAAGTAAATTGCAGGAAGCCTTCTAAGTACTTGTGCCCAGGAGGTTCACCAGCAACATGATCCCATCTGGCACGATTTCCAACTTAGAGAAGCAATGAATGATTGATTTCTTCTTACATCGCTGCCATTCAGAGCCCTCACCTGCTATGTTGGACTACCACGGATACATTTCAATCCTGTGTGGCCTGAACTTTTCAATATCTGTGATCCGTAGTTTCTCTTTTTTTCAGGGCTAACACTTTATTTTCTGATTCAAGTTCAAACAGAGCTAACTACTCAGTGTGCTTTGTGTAGTATAAATGGACACTTGAAGCCACATTCTGAATCATGCAGAGAACTACTGTGTCTTGTCAGCAGAAAGAAATGAGCACAAGCCCCAGACCATGGCCACAGACGCTTCACTGTTCTCTAGGCAGCGTGTCACACAGACTGGCTGGGTCTAGACTTGATCCATTTTTTTGTGGATCAGTTGAATCACAAAACGAATCCCACATAGATTTTTTTAAAAATCAGAATAAAATAAATTCACAGGTCAATGAGGACAAATATTGGGGCTGATGTCTCCACACTCCTCTCGACTTAGATGAAAGCAAAATTGTTGCCTATGTGTTATTTCTAAAATACAAGTCACCTCTCTGGCTCAAAAATCTTTTAACTAATCACCTCTACCTACTGAATGAAGTCCACGTTCTTTAAGCATGAGTTTCAAGACCATTTACAAACTGCCACCAAGCCATCTTCCTGATCGTGTCTCTCCCATCTCTCTCTCTCTCAATAAAAAAAAACAGTAATATTTATGACAATTCCTTGTGAAGGGAGATAGACAACTAGCATATGGTACAAGAAACACAAAATGACCTATAGTACTCCTTCTTGGCTACTCTTTGGGCAGTGTAAATTCAAATTTTCATGAAACAAAGGAAGCTCCAAAGACAGGTTTCATTTCATGTCTTCCAGAGTCCAGGCACACCCAGAACCACACATGCTGTGATCCCAGCATCTCAAGACTAATAGGATTTCTGTGGGCTCAGCCTAGCAAAAAGCAAGGACACAGACTGCTCGAGAACATATCCCCGTGGCAGTTCACCAAAAATAAGTTAACAGACTTTTCAATCCCTTGTGTCTGTGGTCCTGAGACATAAAGGGAAAGTCTACAAGAGAGGAACCCAGGAGAGCCCCGAGAAGCCAGCGTCTGCTGGGTCTCAGGGCTTCAGATAACAAATGCAAAGCATGTTTATGGAAACCAAAAAGAAAGCTCATTGCTATTGGCCTTAACTGATACCGGAGTTCACAGTTAAAGTTATAAGACACCGAGAAAAGCTGATAATCTGAGGGCTCAAGAGTAGGAAACACTTCAGTAACACATAAGGCAAAGGAAAAAGGAAGAAATGACATAATTACCTATTTGAAAACTCAAAAGACCCTAAATAAGAAGTGAGTAAGGCCACAGGTTACAAACTTTCTAGGCACAGGGGCCTGTGGGATGAGCAGCAGGATGACCTCAAGGTACTGAGGATGTGATGGATGTACAGTGACTCCAGAGCTCAAGCGGAGAAGACTTTTCCCTATCGGTGCTTTCTCAACCCAGATCTCCTGAACTGCCACCGGACCGACCTGCCTTTTGGACATGCTCACCATGACAAATCTGTGACTTAGTGAAATACCACACTCATCTTTGGAATGAGATTCTCTCTGGAATATTCATGCCCATGGAAACAATGCACAGCCTATACGTACATTTTTAGAACTGGTGAATTATGCTGCCGTAAATATCTAGACCCTCCTATTGTGTTTCTGAGTCTGTGTATTAAATTGGGTTTTAAAAACAATGCCTGGAATAGTGCAGATGACCAAGAATACACCTATCAGTGTAGGTGTAAATTTTGGTGAGTAGTGAATAAAATGGCCCTACGTAAAGAGAAGTCCACAGAGAAAAGAAGTGTGATTCTATCTGTTGCCTTCTTTTTTTTTATTTCCCTCTCTCCCCCGCTGTTTGTCTTCTTAAAGATGAGCATTTTCATGCAAAAGTAAGTCAACTTTCCCCAGAAATATTATATACTTAAAATACTGATTGAAAATCTCTCTCCAAAAACAAACAAAAGCGATCTGCCATAACACTGTGGCAGAAAGAAACAGAAAGAAAAAAGAAAAACACTAAGAGACAGAAAAATATTCTTGTAATTTTTCAAGAAAATCACTAAGAGCCAACAAAGTGTGGCCAATCCTAAAAGGACCTCATTCCTTTTGTTCTCACCTGGCTTTTAATTGCACAGATCCATCAGAAAGGATCTGGTTACATCCCATGTGGAAAATACATGAATCTAATTTGAAGGATCCTAACAGGTAACAGAGTCCAATCCAACTGTTTCTGATGTATGTCAGCCACCCTGTTTTAAACCCTCAATGATAGCAGATAAGCCGACCACCTAATGACAGAACCCACTGCCTTTTTTTCAGATAGTTCCAGAAGGCTCTCCATGATTACTTCCAACCAACCTCTCCAGCTCAGTGTCAGTGACTCCCTATTTCTCATCCAAAGCTGCAGCCACACAGAGAAGGTCTCAGTTTGTGCACTAGTCCCTTACTACTTACTTTTATTTCTGTTGTTCCTTCTGCTTTCAATATCCTATGCCCAACATAGCCACTTGTCTACTGAAAGCCTTTCCATCTTTAGAGGGATACCTCCTTCTTCTTGATGCCTCTCATAGCCCTAGCCAGAACTAACCCACCTCTCTCCTTTGTGTTTGTACACCATTCTTTTCAATATCTCAGTTACAGCAGATATTACAATCATTTATCGTTTCAGATTTCTGACCTATCCGTTTACAGATTTCAGGGACAGACACTCAACTCCTTTGCCATGTATACTGTATTGGGCTTCTCACAGGAATGTCTGTTGAACTGAAGTCCAAGAAATGATCACTGCTTTAAATCTACACATACTTTTTAAACAGCTTTATTGAAGTATAATTCACATACCATAAACTCACCCATTTAAAGGATACAATTCAAAGGATTTTGGTATAATAATCACAGGGTTATACAACCATTACCACCATCCAATTTTAGAACATTTTTATAACTGCAAAAAGAAATCTTGTATCCATTAGCAGTCTATTTCTAATCCCACCGGTCCTAGGCAACCACTAATCTACTTTCTGTCACTATAGATTTGTCCGTTCTAGACATTTCGTATAAATGGAACTATACAATATGTGGCCCTTTATGACTGGCTTCTTTCACTTACATTATAATGTTTGCAAGATTCCTCTGTGTTGTAATATGTACTAGTACTTCACTCTTTTTTATTCCATTGTATGAATCTACCACATTTTATTTATTCATCATCACCTGGACATTCAAATTGTTTCGACTTTTGGTCTATTTTGCTACTATGAATATTTGTGTACTACTTTTTGTGTGGACATGTTTTCATTTCATTTCACTTAGGTATACATGAAGGAGTGAAATCCTCGCCAATATTTATCATTTATCATTATAGCCATCCTAGTTTGTATGAAGTGGTATCTCACTGTCGTTTTGATTTACTACTAACTAATGATGTACTTATTGGCCATTTGTATATGTTCTTTAGATAAATGTCTATTCAGGTCCTTTGCCCGTTTTTTCTGTTTTGTTTTGTTTTTTTTAAAGAGGGCGCAGCTCAAAGTGGCCCATGCCATGCGGGAATCGAACCAGCAACCTTGGTGTTAGTAGCAAAGCACTCTAACCAACTGAGCTAACCGGCCCAGCCACCCTCTCCCTTTACCCATTTTTAAATTGGGTTATTTATTTTTTAATTGTTGAGTTGTAAGTTTTTCATATATTCTAGATATGTTTCTTATCAGGTCTATGATTTTCAAATACTTTCTAATTCAGTGGGTTATCTTTCACTTTTTTGATGATTTACTTGTAGCACAAGTTTCTAACCTTGATGAAATCTAGGTTAGAATTTTTCTTTCGTTGCTTGTACTTTTGATGTCACATCTAACGCAAGATTGCAAAGATTACTCCTATGTTTTCGAACTATATTCTAGTTTGACCTCTTAAATTTAGGTCTTTGATCCATTTTGAGTTAATTTTTATACATGATGTGAGTGAGCTGGGGTCCAATCTCATTTTTTTGGATGTTGCTATCCAACTGTTCTAGCACCATTTACTAAAAAGACTGTTCTTTCCCCAATGACTTATACTGGCATTCTTATCGAAAATCAGTTGATCATAAACATGGATTTATTTATTGGCTCAGTTCTAGTCCACTGAGCTACATGAATACTCTTACGCCAATATCACTGTCTTGATTACTACAGCTTTGTAGTAAAGTTCTGAAATCAGGAAGTGTGAGTCCTCCAACTTTATTCTTTTGTAAGATTGTTTTGGCTATTCAGAGTCTCTTGAATTGCCACATGCATTTGAGGAACAACCTGTCCATTTCTGCAAAAAAGCCACCTGGGGCTTTAACAGGGACTGCAATGAATCTATATATTATTGGGGAGTACTATTACCTTAATAATACTAAGTCTTCCAATCCATGAATATGGGATGTCTTTCCATTTATCTCGATCTTCTTGAATTCACATGCATTTTTAGCAGACTGAATCCATATCCCTTCATCATATCTAAGAAATCTGTAGATTTCCTTACTCATTTAGCTCTGCTATTAAAATATAAATATATTTGTTGCCCATTTTCAAGAGAATTCTCAGGACTATAAAGGATCTAGAGTTTCCCTATTTACTGGGAATGCCTTATTAGGTATTAAAGTCATTGAGGTTTTTCTGAGGATTCTTGGTATAAAGTTTATTGAAAAAAGTTGACCAATGAAACATTTTTTAACTTACACATAATGCACATGATCCTATTTATTTATATAAGCATAGAAGTACACATGTATGTTAGCAGCATAAGAAAAGAATACACCAATCTGTTATAGTGGTTATCTCTGGAGAGGAAGGAGCAAGGGGATGGAAAGGAAGAGAATTAGCACTCTTGCTTTTTTTCTTTTTGCCATAAGAATGTTTTCATGTATTTCTGGTGTAACTTTAAATATGAGTAACAATAAATAGAAACATGCCCCAGTAAAAGAGTTTTTTCAATACATATCACCCTAAGAGTAAATAACCTGGCTGACCTTGAGATCGCAGGTGGTGTTGAGCAGCAGGTTGGAAGGTTTGAGGTCACGGTGCAGCACGTTAGCTGAATGGATATACTTTAACCCTCTGAGGATCTGGTAAAGAAAATAGCAGATATGGTCGTTGCTGAGGTGTTGTGTCTTCAAGAGCTTGTAGAGATCTGTTTCCATGAGGTCCTGTACTATATATCTGTTGGACAGGTTAAGGTAACACACTAAATAGCTAGTCACACTTTGCAAAACACTGAAAACAAAATGAACCCCTTCCCCCAAAGGTCCATTATTATATCATGAGGCCCACGAGGGAAATGAGAAACTAAAACTTGGTATACTCTTATGGAAGGTATCTGAAGTAATTAACCCCTCTTGAGACAAGAGGCATTATAACTGCGTGACACAACTGATCTTGGGCCTAAACTGAAACCTGAAACAGGCTGTAATGGAAATATAGGCTAATCTTGAAGTTTCGGCTTCCCTGTTCTCCAAGTTATTTACTATCAAAATCCCTTCGAAGGCTTGTTGGAAAGGACTGGGAGAAGGTATCATATACTTCCTCCTCTCTCTGGCCCAGCAATAACTTGTAATGCCACTATTCTTTTACCTTCCTGTCCCCTTCTTTTCCTCAAAAATCAACCATAAAACTTTTGGAAATACAGGCCTAAAACATATTGCTACTAAATTCAACCCTCAGTTTATTTGACTATTCAATTAATGTTAAGATCCTAAATAAATAAGACTATGGAAAAGTCATGCTAAGAAGGGACTTGTGCTAGTTTTGTCCCTCTTGCTTTCATCCCTCTCCATGTATCTAAGTATCTAGAATTTTAGCTATGGCTAACTTCTTTCTTACAGGAATTAAATTATAAAAGCTTTTAGAGCTTTTAACTTCACCATAATAGTATTTCATTAGCAGTGTTTTTGCATTTCTTTTATTCATTTCTGTGTAAATATTGTTATGTCTCCTACAGATTCATGCTAGATGAGACATATCGTGTTTCCCCAAAAGTAAGACCTAGCCTGACAATCAGCTTTAATGTGTCTTTTGGAACAAAAATTAATATAAGACCCGGTATTGTACTATGCTACATACATTACATTACATTATATTATACCCGATCTTATTTTTGCTTCAAAAGACGCATTAGAGCTGATCATCCGGCTAGGTCTTATTTTCGGGGAAACACGGTAGTATGGGATTCAAAGGAAACTGACTTGAAAACTTGTCATCTGAAAGAGATTTGATTTTTATGACAAAAGGTAAAGCAGGACAACAGGTGGTAGCAGCAGGAGGCATTTCACTTAAAATATCACTACAATTTATTACCAGAGCTGTTTAAAAATGGAAAGGGCTGCCTAGAGACAGTGAGCTGCCTCTCCCGGGAGGGGCAGAATTCAAATTAAGCAAAGCGGTAGGAATGCTGTACTAACAGAAATCGGAATTTTCTTCTGGCAGATCCTCTTCAGTACATATAGTACCTCTGTCTTTCAAATATACTCTTTACCCAGGTAGTGTTTTCTGGACCTGCTCAGCCCATCTATTTCTAAATGCTGGTGACAGTTAATAACAACTTCAGAGCTGAATTGCTTTAAAGATCATGAGGACTAGTTAGTAACTTAATTTGAAAGATGAGAAAACTGAGACCTAGAGACAAAATGACTTTAAGATCAGGACAGTCTTGATTTAACCAGGTAATATCCAGGGTACCCTCTTTCTTCTCCTTCTCACCATAACAAACCAAACCTTGAATGGAGAAAACATGCTTGAAAATAGTATTAACCAAGATTTTCCATAATTACATTTAAAGAAATCTTTACTGAAACTGATAAGAAAAAAACATCAGATTTGCCAAGACACTAAACATAGTTACAACAGATACAACGGAATCAGAGAAAAGTTTTATATAATGCAAGTGTTATAGTAAATGTCAAGAAGATTACAAGTTCCCTTTAAAAGTGCTTTATATACTTTTCCTTTGTTCTGGTAAGTCCAGGAAACTTCAAGCTACATTTTTTAAATAAGGTGACCAGGCAGTGAAGACAGCTGTCTGAAAAGGATACACATCTTTCATTTGCTCGATGGTTGGCGCTCGAATAATATCATTGATTCCAATGATGTTCTCGTGTCTGAAGCGCAGTAAGATTTTTATCTCCCTCAGGGTTCTCTGGCAGTAGGTCTGGTGCTCAAAAGGACTGATTTTCTTGATAGCTACTCGAACTTTGTTGACATTATCATAAGCAGAGCTAAAAAAAAAAAAAAAGGAGGGGGAGAGATGGCATTAAAAACAATTTTCAGAACATCTTGGAAGAAAGAATGCAAACTGGTGAAGTACTAAATGTTTAGCACTCTGGGTAAATACCTGTTTCATACACATGAAGGCAGCGTGTACATTATCCACAAAAAGGCCTCAAGCTAGGGAGGATGCAGCTGGCACCGTACAGCACAAACTGAATCTCAAGCCTACCAGCGCTTGCCTGGCCCTGCTAACTGTGGATGCCCATTTTCATAAACCCAGCAACATGCGTTTATGCCACATATACGGAAAGCCAATTTCCCACTGATTTTTAACAACAATGGCATTCTGGTGAGACGTACCATTTCTGCCTCCAAAACAACTTCCTACTGTTTTATCAGATTCCTCTGACTCAGCAGAAACATTCCAATGACCATCAACTACATCTTCATCTCTAACAAAAATGGACTCAAGAGGACACCTTGAATGCTTACACCAACTCTGTCTTACTTGCAAAATGACATGACTCCTTCTTTCCCCTCACTCCCAAAGAAATTTAACCAAGGTATCTGGGTAGTTTTATAACAAAACTTATAAAGTATTCTTCAAAAAACATACTCTCATAGCTGTAAGAAAGGTCAAGTTCTTCCGAAGTTGCCCTTAAGAACTGAATTCCAAGCAGAAGCAATAATAATTATATCTTTAATTTTATGAATTTGAATCTTGAATATTACTATCTATATTATGATCAGTATTCTATTGCATCTTTTCTATAAGAGCTTACCGTATTATCTCGTCCATTGATTAAAGCAATGAAATAACACTGACAGGCAATAAGACATTACCTCTTATTTCCTCATAACTGTTAGAAATCTAAAACAGTAAAATAAGTTTATTCTCCAGTTTGTGCTTCTATAATATTTATCAGTCTACTCATTCTGACAATTATTTGATGCATTTGCCTGACTCCATCACAAAACTATGCTGTAGGAGGCACCTTATCTTACTCAGCTTCAATTCTCCCATGACACCGTTAATATACTGTACGCAGGTACCCCCAATATTTTAACATGAAATAGATTTCCTTAAATAAAAGAATCATTACGCAAATCTTATTTAGCTTTGGTTTGCTGAATGAAAGCCTAAACTACTAATTCTCAGGTAGGGGAAAAAAAAATTAAATTAAAAAAAAAAGGGTATGCTGCTTAAGCAAGTTTATTCAATATTGGGAACATTTTTAGAAATTTTGTGAGTAATTCAAATCATAGAAGGATCATGAGTATAACACGAACAGAGGTTAAAACCTCTATAAGATACTGGTTTAAACTTAACACTATAAATTTCTAGTTTTACTGAAACGTGGTAATCAAACATGGCAATAAACTTGCTTTCAAGAGCAAGACTGTTGGGGGGAAGGGTTTATGGTCAGTGTGCCCCTCCAACAGTATCAACACTCAGCGATGAAATAAATAACCAAGTGAGAAAGCATGAGATCCTCCTCCTTGGTTCCCACCTGAAAAAAAGGTGTGACCCTGTCTGTGGGGTTGGGTCTGTTCCTGTCTGTTCTCCTAACTCCATTCTGCTGTCTTTTTGGTTTACACTATCTGCTGAAAACTGATCACAGAGAGTTTACACTCTTCTACAATTACTGTTTGCTCATTTCTCCTTCGATTTCTCAGTTCTGTTTTATATATTTTATCATACCTTTTACCATAAATTATTTGGTGTCTTTAATAGTGTTGGTTTTAAAATCACTTTGGCATTACCAATCCGTTTCCTTTTTCTCTAAGAATTTAATCTCTGCTCATCTCCATTCTCCCAACTACTGCCATGCTACAGCTTTTGCTTTAAATGTGTCTCCTGTAAACAACTTATGGTTGCAGTTTGGGATTGTAAACCCATCTGTGACTACAGAGTCTTTGGATGGGTTAATTTTAGATAGTCATATTTTTCTTTTAATTGATAAACTTGCTGTTTTCAAAAATAAAAATTCAAGGTTAAATAAATTGTTCAAGGTTAAAAGAATGAAGAATTTCCTAACTCATCCCTATAGGTGAATAATTATTAAAAATAAATAAGTGCCGCCGGTACCAAAATGGCAATGTAGGAAGACCCCCAACTCACCTCCTCCCACAAACACATCAAATTTACACCTACAGACAGAGCCGTTGACCTTGAAGAAGAAATGAGGGCTGACCAGACAGCTTCTGTACATCAGATAAGAAAGCCCACATGGAAATGGGTAGGAGATGGAGACAAGGTGCCATGGGAACCCCAGCCTCCCAACGCTGACTCGCAGTGGGAGTGAGGGGTCACTGCAGGGCCTGCAGGCACTTGCCTACACTGGGGTACAATGAAAAACCTACGGTTTAAAGGGCACCTAGAGTATGCCAGAAGAACATCCATTTATTAACCCCAGAGCACCTCCAAACGAGAAGGGAACTGCAACACAACTTTTTTACACCATAAACAAAATTAAACTTGAAACTGATTAAAGACTTAAACATAAGACCTTAAACCATAAAACTCCTAGAAGAAAACAGGCAGTAAATTCTATGATATCAGTCTGCACAACATTTTTTTTGGACATATCTCTTTGGGCAAACACAATGAAAGGAAAAATGAACACATGGGACTATATCAAACTAAAAAATTTTTGCACAGAGAAGGAAACCATCAATAAGACAAAAATGCAACTAACTAAATGGGATATTTGCAAGTGATATATCTGATAAGGGGTTAATATATTTCCAAAATATACAAAGAACTCATACAATTTAACATCAAAAAAACAATACAATTTCAAAAAAGGACCTGAACAGACATTTCTCTGAAGAAGACACAGAGATGGCCAACAGACACATGAAAAGATGCTCAACATCACTAATCATCGGGGGAATGCAAATCAAAACCACAATGAGGAATCACCTCACACCTGTCAGAATTGCTGTTATCCAAAAGACAACAAGTAAGTGCTGGCAAGGATGTGGAGAAAAGGGAACCCCCATGCACTAGTGGTGGGATAGCAAATTAGTGCAGCGAATACGGAAAATAGTATGAAGATTCCTCAAAAATTTAAAAAAAGAACAACCATATGACCCCGCAATTCCACATCTAGGTGTTTATCCAAGGAAAACAGTAATTTGAAAAGACACATGCAACATGTTCACAGCACTGTTTACAACAGCCAAGATATGGAAGCAACCTAGGTGTCCACTGATAGATGGATGAATAAAGAAGATGCGATACATATATAACGGAATTTACTCAGCCATAAAAAAGAATGAAATCAAGCCACTTGCAACAATGATGGACCTAGAGAGTATTGTGCTAAGTGAAGTTGGACAGCTGAAAATAAATATTGTATGATCTCACTTATATGTGGAATCTAAGAAGACAAAATAAATGAACAAACAAAATGAAACAAACTGATAGATACCGAGAACAAACTGAAACTTATCAGAGAAGACGGGAGGAGTGTGGGGGTCTGGGTGGAAAAGGGGAAAGGGATTAAAAAATACAAACTTCCAGTTAAAAGTTACGAGGATGTAATGTACAGTGTAGATTATAAAGTCAGTAATATCGTAAAAACTATGTATGGTAACAGACGGTTAAAGGTATATAAATGTTGAATTACTAAGTTGTACACCTGAAAAGAATGTAATATTGTATGTCAAGTATAAAAATAAATTCAAAAAATAAAAAATAATTGATGATAAAGAACAAAAACCAAAACTAAAGGCCAATTTCATTTATAAGCACAAGCTTTAAAATCAACAAAAAGTAAAGAAGTGAATATAATTTGATAACATTAAAAGAATAATCTATTATGGCCAATATTTATGAATTCGAGAACAGTTCAATTAAAAAGAAGACATCATGTGAAACAGACATTTCTCCAAAGATGATACACAAATGACTAACAAGCACATAAAAAGTTGCTCAATTATTAATTAGACAAATGCAAATCTAACTCACAAAATATCACCTCACCCCCATAAGGACTGCCACTATCAAAAACAAACAACAAAAAAAACCCACAAGTAAAAACCTCAAAATAAGTGTTAGAATGTGGAGAAACTGGAATGCTTGTGTACTGTTGGGAATGTGAAATAGTCCAGCTACTATGGAAAACTATGAAAGTTCGTCAAAAAATCAGACATAGAATTATCATATGATCCAGCAATCCCACTTCTGGGTATATATCCAAAATAATTCAAAACAGGATCTCAAAGAGATATTGGCACACTCATGTTCACTACAGCATTGTTCAAAACAGCCAAGAAGTAATCCAAATATTCATTGATAGACGAATGGATCAAGAAAATGTGGTATACACATACACTGGAATATTATTCAGCCTTAAAACAGGAAATTCTACCACATGCTACATCATGGATAAACCTTGAAGACATTATGCTAAGTGAAAGAAGCCAATCACAAAAAGAAACTACTGCATGATTCCACTCATATGTGGCATGTGACCTTGTCTTACTCATGGAATCAGAGCGCAGAATGGTGGTTACCAAGGACTGCGGAGGGGAGGGAGATATGAGGAGATGGTGTTCAAGGGAACACTTTTAGTCTTACAAGATGCAAAAGTTCTACAGATTCGTTGCACAGGAATGTGAATATATTTAGAACTACTCAATGTATACTTAAAAACGGTAAATTTTGTATTATGTTTTTTACTACAATTAGAAAACAGAAATTTTTATTTATTTATTTATTTTTATTATTATTATTATTATTATTTTTTTAAAGATTTTATTGGGGAAGGGGAACAGGACTTTATTGGGGAACAGTGTTTACCTCCAGGATTTTTTTCCAGGTCAAGTTGTCCTTTCAGTCTTAGTTGTGGCGGGCGCAGCCCACCATCCCTTGCAGGAGTCGAACCGGCAACCTTGTGGTAGAGAGGATGCACTCCAACCAACTGAGTGCAGTGGCAGCTCAGCTCAAGGTGCCGTGTTCAATCTTAGTTGCAGGGGGTACTGTCCACCATCCCTTGCGGGACTCGAGGAGTTGAACTGGCAACCTTGTGGTTGAGAGCCCACTGGCCCATGTGGGAATCGAACCGGCAGCCTTTGGAGTTAGGAGCATGGAGCTCTAACTGCCTGAGCCACAGGGCCGGCCCCAGAAATTTTTTAAAGAGGAAAAAAAATCAAACATTTCAATAGATGTCAAAAAGAATGGTAGCAGTTATATGAAGCTACATATCTGATAAAACTATACAGAACTAAACCCACACTTACACAAATGAGTGCACATAAAACTAGTGACATGAATGAGCTCCGTAAATTTCATGTCAATCTCTCAGCTGTAGGTATTATAATGTAGTTATGCAAGCGGTAACCATCGGAGGAAACTGAGATCTCTGTATTTCTTACAACTGCATGTGACTCTACAGTCATCTCAAAAAAAACCCCACAAAAACACAAAAAAACCACAAAAACACAAACCACTTAAAAAGAGGTCCATCAATAGGGGAGTGGGTATCCACACAGTGGAATACTATGCAGCTGAAAAAAGGAGTGACATGGAAAGAGCTTCAGATTCTATTAAGTGAAAAGAAGAAAAGGCCTAGCAGTAGACAATATGCTTTTTTTCTAATTAAGAATGAAAAATACATATTAACATTTATTCATATTTGCATAAAGAAAGTCTGGAAAGATACACAAAGTACTAATATGAGTGGTGGTAGAGGGAGGGACAGAATACCAAGCTGGAGTGGGACAGACAGGGGAACAAAAATCTTTATTGTATATCTTTTAATATTGTTTTGATCGAAGAGCCATGTGAACCTCTTTAAAATATATTTAAAATTTATTTTTTTTTAAAAAAGATTTTATTGGGGAAGGGGAACAGGACTTTATTGGGGAACAGTGTGTACTTCCAGGCCTTTTTTCCAAGTCAAGTTGTTGTCCTTTCAATCTTAGTTGTGGAGGGTGCGGTTCAGCTTCAAGTTGTCCTTTCAGTCTTAGTTGTGGAGGGCGCAGCTCAGCTCCAGGTCCAGTTGCCGTTTTCTAGTTGCAGGGGGCACAGCCCACCATCCCTTGAGGGAGTCGAACCGGCAACCTTGTGGTTGAGAGGACGCGCTCCAACCAACAACTGAGCCATCCGGGAGCTCAGCGGCAGCTCAGCTCAAGGTGCTGTGTTCAATCTTAGTTGCAGGGGGCGCAGCCCACCATCCCTTGCAGGACTTGAGGAGTCCAACCGGCAACCTTGTGGTTGAGAGACCACTGGCCCATGTGGGAATTGAACCGGCAGCCTTTGGAGTTAGGAGCATGGAGCTCTAACTGCCTGAGCCACCGGCTGGGCCCTAAAAATTTTTAATTAGAAAAAAAACACACGGCCGGCCCGGTGCTCAAGTGGTTGGAGCGCTGTGCTTCTAACGCCAAGGTCACCAGTTCGATTCCCACATGGACCAGTGAGCTGCGCCCTCTACACCTAAGATTGTGAACAACAGCTCTCCCTGGAGCTGGGCTGTGGTGAACAGCAGGAGGTCGGCGAAAGCTTCCATGGGATGCCGTTTGCTGCCATGAGCGGCCGACCGATGACTGCAGACCAGCTGCCTCAGCTGGGGGAGCACAAGGCTCATAACACCAGCACGGGCCAGGGAGCTGTGTCCTATACAACTAGCCTGAGAAACAATGGCTTGAACCGGACTAGGGTGGAGGGTGCAGAAGGGAGAAAAACAAAAAACCAAAAAACACACAGCAAAGTACTAGTGGAATACCGGAATACTCTTTAAAGGAAAAGGCACAATTACCTTAGAGTTCTTGACCAACACAAAAATATTTGAAAAATAAAGAATTATTGGGAAAAGTTACAAAGTATCTTAATTTAACCTCATTCCCACCTGAAAGAATAATCTTTAAAAGTGGAATTGGGTATATTATTTAAACTAGACATGTACAAACACCTGAATAAAGGGAGAAACTTTTACCCAGCACTGGGTTAGTATGTACCGAAGACTTTTCTAACAGGATACAAAGATTATACATAACATTCTGTCTCTTTTTTTTTAAAAGATTTTGTTGGGGAAGGATAACAGGACTTTATTGGGGAACAGTGTGTTTTTCCCAGGACCCATCAGCTCCAAGTCAAGTTATTGTCCTTTCAATCTTAGTTGTGGAGGATGCAGCTCAGCTCCAAGTCTAGTTGCTGTTGTTCAATCTTAGTTGCAGGGGGCACAGCCCACTATCCCTTGTGGGAGTCGAACCAGTAACCTTGCAGTTGAGAGCCCACGCTCCAACCAACTGAGCCACCTGGTTGACCAGGAGCTCAGCGGCAGCTCATTGTGTTCATTCTAGTTGTGGAGGGCGCAGCTCGCTGGCCCATGTGGGAATCGAACCAGCAACCCTGTTGCCCAGAGCTCGCGCTCTAACCAACTGAGCCACCCGTCCGCTCCTCTTCTGTCCACTAAGGAGCTCCAGCTATTAAGATCACCCAGTCACATTATATAAATGCAGCCTCAAGTCCCAGATGAATTCTATACTGAGATCCATAAATTGTGCGGAATGGGAAGGGGTCAAAGTGAGCATACTTAATTCTCAACACAATTTCCTACTATTCATCAATAAAAGGGAATCAACTATTGATATAAACCACACAGATCCTAAAACAATTATGCTGAGTGAAGTCAGACCAAAAGAAAAGTACTTCTATTCATATAAAACGCAACCAAGTCAGAAAGTAGATCAGTAGGGTTGCCTAGGGCTGCTGGGAGGAAGGGATTACACAAATGGAAACGGTAACTTTGGGAGGTGATGATATGTTAGTCTCTTGATTGTGTTGATAAGTTTTGACACATAGCCATGAAACTATCAAACTGTACACTTCAAATACGTGCAATATATTGTGCATCAATTACTTCTTTAAAAGCAGTTTTAAAAAAAGGAACCAAGGTTCTTTGGATAAATGGCTGATTCCAGGGCCTGGGTTGGGGGGAACACATTCCAGAACCGTATCTAACCAATAATGTGGAAGTAAAAGCCCACAAAATTCTGGAGTAGATTACTTAACAGATGTTTTGTGATCACTTAGGTAAGAAAGGGAACCAACATGAGTCAGTTATGAACAAGTCATGCTAAACTAACTTCATTTCCTGTTTTGATACCGTTGCCACAACAACACAGAGTGATGCCAGAGCGGTGGTGCAATGAAGCCACACTTGTGAAGCACTTCCCATTTGTGAGACTTCATGTTTGGACTGGTGGCAAAAACAAATAATGATCCTGCTTTTAAGAAGCTTGTAATTGAATGAGGGAAGGAGACAGGAACAGACAACATACACTTCCTCTATCATAGTAAAGCACATCTGAAACACAATAGGCTGGGTAGATTAAGTCCAAATAAAGGTACTAAGGAGAGGATTAAAAGATGAGGCCTGTAGAAACCATATCCTGAAGGATGAGCAAGCTTTTGAAAGGAGCAAGGCTATAAAGAAAGGCAAGAGCCAACACAGGAGAGAAAAATGAGCAGGACATCTGTGGGGACCAGTGCCTGTCAGCCAGCCAGGCCCGTCCTCATGAGGAGATTGATGGGGTCCGGGGAACATGCCCATCAGGAGTCCCAGAGCCCCCGGCTCCTGAGTCTGCTTCCAAGGCCGTGCAGGCCTCCCGCATGGCGGCTCTGCTGAGAGGAGACCGCTCCTCCAGTGCGTGCACAGGTTTGCAGGGTGTGCTCCGCTCCTGGAGTGTCAGGCTGGTGTCCATGCACACAAGCTCCAGCTCACGCGGGGCACAGCGCTGGGGCTGAGAAGAGAAAGGGCTATGCCAGAGGCCTGCTCGCCTTGAATTGCTGGCACCGAACTCTAAAAAGCTCAATAATTTTCAATTTGAACCTGACCTTCCAGGTCTTTAAGGTTTATCAGTCATGGTAGGAGGAGAGAATTTATTACAGTTAATGTTTCTTGGTTTGATTTATACGGTATATGGGACTCCAACTGTATTCTTGACCCAGGCCTTGCAAACATTAGGGGCAGGCCTGGATTTGGGAGGTACAAATGAAGATGGGGGGCAGGAGACAACAAGGACAGTCTTGAACTTCTGGATTAAAAAATCTAAGGATACTTGAGGGTGATTCAGATGGAAGAAATGAAGGTCCTATACTTTCAGCATCATTAAGGAGAGAGATTAAGGTTAGGAATTAGATATGGGAATTGTTAACAGAAGCCATAGTGGTAGCACTGCTGAGGGGAGATGATATCGAAAAAAGAGGTCTGAGGATAGAACTGGAGCAGCCAGAGGAAGAGGAACTGGCTGAAGAGAGTGAGAAAGTGGAAACTAACAATGGAATGAGAATGCTGGCTGTCCAACTCTGAAGCCCATGTGCTAAACCACGGAGAACAGGATAAAGTGCTGCTTCAGAAGCCAAAGAAGGAGAGAGTTCCAAATAGTAGAGATTGAGAAAGACAAAAACCGGAAAGCACTCACTGAATCTGCAATGAGATGATTTGTGGTAACATGGGTGTAAGTAAAAGGAGGGGAATGGGGACAGAAAAGGGTATAGGTGACAACTGTTTAAGAAGGGAAGGAGGAGGAGAATGATTGGCAGATCCATGTGGACAACTGAGAGGCACAGGGTGTTATGAAAGCAGGAGGCTGGTTGAAGGCTGGGGGGATGAAGTGGGGTGAAAGGCTCCCAAGAGATAGCCGGGGGATGAGGAGGCAGGGTGCATTTCAGGCAAAGCAGATGGCACATGTAAAGGTCCACAGGTCTGTAGGAACCTGGGCAATGCAGTGTGGGACACACGGGGACACAGCAGGGTATAAGATGGAGGCGTAAGCAGGAGCCAGGCCACATTTAGATTATCTACAATTTTATCCTGGAGAGCCACAAAGGATGTTCGGCAGAGATTTTAAGAACGGCAACACTGATGTTTTTCTGAAGGTCCCTCAGGTAGCAGATTGCTAAAGAATGTCTGGGGAGGGCAGTGCATGAGGCAGGAGCCGTTTTAGCAACTGGCAATGATGGTGGGAGCCACAGCTCTGGATATAGTGGCCATGGGCAGATTCAGAGGGAGTGGGTCCTATTTCACAAACCTCCCGTTTCCCAGCTCAGTCCTGTTGAAATGCTCTCCATCCAATTAGACTAAATTCCTCAAGGACAGAACTATATGTTATAAATGACTCGTGTCTTCTTTACAGCATCTTAATCCAATTTGTGTGGAGAAACAAAATACTGTTCTTATCTGATGCCTCATTTAAAGGAAGACTAGCTGACAAAATTCAGTAGTTAAGCCACAAATGCCATATGGGAACTGGAAGAGGTACAAACTGTTAGCCACAAGCACTTCAGGTCCCGACAACTCAGCTTCTACCTGTCTTAGCCCCTTAGCTCCAAGATACCTGGAAAACCAACGAACTCCTTCCTAGTGGCCCAAGGACATTTCAAATGTAGTCTTGAGCCCAATTCAAAGCCAGGAAGGAATATGGTATAAGCTGCAACACAGGCCAGCTGGCGCTGCCTGTCTTACACTGTTTGATAATGAACTATGGACCAGAGATGCATTTAAGATTTGCTAAGTGAAGGATGTCATTTGACTGAAAAGGCTAATTCTGTTTTGTGTTCAGAAGGTTTTGACAACTATTTGGATACAGTTCTGCTCAAGTTAATTTACTAACGTATTACTGCTACCCTGTTTCCCCAAAAATAAGACCTAGCCGGACAATCAGCTCTAATGTGACTTTTGGAGCAAAAATTAGTATAAGACCCAGTCTTATTTCACTCTACTCTACTAATACTGGGTCTTACGTTAATGTTTGCTCCAAAAGACGCATTAGAGCTGATTATCCGACACGGTCTTATTTTCAGGGAAACACGGTATTTAGTATCATAGGGTTGAAAATATTCTACTATATCCCATGCCCAGATCTTGGTTTCTAAATAACTGCCTCCAATAAAAGGAACCAGGGCTCCTTAGAGAAATGGCTGGTTCAAGGGGTGAGAGCTGGGAAAATACAAGATGAGCCTAGAGCATGGTGTAATGCCAGAAAGGAAGGAAGTGCTCAAAAAACAAAATGGGGGCACATCACAGGACCAAAGGAATCAACCGGAAAGAGTTCCCAATGGTCAAAACTGGAATAATTTGAGCAACAAAATAATGCCAGTATTAGATTATAACCCAAAGCTTAAAAGAAATATGCGTAAATCCATATTAACACAAATGATTGATTAAATACATAAATAAATGGGGGAGAAGAGACATACTGACAGAAGAATTTCAAATATGTATAGATACTCTCCTCCAGATGGAGCTGATCTCTCCCATCTCCCACACCTGTAGGGTGGGCTAAGTTTAGTGACTTGTTTCCAAGAACAGAATTTGGAAAGGGAAAAACTAACTTTACATCTGCGCTATCTGGCAAATATCACCTCAACCAAGTGATCAGTCACCACCACCAGTGCTGTCACGTGACATTCTGAACCCTGGATGAGATGAGAAGGGCATTTCACCTCTGTGATCTTCTTTCCCCAAACCGGTAACTGCAGGCTAATAATGAGAACATCAGACAAACCCAAATTGGGACATTCTACAAAATACTTGATCAGTACTCCTTAAAACTGTCAAGGTCATGAAAACAAAGAGTAAGGAAGCCACACACCAGAGATGAAGCAGACGTGGCAACTAAATGCATGTGGTATCCTGAACTAGACAGTGGATAGAAAAAAGGAAATCAGTGGAAAAGCAAAATCTGAATAAAGTCGGGAGTTATAACATACCAATGTTGGTTTCTGAGTTTTGATAAATGTGCGACAGTAATGTAAGGCGTTAATTAACATCAGCGGAAACAAATTGGGTGGGGCATATGGGAACCTCTGTACCATTTTTGCAACTTTCTGTAAACCTAACATTATTCCAAGATAAGTTTATCTGAAACAGGCATTTCCACTAAATAATACCTCCAAAATTGATGAAATAATGTAGATAATGAGGGCTAATTTAATGAGTAGAAGGAAACATAAACATTTCATAATTAGCTACTTTAATCTTCCATAAAAGTAAAGGTGAATGCTTGATGAAATAAAAGTATTCCTAAAAAGGTTAACTGAAAACTACCTAACTGAATTTCATAAGTGAAATTCCATCTCAATCATTTGACATTTACTAAATACCTAATACAGCCTAAATACTGCACGTTGAAATAAAATAAAAAAACCCCACCTGCCTTTCTCCCTTTGAGCATCCTTAAGAATAGGGGTGACATATGAAGATATTTACTACATCACTATCTAAAAGAACAAAGCCTGTATCGCCAACCACCTGGATTAATATATTATGAAATGTTAATATAATATGACGTCTGACAATTATGTTGGCAAACTTGTTGCAAGGATGTTGCTAACCTTTTTTCATAACAGAGGGATTATTCATTATGAATTTGTACCAATTGGACAAACAGTTAACCAAGTTTACTATTTAGAAGTGCTGAAAAGGCTGAGTGAAAAAGTTAGGCAACCTGAACTTTTTGCCAACAATTCATGGCTCTTGTATCACGACAATGCACCAGCTCACATGGCACTGTCTGTGAGGGAGTTTTTAACAAACAAATGTATTGGAACACCCTCCCTACTCACCTGATCTGGGCCCTCAATGACTTCTTTCTTTACCTGAAAATAAAGGCAATATTGAAAGGAAGACATTTTGATGACATTCAGGCCATCAAGAGTAATACGACGAGAGCTTGATGGCCATTCCAGAAAAAGAGTTCCAAAATTGCTTTGAAGGGTGCACTAGGCGCTGGTGTCGGTGCATAGCTTCCCAAGGGGAGTACTTCGAAGGTGACCATAGTGATATTCAGCGATGAGGTAAGTAGCGCTTCTTCTAGGATGCGTTTGTGAACTTAATTGGCAGACTTCGTAGGTGACGTGATTATGCAGCCATTAAACTAAGCATGAAGATCATATTAACTAAAGGTAAGATTCAAAATAAAATCAGACTGCAGCTTAAAAATATTTATCTAGAGGAAGAAATGTATAAAACAAGCTAGATGATGAGATCATGAATGATTTAAGACATAATTTAAATTGTCTTTTGTCACACCAGTTCTGTCTATTCTACCGAAAGACAAAAATAACCAATGAAGTGTATGTAGGTTATCTAAGACAAGACAGCTCAAAATAAGGAAATAACTTGAGTTTTAAATGAATTCTAAATACCTTCACAGGTTTTTGTTTCTAACCATGCTGAAAGAACAGGTACTGTTTACTTGCCTACCTTAAATAACTCAAGAAACCAGACCATACATCTGAAACAAGCTTTCTGACATCTGACCACAGCAGCACAGGGCATCCAGGTGAGTCCTATGAGTATCCTAGCTTACCGCCTCGGGTTTTCAAGCTGCAGTGCAGAGAAGGGAAACCCAAATGGAGCTGGCAGTCTCCCTGAGTTGAGGACAGAATTCTAGTTTTGGAGAGTCCAAGTCAGTCAGAATTTGTGGGGCAGAGTATAGCAAAGGAGAGGACTTCAGAGAAGGCAGGAAGATCTGCAGAGGGCTCCCTCTGAGTCTTCAGCTGAGTAATGATCAGAGCACGTGCATAATGCAATTCCAAGGCTGGGGGAAGGAACAACTAGAAAGGAGCAGATGGACTAATCCCCCTGGAACACGGCTGGGAATGGCTCTTGTTCTATCACCCAGAGGGGAATGACTTCTTTACACACAGGCAAAAAAGAGTACTGACTAAGTACTGGTGCCAAATTAATCTTTGACTAAAGGCTATTCTAGACCTGCCTAAAAACAGTTAAAAGCAAGCTTTGGGTGGAGCAAGGGGAGCAAGCTTTGAAAGGATCAAACTGTTCCAGGTAACTTAAATGTATTCCAGGGGGGAAAAAAGCCCAAAAATATTTAAAGTGATACCCCCAAAAATCTAGCACTCTGTAAAATAATGTAAAACCCACAATGTCATGCATCCAAACAAAACTGACCAATATCCAAAAAAAGCAGAAAAACATGATCCATAATGAACAGGAAAGCCAATTAAAAAATACAGACCCAGAAATTACAAAGATGATAGAATCAGTAGACAAGAATGTTAAAGTAGCTATTATAAATATGCTCCATATGCTTAAGAAAGTAAAGCATAAGGAGCAAAACAGCTGTAAGTCTCAAATTGAACTTCTAGAGGTGGAAAAGAACAATGGTTGAAATCAGCAACAGATTATGCACTTTAAAAAAATCTGGTGACCTAGAAGACACAGCAATAGAAACTAGCCAAAACGTAATATAACGAGAAAAAAGACTGGGTATGGGGGGAAAACAGCTTCAGTGAACTGTGGGACAAGATCAAGTAGCTTCACACACATTTGATTAGAGTCTAACATCTTCACATGCATAAAATCTGAGGGAAAGTAAGTACTTATTTCTAGAAAAGTATTAATGTCAAGGAAAAAAGAAACATACCAGAGCTCTCTTAACATTGGTTTTAAAACGAAGTAACAGACACAACTTAATAGCTGAGAAAGACTGTTATTACAACAGAGTGAAAACTTATTCTCATAGAAACTTACAATAATCATGTTTTATATTATTAAAAAAGCAATTATTTTCAGATTCCCACTTGGACAGGTAGGAATATTTTTACATATTCTGAAGTGTGAAAAACAGAAGATCCATTTCAAATCTACTACTGTTTGCCGGCTAGGACTGACAGCAGCAGACTTTTTTGGGGGGGGAAATGTGAAGGAAAAAAGAAGGTCTTCTCCAAATTGCTGTATAAAAACTGTAACTTTTATACTGAAGAAAAGCATTACTTCAAAATTTCAGGATTTCTAGTTGTTTGATTATTAGAGCTTAGGAACTAGAATTTATTCTTAAGAATTAATTTGAATAGCTTTACTTGTGGTATAGTTCCTTTCAATAATATTTATTTGACTGTGCCTCATATTAATATTTCCCCCGCCATCCTGAAAGTACTTGCTTTTTCTAGGTCCATCTGGGTCTGACCGCGGCCCTGAAGGTAAAGCTCTCAGCACGATTACCACCCTCACAAGCTCAGAGCCAACTTGATCCCTGTAGCTACACTCCCAATACAGCCACTGCATTCTTCCCCAAGCTGTCAGCGCTTGGGGTTTGAGCTGCTCCACACAACCGGTCTAAATTGACAACTTTGAATACTGTCTGCTCCTGATCACACCTCCTCCTTCCAAAGTCTTATTGACTCCACTAGTATAAACGGCAACACTTAATATGGTTGATGTCATACTTTCAAGTCTTGTTTCCCCCAGGTCAAGACTTCAGTTTTTTGGTGTATATTATTTATGAAGCAAATGAGTACTCAGCAACAAAAGAAGTAACACAGAATTCTTAGGAGCTTGAGAGGTTTTTTATAAAAAATGATTGATAGCACTCAACCTATCATATCTATAAGGATTATTGGTGGTTTTGTGGTGACTAAGTATGAAGGATAAGAAATGTCCACATCTATTAAATTATTTTCTCATGGTATTCTGATGTAAAAGTGATAAACATTCAAAATGAGATCAAAACAAAATTCTAAACATTAATCATTTATGCATTTACGTTATATTGTTTGCTTACACTGATATATTGCTTTGCCTCGTTTCCTATATGTACATCACTCAAAATGTTTATAGTTTACTGGGAACTAAGTTGTGCTGATAATGAAAACAAATTTCATGAAAAATTTTTATTTAATAATAGCTACAATTTATTGAGTACTTATCATGTATCAGGCTCTGCTCTGTATTAGTACCTATTGGTGGACGTCTTTCAGAAAGTGGTATTTTAATGCTGGCAGATAAGATTTTAAAATAGGCAGCCTATGAGAAAGATCTGTAGAAAGGAGGAGGTGCAGGAGCTAAAGCATGGAAGATAGAGGAAAAGTGCTGGGTTGATCAGTATGGCTGAAGTTTAGAACCCATCCAGCGAAAAAGCAAAAAAAGTGACATCAGACTGAGAGAGCCGAGAAATCTATACTTTATTCTCATAACAGAAAGAATCCTCGGACCATTAGAGTGACAGTCAGAGTTCTGAAGGAGGCTAAAAACTAGAATTAAGACCAGTGAGAAGACTATAGTTATAATTCTCGAAATATTTATACTCCTCACTACTTTGAAATTATCATAGTTGTTAGCTGCTGCTTGATCTTGCTATTTAAGGCATTAATAAAGCAGCACATACATTAAAGATGTGTTTTCTCAATATTTAAAAAGTGGTATTTCAATATAACTGATTCTCTTGTTATAACTGATTCTCTTGGTAACTGTATATCATTTATTTCATTATTTAAAAACATTAATCTGAGAAGGAGCCACAGGTTTCACTACCTGAAAGATCCACAGTACGAAAAAGATTAAGAACTCTCGTTATTAGGCAGTTTACAGATTCAGAGGAAATGGCAGACAGAAAACTAGTACAGAAGTTTGTACTCAAGAGAAAGAAATGTCAGTTTTGGATCTTGAAGGAAGCATACTGAATGACTTCAAAAACATTTAAATATTAAAATCAATTTATCAAGTATTTATTAATCATCTACATTGCATTAAGTGCTATGGATACAGCAGTGTAAAAATAGAAAGCTCCCCGCTCTCATGAACTTTATATAATATGGGGGAAATACAGAGACATATAATATATATTATGAACATATTAATACATATATATTAATGTATATTAATATATATTACAAATATATAAATTATGATGATGCTAAGAATGATGATGCTATATTACAAATATATAAATTATGATGATGCTAAGAAAAATGCAAATTATATAATAAATGTTATCATGGATAACTAGAGAACTTCATTTTTTTTTTCCTTTTAAGGAGGGCACAGCTCACAGTGGCTCATGCAGGGATCCAACCAGTAACGCTGGTGTTATTAGCACCACGCTCTAATCAACTGAGCTAACTAACCGGCCACCTCATTGAGAACCTGATTTAAATTAGGGGCTTAGGGAAGGCTCTTCATCTCTAACGAAGTGACATTGAAAACAGAGACCTGAAGGATGAGCAGGAATTAGCCAGGTGGAGCAGTGGCAGAGAAGGTAAGTATTCTATGGAATAGGGAGGGCGTTAGGGCTGAGAGTCTGTGTCTGGAGTGCACCATGCAGAAAGAGAATGGCTCAGGATGAGGCCAAAGAAACAGACAGTGACCTGGCAGTTGTGCTAAGGATTTAAGATTTATCTTAAGTGCATTTCCACTTTAAGTTAGGGACTAAAAGTGCCCGATTTATATTTTTTAATGATCTTTCCAGCTGTGTTATGAAGAATGAATTGTAAAAAGGAAAAAGTGAGAAAAGGAAACCATTTGAAGCACTGCTATAGTACCAGTGAGATGCTAGTGGCAGGGACAAAGCAACAAGCACACTAGTGGCTTTTTAAGCAGGTCAGCTCATTGTCTGAAACCGAGCCACCCACTGCAGGACATTTAGCATCATTTAGCACACCAGGCCAAGGGCACCATGAACTAGCAGCACTCTCAAGTCAGTAAAATAACCTAAAAGAGAAAAAGCACCACACCTCTGAGGGGAGGAGTAAAACCTGTGGAGTGAACAAGAGTGATGACAGCGGAGACAGGAGGAGTGAGCAGCACCAAAAAGCAAAGGTGCTGGGTGGGACCTTACAGATGAGCTGGGGGAACGAGCCAGATACCACCAAGGTGAAAATGAGCTGTGCAATACATAGTACTTTTATTTAGAACATATAAAGAACTCTTACAACTTCAAAATAAGGAGACGAACCAACACAATATTTAAAATAGGTAAAAGACAACAAGACACTGCTGTGCAACAATAAACATATGATAAAACTGACTGGTGAGTCATAAGGGAAATAGAAATTAAAACCACACATCCATTAGAACAGCTAAAATAATAAAGACTGACCGTACCAAGTGCTGATGAGGATGTACAAAAGCTTAGCTCACACTCTGACGATGGAACTGTCAAATGATACGACCATTACAGAAAACCGTTTGGCAAGTCAAAAACTGTCTGAAAAGGCATACATACACTTACTACACAACCCAGCAATTCCACTCCGAAGTATTTACTCAAGAGAAATGAAAATATATGTCCACAGAGACTTGTATACAAATGTAGGTGCTTTATTCCTAATAATTGCAAATATGGAACCCAAACGTCCATCAACAAGGGAAGGGTAAACAAACTGCACTATCAACACAATGGAACAGTACGCAGCAACAAAGGAAACTACTGATACATGCACCAAGGATGAATCTGAAAACCACTGAGTGAAAGAAGCTAAGTGAAAGAAGCCAGACACAAAAAGAGTATAGACTTTTTCATTCCATTTATACGGAATTCTAGCAAAATTGAAGCTGATCTACAGTGACAGCTGAGCCTCGGTTACCTGCAGTAAAGACTGACTGCAGAGGGGTGCAGGGGGGCTTTCTGAGGTTACATGATGTTCTGTCTTCACATTTGCCAAGATTCATTGAACTGTGCACCTAGCTTTATTGTATATAAATTATATCTCAAAAGGTGATAAAAACTGAGCTGCGCTATACAATTATGGGGTTGATTTTTCTTTTATGATTCGTATGCTCACATTGAAGTCAACTCCAAGGGAAATGGTCGAAAAGGTTTTGAGCAACAGCGGTATCATTAGAATAAACCCCCAGCCTTCCACAGTCATTTGTAAAGCTTTTATATAAATAGGAGATTCCAGGAATGTTCAGATTTTCTCCCTATCTTTCCTAGTCCTCTGTCATTATAGTCATTTCATGACAGAAACTCAAAAATATTTGTGGATTATAAAGTTTGTCTAAATAAAGTAGATATCTTATCATGCACAAGCACTACATACTGTACACGGTGTTAAGCAAAGTAAAATGCTACCTATCAACCGTGAATGGGTTATTTTTAGAGAAAGCTATTAAGCTGTTCTCTGAGCTACCATTTTGGTGAACTTTAATTATCTGAACACAAAACTACAGTACTTCGTTTCACAGATAAAAATTAAGTTGTCATCAGATGCTAAGTAAGTTAGACTGATCCAAATTAATATTCTAAAAATACACTTAGATAGATAATACAAATGACTGCTTTAAAAGAAAATGTATTCCTTACTTTAGCTGGATTCTCTCATAATTTACTAACCAAGAAAGCCAGTGCAAAGGTTTTTTTAGAGGGTGCAAATCATTAAGTGAGCAAATAAAAGCTAAAGTCATTTTAGCTATAAAACCCACATAATTTTACATTAAGTATAATTCTCCAATATATAGATATCGCAGCTTAAAATCTGATATCATTAACATGTATGGAACCTCTCTAGAAAAAGTGCTCTGGACAGCCTACAGCTTGAATAAATTTGGTTGTCTACATATGCATTTTTTACTCTCTTCAGTAATAAAACAAGGGCCAAAGAGTCAGATGAATTACAATTCTGGCTCTGTCCCTTCCTAGCTGAGACATCACTGAGTTACCTAACATCTGTGAGAAACCATTTGTTTGGCTCAAAATGAGGAAAGCTGAAAGGTTGTGAAGAGTGTAGAGACTGCAGATACAAAGCCTAAAAGATATTAAGACTTCCAGAAAAAAGTGGTATAGCCATTATTTTTTATTATTATTATCAATTGTATTTTTCACATGATACCCTAAAAAGGAAGTAACATCAGACTTCAAATCAGGAGGTGTAGTTGTAGTTGTAACTCAGCTATACCCTACATGTCTGCTCTGATAGTGTTAGGCAAGTTATAAAAAGGAGAAGACTCCATCATTCTGTGTCAGGCTTCTTCCAAACATTAGAGTTACAAAATAAAACAAACAAAACTTAATATGTACACAAGAGAAGGGGAAAAAAACCCTCACACCCAGTTGTATGCTTGAATATACACACACATATAAGCACAGACACAAACATAGAAACATGAAGACTTGTAGTGACTAATATTCAGTAAAGGTTCCCCAAACTTCGGGTGGACTGAATGAAGTACATAAATTATTAAAGGAAAAAGTATAAAAACCTAACACTTCCCTCCTACGAACAGTAAAGATTAGTCTCCATCACTAGAGCTAAGACACCCTACCAGGATTTAGTACTGACTATCATCATCCTAAAGACCCACAACGAAGAAACTCAGTTTTACTGAAGTATGCTAGGGTAGCACAGAGTCCGAGTTAGTTTCCCTGCAACAGATACTCTTTAATCCAAAGCAGTATTACTTAGAAGTGACACTGCAATTCGACTGTGCTCCGAACCTGTCATGAGAGAGACCTCGATGAAGGAGACGGGTTACTCAGTTTTTGATCATTCCCCTACGTATCCTTCCTCCTCAGTTATTCCCTCCCACCTTCACTGGGCAAGAATTTGAGAATAGTCCGGTCAGGCAGGCTAGCAGTGGGCTACAACAGCTAGAAGTAATGAAAGACTAAGAGCACCACGTCTCCATCAATGCCAAGCACTCAAGGGTAGCAGCACAGGCAGAGGGGGAGGAGTCCATGAACTTGTCTATTATCACATACTGGGATTCAAACCCAGGTGAGCTGACCTCCCAAACCCATGTTCTCACCCACTGCACCGTATCAAGTCAATAGTCCTCCACTGGCCATGCCCTATTGGTAGTGATGAACTAAGATTAGGCTCATAATTGAGTCAGATTCTGACAGGTCAACTGAAAAGAAGCTGAAGATGGCAAAATTGAAGTGAGGACAAAAATAAAAATAATCATAATGATCACGATACAGAAAATGTTCTGCTTCTCAAAATAGCCTACTCATTTTGAAAGCTCTGGCTATTTAGATCTTTCTCAGATGAGCCAAAATCTGTCTCCCCCAAAACAGGAGGCAAATATGTGCTGTAAACAAGGTGGGAGAGCAGATTTGCAGGCAGAAGATGTAAAGGCAAATCCGACAGAGCGAGGTAAGAAAGGGACCTGAATGAAGATAAGTAAAAAGATCATGTTGAAAAACCAGTGGAAATTAGAATCCAGAGATTTTCACTGATGCCAACCATGACAATTAAATTATTTTCTCCAACACGTATCATCAGGCTGTAAATACAATCAGACAAAATAAACAGCTGGGTTCTTGTATTAGGTTGGTGCAAAAGTAATTAACGGTTTAACAGGTTAAAAATCATTGCAAAAACCGCAATTACTTTTGCACTAACCTAATAGAATGGGTGTGGAAATCAAGAGAAGTGAGACTCTGCTCAGAGGAAAGGTCAGCAGACAGAATCCAGACCAAGGCCAGACAGGACCAGTAGACTGGGAAAACCATACAGGTGAGGGTGTCAAGCCAGGGGGTTCAGGGGAGAGAGGGCAGGAGGGGAGGGAGCTACAGTCTAAAACAATGATGATGTACCTCGTAAGGGTGACCTTTGGACCCCTTTTAAGCTGTACCCCAACAGGGCAAGGGGGAGAGGCTCAGATGACTGTCGTCATTACTGAAACACAAAGGAGTTGAGAAATTCAAGTTTCTTATGAACCACTCTGTCAGAAATATTAAACACTGCCTCAGACTCCCTAAGAGATGGGGGAAATGGTTAAACTCGAGGCACACAGTATTATTATCTAAACTCAAGAGTGGCCTGCACAACTAAGCAGGTGGTGAGATATTACATAACAGATGCTAAACTAGGTAAAGAAGAAAAATGTAGCACATAATTCTAATTCTAAAATGCCAGTAAGAAAATCTCCAGTCAGCTCTGCAAAACTATTTTTACTTCTTTCCATTAAAAAGTTTCTGCAGTTAAAGTTTGGTTTTTTTGCAGCCCATCATAGAAGAGGAAATAGACAAGGAAAGGAAGACCTTGAACAAAATTTGATAATCATTCATATGTAAGTGAAGTTTTGAAGCTGGTACAAAAGTAACTGTGGTGTTTGCAATTATTTTTAACCTTTTAAACAGCAATTACTTTTACACCAACCTAATATAAAATATATGCAAGTAACTCTCATATATTACTGGTGGGAATATAAACTACATAACCCTTCTGGAAGGGAATTTGGCAATACCTAGCAAAATTACAGATTTGTGCACCTATCTTTTGATCCAGCAATCCCACTCCTAAGAATCTACCTTCAAGAAAAACCCCCAATGACATGAAAATACATATGCATAGGGTTACTCACTGTAACATTATTTGCAATGGCAAAATACTGGAAACAACCTAAATGGTTCCACATTGGAAGGAGGTTGAATAAGATATGGTACATCCAGATGACGGAGTACTATGCAGCTATAAAAATGACTGAGAAAGATTTCTAAATACTGCTATGGAGTTATCTTCAAGATAAAATGTTAAGTGAAAAAAAAGCCAGGTATAAAAGAGGTTTATACTATGTTATTCTCAAGAAAGAAGGGTTAAGAAGAAAATATACATTTATATGCTTGTTTGTGTAACAGTATAGACAGGATAAACCAGAAACTAAAGATACTGGCTACCAACAGGGAGTAGAGAGGAAAGAGGTAAAGGGGAGGATGGGAACAGGCTGGTAGGGATGAGGAGGGAGTCATACTTCTCAGAGTACACCTTTGTGTGTAGCTCTCTTAGAATCATAGTAATGTATCACATACTCAAAAAAATTAAACAATTAAAAACAACGAAGGTGTGAGAAGACTCCAAACTGGAACACAAACAGTAATAAGTGAACCTACCTAACTGTATTACAAATGAGTAACACAACCACACTGAAGAGCATGAGGAAGAAACCAGCCTAAGCAACTCTGGAAAACAATATTCTAACTGGATAATGTAAAGCTAAATGCAGAAAAAACTGTAGATAAATCCTGTAATGTAGTTAGTAAGTTTGTTTCTCACAATATGTGGTTAGCAATTCTGAAACAATGTATAGATGGGATTAAACACCGTAAGTAAACAAATGGCAAAGCCAGATTGGTGAAAGAATTATACCCAAGGCGAAAGGCTAAAATAAACTATGTGGTGTTATATTAGAATCAGAGATATCAATATGAACTCATAGTTTTTAATATACACAGACAGATATAGAAACACACGTGTGTGTAAATGTGGGTTGGTATATATACATTTCCCTAGCTCTGTTTGCTGAGAAGACCTAGAAGCATCTACACCCCACCAGCAATGAGCAACTTTGCACTTAAGAAGACACGCAACAAAGGGTGGGGGGTTTGTTGAAAGGACCTAGGAGTCAATTGGAAGGAACAAAGGTCGAAGCTGCAACAATTTGAGCAACAAAACAAATAATGACAATATTAAACTGTAACCCACAGAATAAAACAAATATATATGAGTTCATGCTGATTAAATAACTGAGTAAACAAATGAGGGAAAAGGGACAGCTCTTTCTTACAGAAGCACTCCAATAAATATGGAAGAAAAGAGGGAAATAGAAAAATTATTAGACAAATATCATGATAATTTTTTCAGATAAGATCCATGGATGGATGCTTAAATTAGTGAGTGAAAATCTGTGACGAAAAAGGGTATCCGCATAGCCTCAGAGTACATCCCTTAAACTGTTTATTAATTATGAAGGGTTAAATAGGGACACCATCTTAACCAAGTAATTCAAGTTAACAACTCTAGGAATAAGACATACTGACATCATGAACTCTGTCATGATACATCGAAAGGGGCACATCACTTCTGTGCCCTTGTCAAAAATGCATCGTCTCATTCCACTTATGAGAAAACATCAGACAAACGCCAAGTTGAAGGACAGTCTACAAAATAACAGTCCAGTATTTTTTTGAAAGTGTCATGGTTATGAAAGACAGGGAAAGGCTGAAGAAATGTCAGTTAGAAGAAACTAAGGAGAAACCATAATTAAATGCAACATGGGATCCTGGAAGAAAAAAATGACATTAGTGGGAAAATGAAGAAATCCAAATAAGGTCTGCATCTAGAATAGTATTCTACCAGTTTCAATTTCCCAGTTTTGATAATTTTACTATTGGTACATAACATTAGGAAAGAGTGGATATATGGGAACCCTAGACTATTTTTGCAACTTTCTGAAATAAAAAAGTTAAATGATCTCAAAATAAAGTTTAAAAATATATGCTTATGTTGAAAATATGTGTATGTGTGTGTACAGGGTGTAACAAAGATTTAAAAAGAAAGAAAAGAGAATGAGAAGGATATGAAAAGAAAGGGAAAATAGATTAGACTCAAAAGGAACAAAGTTAACTAGTAATAAAAAGAGGTAACAATAAGAGAAAAATATGCAGGAATAAATTAAATAAAGGACATATAATAGAATAGTATGTGGCACAAACTAAATGTTCAATAAATGTTTTTTATTCATACATTAAAAAGATAAATAAAAAGGAAAGGCAAAGACATAATGGTAAGTTGCTTGTTGCTATAGACCAGGGCTCTCAACCTTGGCTATACACTGGAACAAACAACCGTAAATCTTTTAAAAAGTGCTTGCTCGGGGCGGCCAGATGGCTCAATTAGTTAGAGGACGGGCTCTCAGTGGCAAAGGGATGGTGGGCTGTGTCCCCTGCTACTAGTAAGATTGAAAATGGCAACTGGACTTGGAGCTGAGCTGCGCCCTCCACAACTAGATTGAAGGACAATGAGTTGGAACTGATGGGCCCTGGAGAAACACAGTTCCTCAATAACAACAAAAAAATACCTCATACTCTAAGTCAAATTACATCTTTAAAAAAAAAAGTGCTTGCTCTTATACCTAGAAATTGATTGAATTGGTCTAAGGTGCAATCGGGGCACTGGGATTTTTTTTAAAGGACCCCAGGTGATTCTAATGTACAACTAAGACTGAGAATCATCGTTCCAACTCTTCTCAGCTCACTTTGTCCTGGGCCAGCACCTCCCGGTTTTTTTTCGTCTACTGTGGAAGAGCCCTCCCTACTGAACAGAGCTAGGCAAGAGAACACAAATTCTTCCCTTTCCTGTCACCGTCTATCATCCCTTCTTCTCCTGCCCACAAGCACAGACTTCTACAGAATTATGCTGATGAGGAAAAATTAATTACCAAGAATTATTTCGCAGATGGCCACAGAATCAGGGTGACACCTAAGAACCCTCAATGTTCTCTTATTTTTTTTAAAGATTTTATTGGGGAAGGGGAATAGGAGTTTATTGAAGAACAGTGTATACTTCCAGGCCTTTTTTCCAAGTTGTTGTCCTTTCAATCTTAGTTGTGGAGGGTGCCGTTCAGCTGCAAGTTTTTGTCCTTTCAGTCTTAGTTGTGGAGGGCACAGCTCAGCTCCAGGTCCAGTGACGTTTTCTAGTTGCAGGGGGCACAGCCCACCATCCCTTGTGGGAGTCCAACCGGCAACCTTGTGGTTGAGAGGACGTGCTCCAACCAACTGAGCCATCCGGGAGCTCAGCGGCAGCTCAGCTCAAGGTGCTGTGTTCAATCTTAGTTGCAGGGGGCGCTGCCCACCATCCCTTGCAGGACTCGAGGAATCGAACTGGCAACCTTGTGATTGAGAGCCCACTGGCCCATGTGGGAATCGAACCGGCAGCCTTCAGAGTTAGGAGCATGGAGCTCTAACCTCCTGAGCCACTGGGCTGGCTCTGATCTCATTTTTTAAAAAATTCTTTTCACATGGTCTCACTTTTTTTTTTTTTTTAAAGCAAGCATCGTGATAACCTGATATGAGAGATCCCTTCACTCTGGAGAGCTAATAGCAACCAAGACAGGGCACAAGAGCCTGGAGCAAAAAAACTGGCTTTGAATTTTGGGGGTAGGGAAGAAGGAGAGAAGACATCCTGATGACACTTTTTATCTTAGCCAACCTACTTCATCAGAGTAGGGAATTTGACAAGAACTCAAGGTAGGAACTCTGCTAAGAAATTAAAAAGTTACAAAAAAAAAAAATTCAAAAGTAGACATCTGGGGAAAAAGAGTAAAAAGCCTTATAATACCAGGTAAAGTTAAAAATAATAAGTTAGGCCAATGGAATAACTAGATTCCAGAAATATCTACACATTTAATGTGAAAACTCATGTAAAATTAGACAAAGTGGAAAACTATGCTGATAAAAATAAACTATTAATATGGAATAAGATAAATAAAGCATCTATATTTAGCACTCTTCTCTACAATAATTTCCATACAGGTTAAAAGGCTAAATTTAAAGATTAAAAGCCTTAGCATTATTTCACCAATTCTGAAGCAATAAAAGGACACAGTAAATAATCAGTTCATGAATGTGACCATGTTTTTAATATGGTCCAATACCCAGCTTAATACCCAGCTTCTAATGCATAAATGATCCAATAATTTGCATACAGTTCAAGTTTGAGCAAAACTTAAAAAAAAGTTCAGCTTTACAAATAAAACAAAAACTAGGCACCTATAAGGTTCTATCTCACTTCTATTCAATCATAAGTAAAAGAATATCATGTTGTCACAGCAACGAGGGACTTTTAAAGGTAACAGTAGCAGCACAAATTCAAATGCTGTTTCTGGAGAGCAATCTGGCCACATACTACAAAAGCTATACTTCTGACCTGGTCATCTCATTTTTGAGAAATAAGTTCCAAGAAAATTACTCAAAGGGTTGGGGTGGGGAGCCTGTTTGTTCTACAAATGTTTATAGAAGCATCACTTAAAAATAGTGAAAACCTGAAACAATCCAAGTGTCTATCAAATGGGGAACTGTTATATAAAGTACCTGATTTTAATAAAATTTAATGTTATGTTGACATTCCATGTTGGTTTCAGATACATGGAAAGGGAGAAAAATAGAACACAATAGTATAGTATAAGCATTAAGCAGGTTTAAAGGGGGTGAAAAAACGACCTTCCTGAGAACAGGTCCAACAGAGCAGAGGGAGCTGAAGGGCAGAACAGTGAACAAGAATTGGAAACAGAAGAAAATCGGTGCCTGAAAGGGTATGGGGGGGTGGGAAGGGTTGGCCTTTTTTTTTAAAGGAGGGGAGTCATCAGGAGGTAGGAATTTGGATGAGGTCACCCAGAGAAATTGCATGGAATGTGAGAGAACCCAAGAACTAAGAACAACGGGTCAAAGACTTGAGAATTCGGTATGTTTCAGCAAATTAGGGGAAATTTTAAAAAAAGAAAATGGTTTATAACATCAAATCTCCAGAAAGATCAAATTTGGGGGGGGGAGGGTATGTGGGGGAGGGGCGCTATGGGGACCTTCAGGAAAAAGCCACCAATCCAGAAGGATCAAAACTGGGAAAGACTGTACATTACGTGCTCAGCATCGGGTCTGAGCACAAGAGGCAAGCTCAGGAGTATTAGAAAGCAAAGGAAGCAGTACAGACCATTCCTGAGAGAATCGGGCTGTAAGGACAGGAGCAAAAGGGTCTCTTTCTCCCTCTTTCAGATTCTGGGGCAAAGCACAGGAAAGTTCAAGACTAAACTAAACAATGAAAAAGTACTGGATAGAGAAACAAAAACTGACGTTTTCAACAAGTGTTTTAGAGCAAAAGGCTTGTTTTGTTGATTTTAAAAGTCTTTTACCATAAGATTAACTGGCTAATACAACTTCAGAAAAATAAAAATATGATTTTTAAATAATAATTATTTTAAATAAAAAATATTGTACAAATCCCTAGTAACTTAGGAGGCCTCTAAGATTGGTAAATAAAAAAAGATGTCTGATCTCACTATTTATTTCTCTTCAACATTATGCTAGAGGTTCTAACCAGGGCAATCAGGCAAGAAAAAGAAAAGGTATCCACAGTGAAAAAGAAGTAGTAAAATTATCTCTATTTGTTGATGACATAATTTGGTATCAGAAAATCCTAAAGAATCCAATAAAAATAAATAAACAAGTTCAGCAAGGTAGCAGAATATAAGATCAATATATAAAATAAACAATATATAAAATCAATTATATATATTTAAATTATTGTATATATTTCCAAACAATCCAAAAATGAAAACAATACCATCAAAATATATACTTAGGAATAAATTCAACAAAAGAAGTCTAAAATCCACACTCTGAAAACTGTAAAACACTGCTGAAAAAATTTAAAGGCAATTTAAATAAATGGAAAAATATCCTATGTCATGGATCAGGAGACATAATATTGTTTAGATGGCAATACTTCCCAAATTGATCTACAGATTCAACACAATCTCTATCAGAATCCCAGCTGGTGTCTTTGTGGAAGTTGATAGCTGATCCTAAAATTCATATAAAAACTCAAGGGAACCAAAATAACAAAAACAATCCTGCAAAAAGAACAAAGTTACAGGACTCATACTGCCCAAAGCAAGTAATCACGACAATGTAGAATTGACACAAGGACAGAGATATAGCAGATGACTTCCCTAACCTCAAAATCTAATTCCCTTCCCCCTGGAATACAGGCCAGACTTAGTTTCTCACAAATAAAATGGGGTGGAAATTATTCTATATGTCTTCTAAGGACAGGTTATAAAAAGGTACTCTCTCCAGGGAGAGCCTGGCAGCCACGATGAAGTGAGGATACTCAAGCAGCCTATGAAGAGGCCTCCATGAGAAGAAACTGAGGCCTCCTAGCCCTCTGTCCCCCAATCTCTACCCCCACAACCAGCATCAACCTGCCAGACACGTGAGTGAGCTGCCTTGGAAGCAGATCCCCCAGCCCCAAGCAAGCCTTCAGATGTCTGCAACCTTGGCTGAAATCTTGGCTGCAATCTCATGAGACCCTAAGCCAGAACCGCCCAGCTAGGCCCACTCCTCAATTCCTGACCCACAGAAAGTGAGATAACAAATGTTTATTGTTGTTTTAAGTCACTGAGTTGTAAGGCATTTATTACACAGCAACAGACTCGCAATATAGCAATAATTAGTAATGGAATGAGGAAAAACAAGATAATGGAAAACTTTGTAGATGTCATTTGATCTGGAAAAGGAATAGAGAAATTATGAAGATTACTTAAAAACTTCTTCCTTCCAAAAGTGGACCATTAACAGCACTGCAAAGCAATGGGATCAATTACAGAAAAATGGGGAAAATCCTTTTCTAGGTTGTTAGCAGTATGCTTTAAAAACTAAAGTAATTTTAAATTACAAATATGCACACTATAGATGATTCTCACAATGTTGAGTAAAAGAAACCAGACACAAAAGAGTACATACTCTATGATTCCATTTATATGAAGTACAAAACTAGGCGAACTAATCTACATGTGAGAAGTCAAGATAATGGCTACTCAGGTAGGTAAGCGGTGGATAGTGGCTGAAAGGAAGCACAAGGCAGGTTTCTGGAATGCCAACCATGTTCTGTTTCTTGATCTGGGTACTAATTACCTAGGTAAGTTCAGTTTGCAAAAACCCATTGAACAATTAAGATATACGTACTTGGCATATTTCAATAAGAGATTTTTAAACATAAAATGTTATTTTTGCTATTAGGAATAATAACTGAACCCCATAATTAATGCTTTTCTTCAGTTACAGGCCTCTCATAAAAAAAAAAAAAACAACTTAACTACTACAAAGCAATTTGGCAGTCTCATCACATGCATTAAAATCATTAAAAAAAAATCAAGTTCATACTAACTCCTGGAACATAGAGAAGAATGCTTTCTATGCAGAAAATCCTCTCTGAGACCACGTAGGGAGGAAAATACCTCTCCAGCCCCACCTCCCATCCACAGATAAAGCAGGCTGGGCTTTTCGCTAACCTCTGGTACATACTATTCTCTGGGTACGTCCCTCCCTCTGCTCCATTAAGTGATGACGGAAAACTTGAGGGCAATGCTCACCTTCCCCATCTTCAGGGAGGCTGTAAACCCTGTCATCTGCAAGGTTTATTATACATTGAAAGTTAAGGGGGCCGGCCCGGTGGCTCAGGCGGTTAGAGCTCCATGCTCCTAACGCCAAAGGCTGCTAGTTCGATTCCCACATGGACCAGTGGGCTCTCAACCACAAGGTTGCTGGTTCAACTCCTCGAGTCCCACAAGGGATGGTGGGCTGCGCCCCCTGCAACTAGCAACGGCAACTGGACCTGGAGCTGAGCTGCGCCCTCCACAACTAAGACTGAAAGGACAACAACTTGAAGCTGAATGGCACCCTCCACAACTAAGATTGAAAGGACAACAACTTGAAGGTGAACGGCGCCCTCCACAACTAGGATTGAAAGGACAACAACTTGACTTGGAAAAAAGGCCTGGAAGTACACACACTGTTCCCCAAAAGTCCTGTTCCCCGTCCCCAATAAAAAAAAAAAAAGTTAAGGAATATTTTATCTTTATTTCCTAGGTTTTTAATGGGATTTTAAAAGTCCTCATGATAAATGTTCCAGTTATTCAGATTAGACTTCATGAGTACTCTGAAATAAAGATAAAATGTTCCTTAACTTTCAATGTTTAACATCATTAATTCATTAACAATGGTGATACTATATGACCATTTGGTTTAAGAAATTCTTTTATAATCGTCTAGGAACAAAGGGCATAGGTGGGAAAACACCTACGTATATACACACACAGACTAAGTTGTAAACTCCCTACTGTATTTAATACAGGTTCCTCTAAGGTAAGGGTCGTGGTCTTATTCACAGTTTTATGTCAACAAGTACTTAACACACTATTTATTGAGCCAATCCCACTTTAGCTGCCAAATAGCCACTGCTGGCTGACAGTACACCAAATATACGGGTGCAAGATCCAGCAAAACAAGCTTTCCACCTCACTCCCATTAGGATACCTACCATTAAAAAAAACAAAAAAACACAAAAGATATGTGTGGGTGAGGATATGGAGAAATTGGAACACTTGTGCACTGTTGGTGGAAATGGAAAATAGTACAGTAGCTTTGAAAAACAGTATGGGGGTTCCTCAAAACACTAAACACAGAATTAACATATGATCTGGTAATTCCACTCCTGGGTTTCTATCCAAAAGAACTGAAAGCCTTAAAGAGATGTTTGTCCATCTGTGTTTACAGCAACATTATTCATAGTAACCAAGAAGTGTAAGTCATCCAACTGTCCATCAATAACCAAGAAGGAAATCCTGTCATCTGCAACAACATGCGTGAACCTTGAGGACACGATGCTCACTTATTTGAGGTACCTAGAGTAGTCAAATTCAGAGAGACAGAAAGCAGAATGATAGTTGCCAGGGGCTGAGAGGAGAGGAAAATGGAGAGTTGTTTAATGGGTAGTTTCAGTTTTGCAGAATGAAAAAGTTCTACAGATCTTCTATGCAACAATATGCATATACGTTACTGAACCGTACACTCAAAAATGGCTAAGATGGTAAATTTTGTCATGTGCATTTTATTACCATTAAAAACCAGTAATTTTGAAACCTCAAAACAAGCTCCACACGTTACCTGTTTACACAGGTGTCCAGTCTGTACCCAAGTCATTCATTTCAATGCTTTATTCTCTAGCCCTGTACTGGGATGCAAGAAAAATTGCTCTCAGGATTACATAATGATTTACTTTAGTCATTTTAACACTCAAAAGGCATGATCTATTTCAAAGAGTGAAATGAGTCTCAGAAGTTAAATGACGTGTTCTAAATCACCCAGCTATTAGTGCCAGAGCTAAGATTTTAAATGCAGTTTCTACATTGACAAATGAGACATGTTTCCTGCTGTTCTTAAAAAGAGAGTTTTTAAGAGTGAAGAACTTGGGGAGAAGGTTAAGGGATTAGAAAGTACAAATTGATAGTCACAAAATAGTCACGGGGATGTGAAATACAGTATGGGTAATATAATCAATAATCTTGTAAAGATTATGTAAAGTACCAGATGGGCACTGGACTTATCAGGGTGATCACTTCACAGATTGTGTAGATGCCTGACCTCTGCGTTATACACCTGAAGCTGAAGTAGAATAATATTGAATGTCAACTGTAATCTCACACACACACACACACACACACACACACACACACACGTATACGGTCATGGGATGTAAAGTATAACATAGGGAATACAGTCAATGGTATTGTAACAGCAATATACGATGTCAGAGAGATAGTAGACTTGGGGGGGTTATCGCTTTGTGAGGGGTATAAACGTCTAATCATTATGTTGCTTTGTACACCTGAAACTAATATAATAATAAAAAAAGTGAAGAACTTATGTCTTCTTTCATTCAGGTATTCAAATAATATAGGGAAGTGAACGTTAATATGAAGAGAAGATGAAAATGGACGGCACAGATCTAGCCAGACTCAACGTACCCATTACTGGTACTACTATATATATATCTGCTTAATTCAACAAATATTTGCTGAGCACCCAGTCTGAGAAATAAGTGTACTAGGTACTGGGGATACAGCAGGGAATAAACTCCTCATTCTCAAGGAGTAGGGCCAGTCCTTTGATTCATCTCTAGTTGACTTTCAAGCACACAACAGCTCTCTTAAACTTTCTTCACACTTCCAAGCCTCTGATCCTTCATGCAATGCACTCTTGGGCAGATGCCTGAACTCACCTCCTACTTGACTCAGAAACTAAGGCCACTGGACAAAAAAAATGCCCACGTACACTCAATTTGGCATGGCTTCCACAGTGACATCTGTTCCTCCAGCTCCCTTATTTTCTTCTCTTGAGCCAAGGGGGACCATCTCCTCTATCCACATCTGTAATCTCACTACATGTGTAACTGCTCCAGAGACACTGGAAGTTCAATATAGGCCAAAAGCTGGTTTCTTTTTGCTTCCCTGGGGCTTCCTCTCATGAATATCCCTTCTACTAACATTGCCAATCCAGCCAGAAGAAAATAGATGACAAGATAAAGTTCACTAGAGAACTGAAATTATAAAATAGAATCAAAGAGACTCCGTTAAGAGCACGAAAAGGTAACTCTCAGAATAGAAAAGATACTTGCAATACATAAATCTGAAAAAACACTCATGGTCCAGAAGTGTATAATACATAACTCCTAGTATAGAAAAAAATTTGCAAAAAAACCTGAACACTTCACAAGAAGATAGCAAAAGGCTGATATGAAAAAGAGCTAAAATAGTCAGGGAAATGCAAGCAAAACCCACGTTTACCACTTCATACCCACTAGAATGGCAAAAACAAAGACAGAAAATACCAAGTGCTGAGAATATGGAGCAGTCTGAACTCTAATACACTGCTAGTGGGTGTGAACATGATTTAACCATTTTGGAAAACTATTTGGCAACATCAACTGAAGTGGAACCCTTTGACGCGCCATTCTGCTCCTAGGTATATATACCCAACAAAAATGTGTACATGTTCCCCAAAACACGTGCACTAGAATGTTCATGGTAGCTCTATTAATAATGGTCAAAAACTGGGAACAATCCAAACGAATTAACAGTAAGATGGGCAAATTGTGGTACAGTCACACCATAGAATGAACAATCCACAACCACACAAACACGATATTGATTAAGAGAAGCCAGATACAAAAGAGAACAAACAGGATTCTATTCATGCAAATTACAAAGCAAAATGAATCTATGCTGTTAGACATCAGGATAGAGGTTACCTCTGGAAGGAGGACTAGAAAAGAGGGTATCACCAGCTTCTGTCTGAGGTGCTAAGGTTCTGATTGTTGATCTGGACACTGGTTAGTTACATGGGTGTGTTTAGTTTGCGAAAATTTATCAAGCTGTAATCTTATGGTATGTGTACTTTTCTGTACGTATCTTATACTTCAATAAAAGTAAAAAATAAAAAGAGGGGGAGAAGCTGAAAAGAACGATATCATGAAATTGAGGATAGTTAACTTTAGAAGGGGATATGACGGGGCATTTGTAAGGTTCTAACAATGTTCTAGTTCATAATTGATACGATTCAGTATTTAACGTTATTTTTAAAAACAGTATATGTTTTACATATGTTTGAATATTTCAAAATAAAATTGAAAGAGGTAAGAAAATACACTCCAATAAATGTAGAAACAAAATAAATTCCTAAAAACTATAAATTAATCAAAAATAAATAGAAAAAGGAAAGTCAAATTACCAGTTTTTAAAGAATTTTCAATGAATAGTTTAACATGTTACCAACAAAAACAAAAACAAAGGAACATTTAAACAAAGCAAAACATAAAACCACTCAGGTCCAGACTGCTTCACAGGCAAGTTCTACCAAACTTTAAAGAAATCCATCATTCCAGCTTAACAGAAATAGAAGCAGAAGAACAAAAAAAGAAGGAACACTTCCTAACTAATTTTGTAAGGTCTAATTTTTGTAAGGGTGGTCTAATTTTGATACTAAAACCAAATTAGAAAGGAAAAAATTACTGGCCAATTTCATTTATGAATACAGTAAGGAAATCCTAGCTAGTTATTAGTAAACCAAATCCAGCAATATCTAATAATGATAATACATCATAACCAAGTTGGGTTTAATCCCAAGAATGAAAAACTCGTTCAGAATGAGAAAAATCTATTAATGTAATCTGAAACTTTTAACAGATTAAAGGAGAAAAAGCACATAAAACTTTACAGATGCAGTAAAAAAGCATCTGTGGAAATTCAACAATCATTCTGGAGAAGAAAAAAAAAACAAAACTTGTCTAACCTAAAAATAAAAGGCCTTTCAAAGTGAGAGATAACAAGCAAACTGATTTCAGGCAGAATCCCAAAGTGTTCCAATTAGGAGACAAAGGCAATAGGTATTTATGAGAAAAGGAAAGGGGAACTATTACATCAATTGAAGGCAGGCATTTCTATAGATGCTGATAATAGTATAACATAGTGACACTAATTCTGAACAATGTTTTTAATTTTCAGTCCCATAATCATCAGTCAGTAGTCATAAATATCTGCTTTCTTTTTATTTTTTTATTATTATTTTTTACTAATCCTTTTTTTCTTCCTTCTGCTCCCCACCCCGTCATGCCGTTGTTTCTCAGTGTTGTGGAGGACACAGCTCCCTGGCCCATGGTATTATGAGCCGCCACCCTCACCCCAGCTGAGACAGTTGGTTGCCAGCAGCTCACGCTGGCCACCCGCCGCTCATGGTGGCACACGGTAGCCCCGTGGCAGCACTCAACCTCCAGCTGCTCACGGCAGCCCAGCTCCACAATCTTAGCTGTGGAGGGCGCAGCTCACTGGCCCATGTGGGAATCGAACCCGCGGCCTTGGCGTTAGCAGCACGGTGCTCCAACCACCTGAGCCACTGGGCCAGCCCTGATCTTTGCAAACAGTTCTTTCAAGAAAAAGGTTGCTATTTTGCCCTGTTTAACATTCCAAAGATTTGAAGCATAAGACATGCATGGAAGTTCCTCTGGCATGGCAGCTCCAGCTCCATTTTAAAGTGGTTCCATTTTTTTTGACAACTGTCAGAACACCTGAAAAAAAAAAATCTAATATGGAAAACGACACTAAAACTGACAGCCCCCTAGTCAATTAGAGCTTTCCTTTAAACATCAGTCAGCAAGATAAAAGAAATCTAAGCAATGCAAAGAAATAAAACTGTCATGATTTTCAACTAGGCTTGTCCAAAAAGATTTAAACAGATTATTGGAATAAGAGTTTATTGAGGTTGTGAGACATAAAATTAATAAAAGTCAAATGTATTCTGTAAATCAGCTACAAACAGATACAAATTACAATAGCAACAACAAACATAAGATACCAAAGAATCAATTTAACAAAAGATGTACAAGAATAATAGCACAAACTTTACTGGAAAAAATACTTAGGAAACAACGTGGCACTACCTAGTAAACATGCATATGCTCTACCACCCAGCAACTCTGCTACAGGCGATGGGTCTAAAGAAACTCTTGTATGTCAGGAAACATGTACAAGATTATTCTCAGAAAACAGTGTAGTAACAAGGAACAATACAAATGTCCATTAAGACTAGAATGGGTAAATTGCAGTATGTTTATACATGATATTTATAAAGCAGTGAAAACGAATAACTGTACTAAAAACACAATAATGATGAGTAAAAACAAGCTAGTTGAGGAATACATACAATATGATTATGATTACACTTATATAAAATTCAAAATCAGGAAACACTAAACACTATATTGTTTAAGAATAATCACATAAGGGAATACACATGAAGATGCTTAATGGCTAATAAGCTCTCAAAGAAATAGCAGTCATGGTGGTTGTGGAGAACCTGGAGGGGCAAGAGAGTGAAGGCAGAGAGACCAGACAGAACCCAAAGTGGAAGGAAACACAAAAAAGCAGCAGGCCAATGATGTCATGAGGAAATTCTATCACTTAAAGACATGGTAGTTTCAATGCTATCTCAGAAAACAAAAGAAAGAAAACTTCCAAATTCACTTTATGAAGCATGTTTAATAGTAAACCCCAAACCTAACAAAGACTGTGCTCACGCGCACTCGCGGGCGCGCGCGCACACACACACTACTAGAGATTAATATCACTTGTGAATACTAACACAAAACTTCAAATATTAGCAAACAGAATCCAACAGCACATTATAAAAAATAACCAAGCAGAATTTATTCCAAGAATGTAAAGGAGGCTCAATATAAGGAAATCCATTAATATGATACTATTAATAATGCTGGAGAAAAATCACGTGATCATCTCCAGGAAGGAAGAAAATACATTTGACAAAATTCACTCTTTTATGTTAAAAACAACCAAAACAGGAAGTGATGGATATTTCCTTGAGTAAATAAAACACACCTCAGCCCAATGTCAGAATTTTATTTAATAGGGAAACATAAGAGCCTTTCCTGCTGAAGTCAGAAACCATGTAAGGCCAAAATATTTTCCAATTTACATTTTTATAGGTAAGCACTAAATTCTACCGTGTTTCCCCGAAAATAAAACCAAGCTGGACAAATCAGCTCTAATGAGTCTTTTAGAGCAAAAATTAATATAAGACCTGGTATTATATTATACTATACTATACTATATTATTTATAAGACCCGGTCTTATGTTACAGTAAAATAAGACCGGGTCTTTACATTAACTTTTGCTCCAAAAGACACATTAGAGCTGATTGTCCGGGTAGGTCTTATTTTCGGGGAAACACGGTAAGATGCTAGACAAACAATTACCAGTTCTTGAATGCTACATTCTGCCTGCTGGGGTGACCAGAAGCATTCCTAAAGTTCCTATAAAACTTTGACCTTCTAATGACCATTTCTGTCTTGTAATTTCTTGGTGGCAGGAAATAAATGGCTCTTCCTAGCAGTTATTTCTGAGTGGACAGATAATCACAAGTGTCTTTTCTTTCTAGCTCCTTTTGTACTAAAGAAAGAATTTATAACGGTCCTAAAGAATATCACTTTGATCATCACCTAAATGGTACAGGATCAGTTACCTGAAAGGATGCTTGAAAACATTAGCAAAACATATGACAGACAGAATGCTTCAGTAAGGGAATGAACATTCCTACTGAATCTTTGATTAATCTAGCATTACTATCGACTGGTTTTTCACTGGTCTGAAACATCAAATATTTTTATATGCCTATATGGTCCTGCAGTAAAAATTAACTTATGTGAAAGGATTACATTGATCCTTACAAAAGGGCATCTGCTTCAACCATGGAACAGAAACGATGATGATTTAATGAAGGAAATATAAGTTTATTTGAGGATAGATTCAGCACTGCTAAACTGAAAGGGGAAGAAAAACTTCAAATAAGCCTTAAATTAAATAAACATTTTCACATTTCTATTGAAGCAATAAATAACAGTACCCTAAACTTAACTTAGTTACTGACTTGAGATAAATTTTTGTAACCAAGGTAAATTCTGTAGGTGTTACTCTCTACAATCCTGATCTGTGTTCAGTGGCAATTTAGATATTAAGTGGGGAAATGAATTAGTTTTGCTTTATTTTCTTTAGCTGTGCACCAAAAACTATTTCTCCTATAAATAAGACTGTACCAAGTTATTTTTTTCAGGATTGCTTTTAATCAGTTCTATTTAAGTTATTTCCCTATTTCTGCAACTCTACATTTTTCATTATACATTTCTTCCTAATGACAATATGAGAGCATTAATATTCATTCCATCATTAGGTTAAAAACTCTTCAAACACACATGAATAATGTAATCACTCGAGATAAACTAGTTAAGTACTCTGGTACAGTGTAGTAATAAGTCCAAGTTATTGGACAATAAGTAATAAGTAACAAGTTTACTTGTAACAAATTATAACAAGTTATAGTCCAATAAGTAATAAGTAACAAGTTTACCTTTAGATCATACAAAATAGTCATTTTCCTCAAGGGTTTAATTTTGGGCTTTTAACATTAAAGTAAATCATTTTTCCAGTTTTTAATAGGAAGTTTTCCCATTTTGTTATATCTCAATGATGATTATCCAGAGGTTTCTCAGGTAAACTACACTAAAATAGAAAGCTCTCCAATTACAGGGAAACACATAATACATACATGAGTCCTCTTAAAATATATATATATATATATATATATACATATATATGTGTGTGTATATATATATATATATATATATATATATATATATTTCTCCGAAAAATAAGACCTAACCGGAAAATAAACCCGAGCATGATTTTTCAGGATGACATCCCCTGAACACAAGCGTCTTTTGGAGCAAAAATTAATACGTAAGATTTGATCTTATTTTCAGGGAAACTTATTTTGGGGAAATATATATATATATATACATATATATATATATATATATATATATATATAAATTATATGTAATGTTCCTGAGGGCAGTGACATTAGAGCTGAAAGGAACCCTAGTGATGACCGTGACCCTTTAATTTTACAGATAAGAAAAACTAAAACCGGCTGGCCCGGTGGTTCAGGTAGTTGGAGTACCATGCCCTAACGCTGAGGTTGCCAGTTCGATTCCCACATGGGCCAGTGAGCTGCGCCCTCTACAGCTAAGATTGTGAACAATGGCTCTCCCTAGAGCTGAGCTGCCGTGAGCAGCCCGAGGTCAGCGTGGGCTGCTGTGTGCTGCCACCGGCTACCATGAGCGGCCGGCAGCCAGCGTGAGAGGCCAGCTGGCCGGTAAGAACTGCCATGAGCAGCAAACAGATGACTGGCAACCGACTATCTCAGCTGTGGGGAGCGCAAGGCTCATAATACCAGCATGGGCCAGAGAGCTGTGTCCTACACAACTAGACTGAGAAGCTACGGCTTGAACCGGAGTGGGGAGGGGAGGCGGAAAAAGGGGTAAAAAAAAAAAGAAAAACTAAAACCTGCAGAAGCAAAGTGACTAGCACAAGCCCATACAACGTGTCAATCATGGCAGGGACCAAGACCCCTGACTCCGAGGCTAGTGCTCTTTCACTTGGCTGAAAGATGCCTTTCCGGCTTCCCCCAAATTTGGGCACATCCTCACACAAGTGCTTTCCAACAAGACTGAGACTCACCAATAACTCTTTAGTGAAAAGGAATCAAATCTCAAACTACAGAAAAGTTGTACAGGGGTCATCAAACTTTTACTCTCTGAAGCATTTTAAAGTTCACCAACACGATACCTCATTACCCCCGAATACTTTAGAGTTTATTTCCCACAAACAAAAGAAGAGCATTTTCGGCTCAGTCTTTTGGGAAAGATCTCGCTGAGCCCCCCAGCATAATAAAGCTGTGTTCTCCCTGAAAAAAAAAAAAAAAAAAAAGAGCATTTTCTTCTAGAAACACAATGAAACCATCAAAATTGTTAACTGATACATTATTACAATCTAATCTTCAGACCCCATTTGATTGTGCCAATTCAGAATCACAGATCGCATTTATTAATAGTTGTCACATCTCTTTAGACTCCTTCAGTCTGGAACAATTCCTCAGTCTTTCCCTAAATTTCATGATGTTGACATTTTTGAACATCACAGGCTAGTTATTTTATAGAATATTCCTAAACTTGGGTTTATCTGGTGCTGTGTCATTAGATTTGAACAGTGCTTCAAATTCCCGGGTGTTCCTATTCTAAAGGAAAACCTGGAGAATGCTGAAATATTTGTATCAAAATCAAATGAGAGATGACAATTTTTTAAATGGGCAAAAATATGAATAGACACTTATCAAACAAGATAAAATAACTGGTTAATAATCACATAAAAAGATGCTCACCATCATTAGTCATGAAGGAAATGCAAAGTGCAACTCACTAGAGAGATACAATTAAAAAGACCAACTAAACCAAGTCGGTAAGAATGTGAAGAACTGAATGCCTCATACAATGTCAATAATGGTACAGCTACTTTGGAAAATAGTTTGCTCGTTTCTTACAAAATTAAAACATCAATTTTCAAAAGTGTCAAGGCATTAAAGACAAAGAAAGTCTGAGGAACTGCGCCAGGCTGAAGGAGACCGAACAGACAGGACAACTAAATGCAACATGTGATTGCTGAACAGAGTCTAAAGAGTCGGAAGTAGGAAGGTGTCAGTATTAACTTCCTGGTGGGGTTGGCTGTGATATGATTATGTAGGAGAGAGTCCTTGTTTGGTGAAAATACACAATGAAGTGTTTTGGTGAGATGGGGCATTATTATCAGCAATTTACTCTCAAATGATTCAGGAAAAAACCTTTTTTGCACTGTCCTTGTACTCTTTCTGAATGTTTTAGAAATGTGTTTAATGTGTAGCATTTAAAATGTTTTAAGTCTTTTTATTACAGAAAAAGCTCTCCCCTTTCCACTCTATACCCTTATCCCATTTAATAGTCCTTCACAGCATTACCGGTAAGTGAAACGTTACGTGCATCTTAGTCTGCCTTCTCCACTGCAAAGTTAGCTCCTCAAGGGCATGAACTATGTTCACCACTCTATTCTCAGTGCCTAAAATAGTGGCCAGTACATAGGTTATTTATATTTGCTCAATAAATTAATCTGCAGTCTTATTATGGTTTAAAATAAAATTTTACCATCCCCTTCCCCCAAAACACACATCACTTATGACTCAGCAACTCCACTCCTAAGTACCCAAGAGAAATGAAAACATATGTCCACACAAGAACTTACAGATGAATGTTCACAGCAGCATTATTCATAATAGGCAAAAACTGGAAACATTCCAAATATCCATAATCTGGTATAGTTATCCAATTAATTACTATTTGATGACAAAAAACAACAAACTACTGATCCTGACAACAACATGGATGAATCTCAAAACATTGTAAGTGAAGAAAACACCAGATACAAAATCCTGCATCTTGCATGATTCCATTTTCATGAAAGATCTAGGAGAGGCAAAACAGAAAGTAGATCAGGGGTTGCCTGGGAGGGAGTGGGAGTGGAAAATGACTGCAAATGACAAGAGGAAACTTTTTGGAATGATGGAGGTGTTCTAAAATTGGACTGTGGTGATAGTTGTACAGTTTTGTAAATTTACTAAAAATTACTGAACTTAAAATTATATGAATTTATGCCGATATAGCTGTTTTAAAAGAACTAAAGACAGCCTCCTTTTGCTTGCCGTTTGGTTAAGTTTTTTAAAAATTAGTATAGTATAAAGAGGTGAATAAGGCTTCACCCAGTAAGGGGGATGAGCATCTTAAAATAGCTTGCTAACCTGGGCTGGCCCAGTGGCTCAGGTGGTTGGAGCGCCCTGCTCCTAAATACCAAAGGCCGCCGGGCCAATTCCCACATGGGCCAGTGAGCTGCGCACTCTACAACTAAGATTGTGAACAACAGCTCTCTCTGGAGCTGGGCTACCCTGAGCAGTCAGAGATTGGTGTGAGCTACCGCGGGCTACCTTGTGCCACCTTGTGCCACCAAGAGCGGCCTGTGGCCAGCGTGAGCAGCCAACCAATGGCCGACCGACTGCCTCAGCAGGGGGAGCCAAGGCTCATAACACCAGCATGGGCCAGGGAGCTGTGTCCTACACAACTAGACTGAGAAACAACGGCTTGAACCGGAATGGGGGGGGGGCGGGGAGGCGGAAGATAGGGGGTAAAATAAATTAAAAAAAAATAAAATGAAATAGCTTGCTAACCCAAATTAAGGTCCAAACTGCAAAATGTGGGACTCTGATAACTGGTAGGAGCTGTTGTCTTCATTTTCTCTACATTTACCTGGCCCTTCAAGTTGGCTTTAAAAGGAATTCTCAGAATCCGCATTAGACTCATATATCAGCCATCCACCTCCAGCACCTAGACAAGAGTCTCTGAGAGCACCTGGGCTTGGAAACACAAACACACCAACGCTAGTCATTAAAATAGAATAGCAAATCAGAGCAACAAAGTTTGAATTTGTGTAGAGGATCCTGATTGTCTGAGAAATAAACTACTAATTTTCATGGTTAGGATGTCCCACCAACTTATTTGTGAATCACAGTTTTATTTTTTTTTTAAAGATTTTATTGGGGAAGGGGAACAGGACTTTATTGGGGAACAGTGTGTACTTCCAGGCCTTTTTTGCAAGTCAAGTTGTTGTCCTTTCAGTGTTAGTTGTGGAGGGCGCAGCTCAGCTCCAGGTCCAGTTGCCATTGCTAGTTACAGGGGGCGTAGCCCACCATCCCTTGCGGGACTCGAACCGGCAACCTTGTGGTTGAGAGCCCACGCTCCAACCAACTGAGCCATTCGGGAGGCAACTCAGCTCAAGGTGCTGTGTTCAATCTTAGTTGCAGGGGGCGGAGCCCACCATCCCTTGGTGGGACTTGAGGAGTTGAACCAGCAACCTTGTGGTTGAGAGCCCACTGGCCCATGTGGGAATCAAACTGGCAGCCTTTGGAGTTAGGAGCACGGAGCTCTAACCGCCTGAGCCACCGGGCCGGCCCCACAGTTTTATTTTTTGCACTAGAATATTATTCTTAAGCGGGGTGGAGGGCAGCGGAATTTTATATGGCTTCAAATTCTCAAGATTTTAGGGGACATATGTAAGAAAATGAAAAACAAGTATCCCTGCTTACTATAGAAGACTGCTCAGAGGTGCTTTATGTTCATTTAATAACAGAAAGAATAATCCACTCAAAAACTGTTTTGTGCATAAACCACCTTTTTTCAGTTTCCCAAACGCAAAAAAAACAAAACAAAAACCACGGAGAGCCACTTAAAATTAAATGACGTATCAACAGACTTTGAAATTAGTATTCTAGACCTGTGTTTGTGATAAGTGCTAGAAAGAGAAAAAGAAGGAAACTCATTAGAAGGAACTTAAAGCCAGGGGGACCCGAGCAAGCCTTTCTAACCCTTTCTGAGCCGCTGCCATTGGGCCAGGCGTCTGACGGACAGTACGCTCCCTGAGGTTTGTTCACTGATGAATCTGCACGACTAGAATGCCCCTAGTACATACACTATTTGTTGAATTAATTAGTAACTGGAAAGCCCAGGTGGCGTTAGCTGTTCTGTCCAGAATGATCTCCTAAGTGGTTTCACTATGTTACATAGTAATTTATTTCCTTATCAGCCTGTGACCAACACCACACTGCAACATCTTGAGGGAGGGCAGGAACGTGGCCCAGGGCCTGGCACAGAAGATGCTCTCTGACTGTTAAATCAAAGAATGGGAGAGTGAGTTGCAAAAGATCACACAACTGAAACTCGACACATAACCTATGTGACCCCAAGTCTAAAATTTTTATGTCTGCACGTTCTGCTTTACACTCCAAGAGGATACTCTGGTGAGTATCCTGAGGTGAGGGAGGATCAGGTTGTACCAGGACCACTTACTTCAAGGGAATAACAACAATTAGAGCATTAACCAAAGATTGTGTGCTCAGCACTTCACCTACGTATCTCACTTAAGTTTCACAACACTGACATGTGTGTCACTATCTCCTTTCTACAGGTGAGGAAAACAAGGCTCAAGTCACACATAAGAGGTCAAAGCCCACACTTATACCCACTCCATGGTGCAGACTCCCAGGAAGAAGATAAAACTCGGGGGTGAGGGCTGTGGTCAGGTTTCAGAACACTGGCCTCAGACAATCAGGTCAAGAAGTCACTCAGTGGGTGGTAGGTTCTTAGGTGTTTATTGATAGGTTGCATAACTCCCATGTATGTCATGTGTTATATATGTATCAAACATTAAATAAATTTTAAAGATGCCACCCAGTTTAGCTGCCACCCCCATACTGCCATAGACGGAAGGCAAAAGAACACTAAAAGCAGCCTAAAGCCCTTCTCCTGCCTCAACTACTTCTCCCTCTCCTCTCCTCCCCTCTGTCCCCACAGGCTCCAACAGCAGGGACCAGTTCCAGCCTGGAGAAGAGCAGGGGAAGCAGAACCAAGTACTTTAACCTGGCAAGTCAGCTGTCAACGGGAGACATCTTTTGACTACCCCCAACCCTATGGCTCATACCTTAGGGATGTCCAGCCGTGTCAAATGACCCCATCTTAGGCCTCGCTGACTGGACCTGAGATGGACACTATCCCAAGCTGGATCAGATTCTCTCTTCCAGGAATCAGATTAATAGCGCTCTCAGCCCCTGGTTGTCAATGAACTAAAGATACATACCTGGGGGAAACTAGGGTCAGCTACCTTCTGCCAAATGCATGGGGAAGTGGTAAAAGAGCAACAGAAAAAAAAAAGCAAGCTGTGCAGAGATGCAGTGTGCAAGAAGATTTTGTAAATGTAAAGAGGGAGGGAGGTAGCTGCCTTGGTCTATTTTCTAGTTCCTGGTTGCAACGGTACCTGAAGCTTTAACTGCCATTTCCTGCCCCTGTGGTACCATGAGAAAGACCCCTGGATCTCAATCATAAACTCCTCAATGTCTACAATCCATTTTCTACAAGGTAGTGCTTGCAACACTCTGGCACCCTACCCTGCTTTTCACTCAGCTAGCTCTAAGTCATTCTCCAGGTCCCAGTTTAAGTACCACTTCCTCCAGGAAATCCTCCCAGAGGACTCCTCAGACTATCTTAGCCCTCCTTTTATATCCTCCGGTAGCACTCTGCACCTCATCATACTCAGTTATTACTTTCCCGCTGGATTGTAAATACCAGAGTAAAAACCACTTCTGTTCACCACTCTGACCCTACCACTTTAGCACATAGGTCAGGTACACACACTTAATATTAGCAAACAAACGAAAACCAAGAAACTAGTAGAGGTAAGTAGGAGGGGTGAGAAGAAATCAACACTATCCTCCTGATAAAAAACTAAGTTCCTTTGGCTCTACCTCCTTCACCCCTTCCAAGTATCCAGTTTTTTCCTCTTTCACCTCAACAGGCCCAAGTTGCCTATGATAATCATCATTTTATATTTTGATGCCAATGTAGGAACCCAGGCTGCAGGAAATATGTTTCCATGTAGCTTGGTATAACAGCAAAGTATCTAGTAGTTTAAAAAAAAAATCACAAGTTTTGGGACCTAGACCAATCTCAGTTCTACTAGGTATTTATTGGCTATGAACTTTAGACAAGTTACTTGAGACCTGATTTCCTTACCTGTAAAGTGAACAACAGAAAAACCCCTTAAAGATGAGGATGAAAATGAATTTCACACCATAGCACCTAAAGCAAGGCAGCTTGCAACAGATGTTAGTCAGCTGGTCGTGGTAAGTCTCATGCAAACTCCCACCCCTACACACCACTTTTCAGCTTCTACCGGCCTTGGATTTAGATCCCAAAGCCTGCTCTAAGACTGAGAATCTGAGAGGGACCTTGGAAAACATCTATCCTGTTTGCTTTTCAATGTGTAGGAGCCCTAAGAAGTGACTAAGACAAGCAAAAAGGGAAAAACAGCACCTCAGGGTTAGGCAGATGGGTAGGTGGAGTAGGCTGGATGCAGGGTGGGTAGCTCTGGTTGTTTTTTTTTACTTAGTAAGTACATTAATGTGAAGAATAAATTATATGTGGTTCCTGGGAAAACTCAACTTCGATGCTTTTCATAAAATTCTTTTTATAAATACTTGAGAATTGAAAACATACTAATTAAATTCATAGGAATGGTGTATCAGTTATAGCTAACCACCTGGTGCACATTATTAGAATGTTATAAATATCAAAATTAATTTTGTTCTGAGTTTTATTTGTACTCAAAACTGTTCAGAAACACTGGATTTTCTGTTGCTCATGTAAGCTGGTCTCCTCACATCTTTCATCTCCAAAAAGCGTATATGAGACTATCAAAAATTAAATTAACAGTTAACAAGCAAAACTAAGAATCTGAATCCAGATGTTTCCAGGTTTTGAGCTTTTATAGATGAGACATACTACTGCTGGTCCTGCCTTTCAAACAGGTGGTGCAAATACCTACCGTGTTTCCCCGAAAATAAGACCTAGCTGGACCATCAGCTCTAATGCATCTTTTGGAGCAAAAATTAACATAAGACTCGGTCTTATTTTAATATAATATAAAATCAGGTATAATATAATATACTATAATATAATATAATAATATAATACACCGGGTCTTATTTTAATATAAGACTCGGTCTTATATTAATTTTTGCTCTAAAAGACACATTAGAGCTGATGGTCCGGCTAGGTCTTATTTTCAGGGAAACAGGGCAGCAGCTTTCCAGGGAGGGAGGGAGTGCTACAGCAGAGAGTAATAAGGGCAAGTTTATGGAGGAGATGAGCCTTAGAGGAAGGAAGGTAGGACTTGAATAGAGCTCAGTGTGTCTCCCGGGGGTGTGTTGGAGGAGTGTACTACTGGCATCTTGACATAACGGTTCTCCAGTGGAGGGACTGTACCAAGCACTGCAAGTTGTTTAGAATGCCTGCCTCCGCCACATACACACCAAAGGCCAATAACAACGCTGAATCAATGTGACCCCCCCCCCAAAAAAAAAGCCCACATACATTTCAAAATACCCCTGCAGAGGATGTAAAAAATACCCCTAGATAAGCAGAAAGAAAAGAGAGTAAGCACAATGGGTAGAAAGCATGAGAGGGGAACACAATTCACAAAATTAGATGAGGAACTGGCAGAAAGAGCACCATCCTTTAATGACTCTCACCTACAAAATCAAGTCCGAACTCCTTCGTAAACAATGTCCTTCAGGATTTGACCCTGTCCATCCCAACTGTTTCAACTCCAGTTTTCTCCCTAAGTCACCCTATGTTCTTGCCATCCCAAACAACTTGTGGTTTTCCTGATCTGATGTGCTGTTTTCACATTTCTGTACCTTTGCATGTACATTTTCCTCTAATTTCCTCAAAGTAAACTCCTATTCATCCATCAACATCCAACTCAAAAGTCTGTGAAGCCATACAAAGAGCCCCATGCCACTCAGGCCTTCTTCTTTTCTCACAGCATTTCACACATACCTTCTGTATAGCACTGGCATATTCTCTGTATTATTGTCCAACACAATCCCACTATTTGGACTAAGAGCTACTAAAGGGAAGGGACCATGCGAATCCTGGCACATAAAAGGTGCTCAATAAATATTTTCCAAGTGAATGACCTTGCATGAAATGTTTTCAAAAAGATCAAAAAGCGATACCAGCAAAAGCAGACAACAGTTATTTTCTGTTATTGAAAGCATGTATTTTCTCAATTCTGATCTTTGGTTGAGTGTCACTTCGGTACCAGATGGACTGGGATGCTCTATCACTTCCTAGCTGTGTGTTGTAGGACAAGTTAACTAAACTCTCTGTGTCTAGCTTCCTCACTTACAAAGTAACCACCTTTGCAGTGTTGTTATGAGGATTAATTAATGTACGTTGGTTTTTTTTTAAAAAAGTACTGACTAAATGGTAGTTCTACTAAGCTGTCAAAATCACAAAAACCTTAATAGGACAGGATACCATATCATCAGGAATGTGATCACAACAAAATTTTGGTTGGTACCATCTGTTTTTCTAGGAGAGCTGAAACTCAACAAATCCAATCGCTAGCTTGTCTCCTTCAAGCTGCTTCATTTGCCCTCTACTATTCAATACCAACCACTTAATGACCACTATCAACCTTGGCTCCTTTGGTAAGGTATGCTCCCGGTTCTCTGGTCTCTCTGACCACACTTCCTCTGTCTTCTTCAGTAACTTGCCCTCTATTGACACCTAAAGTCAGGCATTCCTTTGGCTCAGTTCTCCATTTTTTTCTCATCTTGTCCACTCTAAAGTCTTCAATTAGTATCTCTATGGAGACGATCCTACGACCTGTCAGTCACGTTCAGAAAGTATTTCAAACCTAATTTACACAACACAGATTATTTCTTATCTTAGTTAATTAGATGATCAAGCATATAGCTTCAATTTCTACTCTCATACCCCTTTCTTTTCTGTATTCTTACACATCTCACCAGTCCTCAGGTTTTTCTTCCTTTGCTTACCTCTTAAAGTATTTGCCAGAGATACCTCTTTGATTTTTCTATTCTACCTCAGTGGCTCTTAACTTTTCTGGGATAATGGACCCCTTTGAAAATCTATTGAATGATATGGATTGTTTACTAAACAGGTGGACATACAACATCTGCTTGCAATTTCACCTAACCAATGACCTCAAAAACCAATCCGTGCTCATCCACACAAGACTACCACTTACATAAATTTCCATCTCCAGGTTCTAATTCCCTGTTTCAAGATACCTTCCGGAAATAGTCTAAATGGACAGGCACCACAAACTTAATCCGAACCAGAGCTTATTACCTTGTTTCCCCGAAAATAAGACCTCGCCGGACCATCAGCAATAATGCGTCTTTTGGAGCAAAAATTAATATAAGACCCAATCATATATTATATTAAGATGTGGTCTTATATTAAAATAAGACCGGGTCTTATATTAATTTTTGCTCCAAAAGATGCATTAGTGCTGACAGTCCGGCTAGGTCTTATTTTGGGGGAAACACAGTATTTCTCCCTAACAAACCTGCTCTGCATACAGTATTCCTTCTCAGATAATGGCACAACCATCTGCCCAGGCTCCCAAGATAGAAGCCTTGGAATTCCTGTGTTTCCCCATAAATAAGGCCTAGCTGGACAATTAGCTCTAATGCGTCTTTTGGAGAAAAAATTAAAATAACACCTGGTCTTATATTATATTATACAAGATCTGGTCTTACATTACAGTAAAATAAGACCAGATCTTATGTTAAAAAAGACGCATTAGAGTTGAGAGTCTGGCTAGGTCTTGTTTTCAGGGAAACACGGTAATAACAATGTCTGTACCCAACCAATCACCAAGCCTTGTCTCAGAAATTCCTCTCAAATCCAAATCCCACCTCTCTCAGGTTTTCACCCTTTAAGATTGCATGATCATTTGCTTCTTCCCATGATTAAGTCTTTCTACCACTCTTGACAAGAGCCCATTACTCATTCTCTTTATAAGGTCTCTCCCCTCCATCTGCTACCTTCCACTGCCACTATATTACTTCACCTCTAATAGCTGCAATAGCCTGATTCCCTCCCCTCATTTTTTTTCTTATTATTTCCACCACCATTGATCTATCTTCCCCGAAAATTTCAAAATCGACCATGTGACTCCAATTTTCCAGAAACACTGATGCTTCTCCATTGCACAAATATACAATCAAATTTAGTTTTGCCTTTAGAGTCCTGTAAAGTTTGGCACGTAAGTACTTATCCAGGATTAGATTCCACAGCTCACACTGCCACTTCTGTCTATTATCTATCAAAATCACACCCACTCATAAAAGGCCCAATTCAAACTCCATTCTTCATCTTTATATCCTCCACATGATGATTAGGAAAGAGCTCTGCATAGAAAAGGCAAAATTCTTAATAAACTGATTCAGGAAATGAAAATGAAACAAAACCCAAAAAATAATTAAATCCTTTTGGAAGCATTACACTTTCTAAAATATTGATATTCAAATATTAACATTTTAATCAAGAAGCCCTCCATAAACCCCGTACTATTAATCAACATTTATTAAATGCTAATAATGTGCAACGTAGATTAAATACTTACTAGCGTATATCATCAACCTGAAGATCAAAAGCTATAATCTGGACCCAGAATTCTAACTCCAATTGTATTTGTATTTTATTTAGGAAAGGAAAATTACAGTAAGAGGACTTGGCCTTTCACCGGATAAGAGATTTAGAAGGTCAAACAAGTCTACAGCAGTGATAGAAAAGTTACCACACCTAAAATCATCTTCAGACTAGTAAAAATCCTATCAGAAAGGGGGGAAAAACCTTACAATGAAATGTCCTAAGATTTTTTTCAGTCCATTTTTTTTAAAAAAAGATTTTATTCGGGAAGGGGAACAGGACTTTATCGGGGAACAGTGTGTACTTCCAGGACTTTTTTTCCCCAAGTTGTGGAGGGTGCCGTTCAGGTTCAAGTTGTCCTTTCCGTCTTAGTTGTTGAGGGCGCAGCTCAGCCCACCATCCCTTGTGGGAATCGAACTGGCAAACCTGTGGTTGAGAAGCCCGCGCTCCAACCAACTGAGCCATCTGAGAGGCAGCTCAGCTCAAGGTGCCGTGTTCAATCTTAGTTGCAGGGGGTGGAGCCCACCATCCCTTGCGGGACTCAAGGAGTTGAACTAGAAACCTTGTGGTTGAGAGCCCACTGGCCCATGTGGGAATCGAACTGGCAGCCTTCGGAGTTAGGAGCATGGAGCTCCAACCGTCTGAGCCACCAGGCCTGGCCCTTCAAGTCCGTATTTTGGATGCTAATTTTTTAAAAAGGGCCGAAGGATGTGATGGGCAATTCTGAGCCTCTTATAGTGAGATACGTTTACTGGCATACCTAACCAGCAAGTGCAACAGCAATCAGATGTATGACAGAGAAGTGATGTTGCGGGCAGTACTTTTTCTCCATTGCTTCCTAAGACTTTTATTCTTTTAGGCCTGACCTAATTTAATTTCTCTATTGGCTCATAAGCCTCTGAGTTCACGTTCATTTTCATAGTTGTATACTGTGCAGTATTTTGCTCTTGAACAGAATTCAAGATTCAAGGAGTCTTTCTTTAAAAACAGAATTTTAACTAGTCTTTTTATCTAGCTAACATATTTGATAAACTATGCCCTCTATGTTTCTAAAATTATGATAATTCAAATTTGAATGTGTTTCTGAAATAGATTCGCTCATAACAACAAAATATGCTCAAATTCTAAAACTAATACCGTGTTTCTCCAAAAATAAGACCTAGCCGGACAATCAGCTCTAATGTGTCTTTTGGAGCAAAAATTAATATAAGACCCGGTTTTATTTTACTATAAGACCGGGTCTTATAGAGCTGACTGTCCGCCTAGGTCTTATTTTCAGGGAAATGGTAGCAACATTATTTTAGGATAACAAGATGTAATGGAAAGAGCTACAGCATTTGAATTAAGATCTCAGTCTACAATCTCAAGTGTGACTCTTTAATTGTATGACCTTAGAAATTCACTTCACCTCGAAATACTTTCTCACCTGAAAGACAGATATCACCCTTTTCCTCCCTCAAGGTGGCTGTTCAAATAAAATGAGATAATGTACCTAACAAAGTGATAATGTACCTGCCACTTAGTGTTCAATAAATATGTTTGCTTCCTTCATTCAACATAAAAGACAAGTCACAAGAAGATTTAGGTGTAAGGGAATCTACACTTCCACATGTCTTCATCAGCATAAAACACTACCTAGTTGGTTCTAATAAAAACAATTATCGTCACCCTCGTTCCCCGTTTCTAAGGGGTACAGATTAAGATGAGGAACCCTGCACGTAACACTGCAAGACCTCCATTAAGGCTGCATATATACTAAGCACTAAAACATTAACAGAAAAAGACCACAGTAATTGTTCTATAACGTGTGGATGCATTTAGGCTGGTAAGAGCGTTCACCCGGGGTAAAGAAAAAAAAAAAGAGTCAAATTAGGCCCAATTCCAAACGACTCTTTAATAAATCAGGAGAACGGTGTTGGCGTATCCTTCCAGAGACACAAACAGTACGATATTAAAATCCATTTAAAAACTTCAAGATTGAAATATTACACAACACTGGTGCCACTAATGCTTTTTAGAAAGCCTGCGCAGAAGAGCACCATTAGTACCACTGAAAATATTTACTGAAAGCCGTTCGAGGAAGACACAGGCGAGAGAAGGAAAACAGACCCAGGTCGGTGTTCTACACCCAAGACGAGGCGAACCGCTTTCACGATCCCGGCCGCCACCACCACCGACCCGCAAGCATCTAAAGGAATTCCCGGCGTTACAATCGGATGTCAAAAAGAAGACCACCACGCTGGCATTAGGGGGCGGTGGGGGAGGCGCTTCGGTTCCCTTCCTGGGGGTCCTGACTCAAAATGCGCGCTGCGCCGGAGCCCGCAACACCCGGGTCCCGGCCTCCGCCCCCCGCGCCCTCCCGACGGCGAGCGAGGGCCAGCCCGCCAAGGGCCGCGAGCACCACCCAAACCTCCACCGGCCCCAGGGCCCCGCCCGAAGCCCAAGGTTGGGGGCGCGGCGGCGCGGGAGGCCCAGGCTCGGACGAGGCCGCGGTTGCGTCCCCTGCGGCCCCGAAAGACCGGGTGGGCAGGCGCGGCCAGGCCTGCGGGCGGGCGCGGACACTCACCACACCATGCCGTAGGCGCCCTCGCCGATGTACGAGAGATTGGTGTAGCGCGGCCCCACGTCGAACACCTGCCCGCGGACCATCTCCGGGCCCGCGCCCGCCGCCGCCGCCGCCGCCATGTTGGCTGCCGGGCCGCCGCAGCCGCCTCCGCCGCGCTGGGCTGAGCTCGACGCTCCGCAGCCGCCGCTCGGCCTACGCCGCGCCTCCCGGAGGGACCGCGCCGCCGCTGGTGCAGCCGCTGCCGCTGACCGGGAAGGAGCAAGGAGGGAACCGCTCAGAAGACCTGGAGAACCCACAGCGACCCAGAACGACTGATTGCCTGACTGACTGACGGGCGGGCCGGCGGGCGGAGGGAGGGGCGCGCGCCGAGGAGGGCGCCGGGCGGGGCCAAGCAGCGTGCGCGAGGATTGGCTCTCCGCGGCCTAGGGGGCGTGGCTGCGGGGCCGAAGGAAGTGGTGAGCTCAGGGCGGAGCTCGGCGGCCGAGCCAGCCGCGGCGGCCGCGGTACTGCCGTACGTGGTCACGTGCTCTTGTGAGGGTGTGGGGGGGCTTCTGCACAGAAGGTGGCTCTTGAGAGGCTGGAGGTATCCGAGTTGTCAGGAGAGAACCCAGAAGGGTGATCCTAAGAGACGGGCAGGGGAAGACCCGGAACGGGGTCCGGATTAAGCCTGACAGCGACCGGGGGCAGCGTGTGAGGGACAACCACCCGCCACACACCAGCCGCAGGCCTGGGCCAGGCCTGTGCTAGTCTGTGGCCCACACACAAACTTAGAGACCTTGAGACCAGGACGGAAACCAAAAGGCATGACCGGGACCGAGAAAGACATTTGCATACTGAGAAAGTGTGAAACACAAAGGTGGCAGGATCCGCTAATCAGACAGAGAGGATCGCTCAACAAGTGCTCGTTGGGTACCTACCAAGTTCCTGGGCATCCACCCTCATTCTAGAGGGAGAAGATGGACACATTTACATATATATATATACACACATATATATGCATTTATATATATGTATATATATCGATATATATATATATATGTATATATATATAGTAGGTTGAGACGCTTAGAGAAAGACAGAGATTCAGAGACTGAGACCTAGATTGGTACAGAGGGACAGAAACTTAGAGGACATACTGATAAATACAAAGATGGAAACGCTAAACCAAAGCATCAAGATCTATGGAAAATGAGACATACACACTGAGGCTGAAAAATAGTCACAAACAACAGAGGTTGAAAAATAAAAACTGGAATCCTGAAGCAGGTGAATGCCAAGAATCGCTAAGACGACACAAAATGATCCAGCCACTGCTTCTGAACCATTTCCCATACCATCTTTGGACAGAGTAAGGGTGGAAGACCATGCATCCTGATTGTCCAACACTGTGGTCTTGAAAGCCGTCAATGCTGGACTTCCAGACATCAGCAAAGATCAACTAGTCTATCTCAAAGGTGAATGAGCAACTTTTTAAAAAAGCCCTGTGGGGAAAAACATATGTGGCACATGAGAAAAGAAAGTGCTAGAGCCAAAAATTAGTACTTTGAAATCTATTTAGCTCATGAAGCAGAATCCAATTTTAGAAAAACACCTAATTCTTATTCTCTGTTTCAAGAGGACATTGCATCTTTTAAAAACAGACCAAGATAAATGGAGAGTAATATGAAACTAAAACCACAATAACCAAAGTAAAATTCATTGGTCAAAGCAGTAAAGAGCAGATTTGACAATGCAGAAGAACAAAGCAACAATATTGAATATAAACACGAGAAATATTCAAAGTGATAGAATGCTGTAAGAGAGAAGAAAATGGATACAAGAATATCATGGAGATTGGAACTATAGGCATCCCCCAAAAGAAGACATAGCAAATCAATAATTAAAGTTATAATAAAAGAAAACTTCCCTTAGGTGTAAAAAGAGGTATAGGTAGGAAATTGAGTGAGTTTACTGGGATCCAGAAAAATTAATAAGCAGAAACCAACTTCAAGACATAATCTTGAAATCTGGAAAAATTCTTAAATTTCAGGGATAAAGAACAAGCAGTAAGAGAATCCAGAGGGGGAAAAAAGACTATTTACAAAAAAGCTAAAAACTAGTTGTCTTCATACTCCTCCTCTGTAATAATTAAATGCTCAAAGGAAAATGGAATAAGATTAATAGCACTCTGAGGGGGTAGGTTATAAACTTCCATAGATGGTTTCATTCGCTCCAATGCTTTAATTCCTCCCAGATCTTTAACCATTACTCAGAATATCTCTCCTGAATTCCAGGTCAGCATGTCCCCCTGGACAGTCCACATGACATCCCAGCGGTTCTTCAATTCCACATATCCAAACTGCCAATGGTTAACTGCATGCATTCTGCACTCACTCACACTTCCAGAGAGTTTGAGTCTTGGCTGCTCCACATACTACCTGTATGACCTTGGCCTCAGTTTCCTCACTCTTCAAATGAAGATCACAATAATATTCACCTCATAAATTTGTTGTACAGACTAAATAAAACAGCATATATAAAGAGCCTGGCACATAGTAAGTATCCAATACATGTTATGTTATTATTATCTACCCACCAAACGTGTTCTTATCTTGTGTCTGTGGATAGCATCATCTTCACCCAGATACTCAAGTTGGAAGTTTGGGTATGATCCTTAACAACTCATTTTACCTTCCTCTCATCCCTTCCCCCCATCCAAACAATCACAGACTGCTGTAACTTCTATTTCTTTAATATTTCTGAAATCGTCACTCCCCAAAACATGGTCTCCAGACCAGCAGCATCTCAGGTCCTTCTTCAGACCTACTGAATCAGGATCTGCATTTTAACAAGATCCACGTGGTTCGTATGCATATTAAACTTTGAAAAGCACTGTTTTAAATGTATCCACTTTATTCCCACTGCCATTCACCTTGACTCTTCTGCCTTCACTGTTGCCCATCTCCAATGGCTTTTCCTTATACCCAGGTAGTCTCTCCATAACAAAATTGACCATGTCATTCCCCTTCTTAAAGCAAGTCAGTGGCTCCCCACTGCATTCAGACAGAGGTCTATGCCGACCATCTCTCCACCCCAACTCCTTTTACTCTGCCTTCCATGTTCCATACTAATCTCCCTCCACCCTTTCAGCATTTGTGGACTTTTTAAAGCCACCACACTATCATGGCATGATGCACCTGACCACTGATTTTCTCCGGAGAACTTCTCTTGCCTGGCTCCATGGGCACTAAGCAACCTTATAATTAGAGTTTAGCTTCACTTGTGGTTTTCTGACAGGGAAAGTGCACTGACCAGAGGACAACACTATTCAGGTCCTCTGGCGATTACTATTCATTTTAAGATGGGATTTAGTTATACATCAGTCTCTGTTGAGTCAGATCAGCATGATACAGGCCCAGAAGGAAAGGTTATCTAGCCTCAGTGACAATAACAAACTTCTGGAAGCACGAAGCTGAGAACTAGGCTCACTGAAATAAAACTAAACTACTATCAAAGCATAGTCACCCTAGTCAGATGGCTAGCTGGCCACCTGAATGTCTTCCTTATTGTCTCTCTAGAGTGGTAACAATTCACAGATTTTAGAAAACAATGGCCATCTGTTATTTTTGCCTGCCCAGCATCAACTCCTCCTTCTGGTAGCACAACCAAATTTTCTTTTGGTGAACTGTCTCTTCTGTGTCTTTTTCACTCTTGTGAGTAAGCATGTGACCCAGGGCTCCCCAATCAGAGTCACAGATATTAGTTCAAAGGATGGGTGTGTGGCCTGATCCAAGACAATGACACTCAGCCTTTTTAAGAAACAATTGGGAAGGGGTGCTCCCTTTCTGCTGGGGTGCTAGGGCAGTGAGTATGTGTCTGGAGTCAAACATGCTACGAAGTGAGAAATTCTCTCTGAGAATGTAGGTGAGAAGGAAAAGCAGAATGCAGATTTGGGGACAATTTTCTAATGACATAGTTTGAGGCTGTACTCAGCTGAGCCTGGCCTTTCAGGTTCATGAGTCAATGTATTCTCTTTTCTTACTGAAGTCAATTTGAGTTAGATTCTTATCACTTGAAACCACAGAGTTTCTGACTAATACACTACCCAATTAACTCCCTTTTCTGGAAAAATTGCTCAGAATTGTACAATGCATCACCAAGATATGAATCAGAAACTCATGAATGATGAAATGAGAAAAGAACTGACAATGAGCCTTGCAACTAGCTAAAGATAGAGAGGTAACTGAATAAAAACACAATTCAGTATAGCCTGTTTGATGCTGATAAGTTGAAATAATTGTTGCTATGGTAACAAATTAAATGCAAAAAAAAATTGAAAGAGGAATTTTTAAAATAGAAGGGCTTTTAACCTCAGATTAATGCAATGAAAACCAGAGGGAGAAAGAAGGTAGAAAAAGCAAGGCACTAGGTCTTGTTTTACATAAAGAAAGATAAAAGTTATTTTTAAAAAATAGTATAATTTTATATATTTTTTAAGTGTAAAAAGCTTTTTTGTGGCATAAAAATTTTTATGTTTACCTTATAAATTATTATAGGAGATGAAGGGGAAAATCTAATTTATACAGCAAAAATCAAAAGTCCTGTTCCAAGAAGTGTACTAGACACTTTCTTCACATTGAAAATGGAAAAGAAATGGCAAAGAATCACAAAAACGGTATCAGAAGACCAGAACATTTGATGCTGGAAAGTGATACTAGGTGTAACAAATAAAGCAAAATGTAAATAAAGAAGAAAGTATGAGTAACAAAATTTCTATATGAAAATCTCAGATCAGCTCAAAGAGCAAACTCTGAACCTATACTGTTTTTAGAAAAAGATGTACCAAAAATATATATATTGTGTAAAAAAGCATTGTGAAATCAAATGCACCAAATAACACAGCAACACAAAACAGGAAACAAAAATCTTTAGAAATACAGTTAGTTTCAATAGTAACAGTGATAGTAAAATATATTACACACCACTACCAGACAGATATACGAAGTAAACAAAAATAAAGATGAGTTAAACAACAGAATTAGTAAGACATAAGAATACATGCTGATCAAATATATGGTGATGGAAGGAGAACTGACTCTGGGTGGTGAACACACAACGGGATTTATAGATGATGTAATACAGAATTGTACACCTGAAATTATGTAATTTCATTAACAATTGTCACCCCAATAAATTTTTTTAAAAAAGGAATACATGTGGAATTCTATCTACACCTACATAAAATACAAAAAAGTATCCTACACTGGACCACAAAAAGTTTTAGTAAATTCAAATAAGCAAAATATTGTTCAGGTCAAATCCTCTGATCACAGTACAATTTGACAAATAATCACACAAAACTTAAATATCAAAATCTCCAACCAGTGGGAAATTAACAAATATTCTACTTAATAATGTTTCAGTCAGGGAGGAAACATGAACACAGTAAAATACTCTAGAAAATCTTGAAAATAAGATGACTACTACTGAAAGTTTGGAAGACAATTTCTTTAATATTGAAGGTTGAAGGTTGAAGGCTGGGCTGGCTGCTGACACCATTATGTCATCACTCTGACCCAAACAGAGCAGCTGTTTCTCATCTCCTTTTCTGGGTTTCTCTTATCTGTTCATTCCTTAAATTTCAGTGTCCTCCACTTGACAGTTAGAAACTTTCAACTGTGGGTCCAGAAAACATTGAAACAAACAAGACCTGGATTAGGATGAGGTGAGTGAGGCACCTAGGGTGTGGCATTTAAGGAAATACTCTCATTGTCATGCAACTGCAGTATTAACATCTGAGAACAAGTGTCTCCTTAAATATTGCATACTAGGTGCCTCAATTGCCTAACCTTAGTCCTGGCCCTGCCAAACCAAATTGGTATAAACAGTGAGGGGCCATACTTCCTCGCCTAATATATACTGAGGTGAGGAGCCATATATTAGGTGAGGAGCCATACTTCTTCGCCTAATATATACTGAGCCACAGGTAAGGCTCTTGCTTCTCTTCTCTGCCCTTTTCTAGGCTCTGCCCTATTCTGGGCATCATCCTCAGACAAGTAGAGAGATGGCTGCAGTAGTTCCAGACCACACATGGTGCCACACTATTCAAAGGCAGAAAGGGATTGCCTCTTTGGGAATCTCCTTCTTAGGAGTGAAAAACTTTTCAGAAGTCACCCAGCAATTTTCCCCCCATGCCTCATTGGCAGACTGGGTCACATGCCAAGCCCATCTAATCATCATCGAGAAGAATGAGACTACCATGGGTTTCTTAGGCCAATCAAGGTTTACCCCTGGAACCTCGGAGAGGATGTCTCTCGCCTAGTCACATCAGGGAAGGGTGGGCCCAGATCAAATCAGGGCTCCAGCATCCAGGAAGGAAGACGGAATGGATGGGCAACCAACAGGGCTGTCCTACACTTCTCACATGACACACTCATCCCACGGGAGCTCATTGTCTTCACCATCCAGGTGCCCAAGTCTCATGCATCAGCTTTATACTCAAGTATAAACCTCCCATTACAAATCTCCACTGAACTACTCACCTGCCCATTATTTGCTTCCTTTCTTAATCAGGAGCCCCTCCATCTTCCCAGTTCCCCAAGCCAAAAAGTAAACATCTTCCTCAACCTCATTCTTTACCAACTCCGACATCCAGTTTATGCCCAGATCCTGCTCACTGAATTACATATTTTTAAAATAAACTTTATTTTTTAGATTTGCAGAGAAATTGCAAAGCTAGTACAGAGAGTTCCCAATACCCGACACTAGGTTTATTACTATTATTATTATTATTATTATTACTATTATTATTATTATTATTATTTTAAAGATATTATTGGGGGAAGGGGAACAGGACTTTATTGGGGAACAGTGTGTACTTCCAGGACTTTTTCCAAGTCAATTTGTCCTTTGAATCTTAGTTGTAGAAGGCACAGCTCAGCTCCAGGTCTAGTTGCCCTTGTTAGTTGCAAGGGGCACAGCCCACCATCCCTTGCGGGAATTGAGGAGTCGAACCAGCATCCTTGTGGTTGAGAGCCCACTGGCCCATGTGGGAGTTGAACCGGCAGCCTTCGGAGTTAGGAGCACCGAGCTCCAAGCACCTGAGCCACCAGACTGGCCCCTAGGTTTATTATTAATATCTTATATTAGTATGGTACCTTTGGTACAATTAATGAACCAGTATTAATATATTGTTATTAACTAAAATCATACTTTATTCAGGTTTCCTTAGTTTTTACCTAAGGTCTTTTTTCAGTTTCAGGATCTTACATTACATGTACTCATTCCTAGGCTCCTCCTGGTTGTGACAGTTTCTCAGACTTCCTAAGTTTTTGATGACCCTGACAATTTTGAAGAGTTCTGGATAAGTATTTTGTAGACTGTCCCTCAATTGGGATTTGTCTAATGATTTTCTCATAATATGTGTGCATATGTGGATTTGGGGGAGGAAAACCACAGTTAAAGTGCTATTTTTATCACACGATAGCAAAGCTACATACTGTCAATGTGACAACACTGTTAATGTTGATCTTGATCCCCTGACTGACTTAGTGTTTGTCAGATTTCTCCCCCATAGAGTTTCTCTTTTTTGCCTGTTTCCACACTGTACTCTTTGGAAGGAAGTCACTGTGTGCTGCTCATTCTTAAGGAGTGGGGAGTTATGATGCTCCATCTTCTTGAGGGTGGTGTATCTTACAGAAATTATTTGGAATTTTTCTGCATGGGAGATTCATCTCTAATCTTGTTTGAATTTTATAATTTATCTTGAAGTAACATCAAACTTAAAAGTTGCAAGAATAGTATACAAACTCATATATATATATCCCATATATATATATATATGCATATGATATATGTATTAGGTTGGTGCAAAAGTAATCGTGATTTTTGCAATTATTTTTAACCTTTAAACCTCAATTACTTTTGCACCAACCTCAAATACATATATATATATATATTCATATATAGAGATAGAATTATATATATATATGTATATATATATGATCATTATAATTTTTTTGAACCATTTGAGGGAAACTTAAAGAGTTGATGTCCCATTATCCCTAAATACCCCTGTATTTCCCAAAACAAGAAGTCTCCTACATACCCACCTTACAATCATTGGAATCAGGAACTCAACACCAGTACAACACTGCCATCCAATCCACAGATCCATTCAAATTTCACCAACTGTACCATGACTCTTTTACTTTTTCTGGTCCAGGATTCAATCCAGGATCATGAGTTGCATTTAGTTGTTGTGCCTTTTTAGTCTTTTTCAGTCTGCAACACTTCCTTGGTCTTTTTCCCCATCTTTCACGACCATATGTTTTTTGTTTTGTTTGTGTCTTTTGTGAACTGTTTTAATTTTTTTTTCATTTTTAAAATTACACAGTAACATTGAACTTTTATATGTATAGTTCTATGAGTTTTAACATGTACATATATGTATGTGTTAAATAAACACATATGAAATTATACAACACTTGCATCACTCACAATGTACTATCTCTTTTTTTAAATTTATTTATTTTATTAGTTTCAGGTGAACAAAGCAACGTAATAGACATTTAAACCTCTTATAAAGTGATAACTCACCCCCCAAGCTACTATCCTTCTGTCATCTTATACAGCTGTTACAACACCATCAACTATCTTCCCCATGTTGTACTCCACTTCCCGTGACGACTGCATATATACCTATATATTTAGTTATAGTTGACATTTGATATTATTCTTCAGTTTGTGCTGTCTTTTTATAGCCATACTCCCTCATCTCTAATCCCTGCCAACCCAATGATCGATTTTTCCATTGCTATAGTTTTGTCTTTTTAAGAATGTCATATAAATGGAATCATAAAGTATATAATCTTTTCCAACTGGCTTATTTCATTCAGCATAATGCCTCCAAGAGTCATTTAGGTTGTTGCATGTATCAATAGTTTGTTCATTTTGATTGTTGACAAGTATTTAATTCCATTGCATGGATGTACCACAGTTTGTTTATCTGTTCACCAGTGGAAATACATGATTTTTCTCAGTTTTGGGTGTTTAGGAATAGAGCTGCTGTAATCATTTGTGTTTAGGTTTTTGGGTGAATGAATATGTTATTGTTTTTCTACAGTAAATACTCAGGAGTGGGATTGCTGAGCTATATGGTAAGTGTATATTTAAACATAAAAAACTGCCAAACTGTTTTCCAGAGTGACGACATTGTACATTCCCACCAGCAATATGTGAGATTTCCAGTTACTTCACATCCTTGTCAGCACAGGTATTATCAATATATTTTTAAATTTTGACTATTCTAATAGGTGTATCTACTATGTTTTCTTCTAAAATTTCTATAGTTTTACATTTTACATTTACATCTATGATCCATTTTGAGTTAAGCATAACATGTGAGGATTAGATTGAGGTTCTTTTTCTTTCTTTTTTTTGTCCTTGGAGTACCAATTGTTCCAACACCATTTGGTGAAAAGATTATCCTTTCTCCATTAAATTGCCTTTGCAGCTTTGTCCAAAATCAACTGGAAAGAGGTGACATCAGGGAGGAGAGAAGAATAGGAAGCTCTAGGAATCCAGCTATCACAACAATTGAACTGTCAGGAACTGACTGAAGCAAATATTTTGGAACTAGTAGAACACTTGCAGCAACAAAGGGAGGACTTGATGAAGAAGATGGTCGATTTCAGTTTTTTCATGTGGTAGCAGCTCCCATTCCTATCCCCTATCCTGGTGGCAGGCAGCTGTAGGGACTGATACTGCTTTTTGGACTCAGGGTGAGTAACAAGGACCTTGTCCTCCAAAAATTAAGGTGGTGAGTTCTGATTGCTAATTGCTGCTTTTGATGACTGACAGGCACAGAGGTTGGCCATTGTTTCTACCGCCATAGGCTGAAGCAGCTTTCCAGCCATAAGAATATTTAATTCTTTATTTAGGATCTATTTATTAAGACTTATTTATTTTTCCCCTCTTGGGAGCCAAATTTAAGGAAATTTCATCAGGTCAATAGCTGATCTTAGAAACAATAGAAGAGAAACTTCAGGGAACACAGACAACAACTAAGACTGAAAGGACAACAACTTGAAGCTGAATGGCACCCTCCACAACTAAGATTGAAAAGACAACTTGACTTGGAAAAAAGGCCTGGAAGTACACACTGTTCCCCAATAAAGCCCTGTTTCCCTTCCCCAATAAAATCTTTAGAAAAGAAAAGATGTCTCCCCGGCCTTAGTACACCCAGGACGCCTAAATACACCTGCCAACTGCCCCCCACCCCACCTCCAGTTCCAGGCTCCAGGATTCCTTTTCTGGCAGTGGGCCACTCTGACCCCTGCGCCCCCTGGTCCCTGGCTTCCCCTCTGTTCTCCAACAGCAGCCAAAGGGAGTTCTGAAAAGCATCAATCTAGCCAGTGTCAGGGCGAAGACCCATCCAGCAACTTCCAGGTGCACTCAGAATGTCACAGGTCACTAGGCCTCCCTCTGTGGCCACCTGGTCATTGTTCTCAAGCTCAGGATCCCCACCCTGTCTCCAGGTCTCTCTGGTCCTGCCTTCCTCTAATCAGAAGGTGTTGCCGACTAGGCAGGCCGCCTGGCCTCCTCCACCTGCTTGGTCCTCCTGGCACTTCCCGCTCACTCCTGGGTACACTGCCCTGCCAGCAGCAGAGCTCCATGGAGAAGGGGCCTCTGTTTGCCAGTTCCCCACTCCAAAGTTCAGACCAGAGGGCTAGCAAACATTTGTAAAGGAATGCACCATTTTGGTATCTTGAAATAACGTTAAAGCTCTTTTTTTTTTTAAATTTAAATTCTGATTTTAAAAGTAAAACATACTCATAAAAATTTGAAAAATGCAAAAATTAAAATAGAAATCCAACCACCCTGAGGTAATTATGATTCCAATTTTCTATGTGTGTGTAGAATATATGCATTTCTTTGTACATTTGTACATGTATGTACATAATTAGATGTTTTCATATTTTGCTTTTGTTATTTAACATCATTTAATTTAAGTTTTCCCCGATTTTTCATTTTTCTAATTATTTATTTTTCCTAATTTTTCTATTTAAGCTCCTTAAAATTATTTAGGAACAGCATTTTTAAATGCTGAGTAAGATTCCATCCTAAGAACAACTCCAGTTGGTGGAGATCTAGGCTGTGTTCCATTTTTGGCATTTCTGGAGTTACTACCTTCGTTATTCATTGTCCATGCCTTTTGTTATGCGCAGTGACCAGATGTCCTGGTCGTTGCCTGTTGTCCCAGGTCAATCATTAAGGGTCTGTCGGCCCTTGCTCATTCTCAAAGGTTTACCCTTGGGACAATAGATTACATGAACCCTCCTTAAGAAGGTTTGGAGGTACCTGGAGATGATGAGGTAGGGGGAGGAGGGCGGAGGTGGCTCCTGGTGGGCAACTGGGTGAAGCAACTGGGTGAAGGTGGGCAACTGGGTGAAGGATGGGCAACTGGGTGAAGGATGGCAATGCCAATCCCTGAGATGAGGTGGAACTTGGTGGGAGTGTGGTGAGTTTTGGACACACAGTGTCAGAAGTGTCTATATGACTTTCAGGGACATTGTCTGGGAGGTAGCAGGAGATACAGTCTTTGCCCACCACAGGTCACTTGGCATGGGGTGAGGCGCTCACGATCCCCACTCTCACTTACCTGGGGTCACTCAGAAGCTTGGTGGAAGAATCAAGCCATCCAAGCATTCCATCAACACTCAGCTAGAGCTCTAGCTCAGGAGGGTACCCATTTTCTAACTTCAAACCTCTGTCTTGGTCCGTAGCTCCAGGGCCCATCAGTGGGGAATCAGTAATGGGCCCACTCTCCTCACTGACAGAGAAAAGATTTGGGGCCTAGAGAAAGGAGCTATTTCTCAAGGTCAAGATTGGGTTTATGGAATGTAACCTAGCACTCAGAGTGAAAAGTATAACCACTGATTCACATCTAATTCAATCCTCATGGTAACCCTAGGAAGGGGATGCCATCCTCTCCATTTGCAGATGATGAAACAGAGGCTCAGAGGGTGAAGTTCCCTTGCCCAAGGTGGCAGAGATTGGCAGAGGCTGGTTTTGACCAGGTCTTTGCTTTCTGCCCCTCTGCCTGCCATACCTCGTTTCTAGAGGCAAGTCCCCCTCTTGTGCACCTTTGTTGACACAGAACCACCTGGTGAATGATAGCCTTCATTCAGTAGATGTGACAGATGCATGATGACAGCATCTCAGCGACAGGCCCTGAGCTGAAGATACAAAGATGAAAAGAACATGCCCCTTGGGCTGGCCCGGTGGCTCAGGCGGTTAGAGCTCCATGCTACTAACTCCGAAGGCTGTCGGTTCGATTCCCACATGGGCCAGTGGGCTCTCAACCACACCACAAGGTTGCTGGTTCAACTCCTCCAGTCCCGCAAGGGATGGTGGGCTCCACCCCCTGCAACTAAGATTGAACACTGCACCTTGAGCTGAGCTGCCGCTGAGCTCCCGGATGGCTCAGTTGGTTGGAGCACGGCCTCTCAACCACAAGGTTGCCGGTTCAACTCCCGCAAGGGATGGTGGGCTGTGCCCCTTGCAACTAGAAATGGCAACTGGACCTGGAGCTGAGCTGCGCCCTCCACAACTAAGACTGAAAGGACAACTAAGACTGAAAGGACTTGGAAAAAAGGCCTAGAAGTACACATTGTTCCCCAATAAAGTCCTGTTCCCCTTCCCCAATAAAATCTTTAAGGAAAAAAGAAAAAAGAACATGGCCCTTGACCAAAGGAGTTACAATGTAATGGCAGAACTACAAAGCAGCATGTCTCTATTGTTCAGATGAGAAAAATGAGGCCCCAGGAGGGGAGTGACCTACCCAAGCCCACATGGTCATTTAGGGGCAAGAACAGAACAATCGTCTGACTCTGACCCCTGTTCCTTAAAAAAAAAATGTCACCCAATGGTCAATACACACCTGTTACTTGCTTTCTAGGGTGACCAAGGAAATGCAAAGTGCAATCTCAAGGAGATGGAATTTTACACTCATTACATTGACAAAAATTAAAAAGTCTGATGGCAGCAAGTGCTGCTGAGGATGGAGAACAGCAGACACTCTGCACTGCCATCCCCAAGGCACAAGCCCTTCTCATGACTCCTCCCGCTGGGCGAAGACGCAGGTAGCCTCCTGGCGGTGCACCTGTCTGTCTTGAAATTCCTAGTAATGTGTCAAGGGGTCCATGTTTTGGTTTGCACTGGGCCCTGGAAATTCCACAGTCATCTTTCCCAGCAGTTTCACTCCTTGGTATATCCCCAAGAAACCTGTGTATAGGGAGCGCTGAGAGACCTATTGAGAATGTTCATGGCAGTTTTGTTTCTACAAAAAGCCAGAAACCCACACAGCACGCATGGATGAATCTGAGAAACAGAACGCTGAGGGACGAAAACATGAAGTAGAATACATACAACAATAAAGTCTTTTCATTTTCCTTCTTTTTGTATCTTTTCATAAAAAGACAAGCAAAAAGGAATAATGGTGTGTAATGAGACATACACATGTGGTAAATCTATAAAGAAATCATCTTTAAAGATGACAGAGAAGGTGAGCTCTCAAAGGGGCACACAGAGCTTCGACATTGTTGGCCAGATGCTGTTTGAGGTTGGTTGGTGGGTCTGTAATTATTATGCTTCACATCAGATCTCTGACATCGATTCTCAATGTATTTATATCAAATACTTCATATGTTAAAAATGGAAGAACCTGCTCATGTGTGCCACACTGTCGGGATCAGGCCTGGAGAGATGGATGGCACGCAGCACGGCTCAGCAGCCTGTGTCTGCCACCGTGGCTGAGCCAGGAGGCTGCTGTGAAAGGGGAATGTTCTCCCGCGGAGGCCCAGCCCTCCTGGGCTTTAGCGGTGGCTGCTGAGAACCAGCTTCATGAAGTAAGGTTCTAATTCTCGAACATGATGCAAGCAGATGTTAAATGCACCAAATTGCAGCTCGTTTTTGCCAATGAAACACACTCATAGTTTTGACTCTAAAATGTATAGCTCTTATATTTAACCTGTTTCATCTTCAGTGACTTTACATTGTTTTAATCTCTCTGGGCAAGAAGTGCCTTTCATTTCAAGAGGGTTTTTTTAACTGAATTTCTAAATACTTACCTTGGTTATTTTGTTCCATACGGCAAATCAAACTGTTTTCCTCTTCTGTTTTCCAAGTTTTATCATGTTGTCATATTGCTTTTATAATTTAAGAAAGGAGGTGAAGGGGGTGGGAGGGTGAAGTGGTGAAAGGGGAGGAAGAAAAGGTGGTCTCCCCTGCCATGACCAGAGTGGCTGATGGAGATGGTGGTCTGAGGAAGCTGGCCTGGGGTGGGCCATGGAGCCCCCAGAGCCCCCTGCTCTGTGCCCAGAGCTGGCACCTACCCCAGACTGTCTCCTGGGGTTGGAGCAATCCTCAAAGCTGCTCTGAGGAGGCTATGCCCACTCCTTGGCCTTGGGTGCCCAGATATCCAGGACTTTCTAGCCCAATCCCAAGATGAAGTGTGGCTTCATGTGTGGGCCCAGCTGAGGCTCTGTCATTAACTGGTTCAGAATCTGCCTCTGCCCCAGACCAGCCTGATGAGGATGGCAGAGGGTTGTGCAGGCCCAGAAGAGGCAGCTGGTCGGGGAGCCCAGGATCCTCTGAGGGAAACTCTTGGGGATAAGCTAATCATCAGCTTTCCTAGCCCGGCTTCCTATCTGTTTCCCCAGCCCTGGCTGCTTCCCCAGGCTGAAGCCCCCATTTAGTGGGCATAAGCCCCAGTCCCCACAGTCCCAGCTCCCACCCCTCCCCGAGGCAGACCATGTGCCCTTAGATGTCTGTGCCAGACTTGACCTCTGGAAGCAGGTTTGTCCTCTTGCTGGCAGGGCGCTTGGCTGATGTCCCTTCCCTTCCCCCCTGCCTGCCGTTACAATGGCCCGGTCTGGAAGGGGCTACTCAGCTCCTGCCTGGTCCCTCAGGCCTCCCCTTACCTCCACCCAGTGGCCTCAGAGACAATGCTCTCCCTGGCTCCAAGCTGCCTCCCTGGTAGTGGTGGGGGGAGTGCAGAGCCACCATCTGGCTTTAGAGATGAGATTCAGACACGTGAGGTAACGCATTAAGGAACAATCAAGACAGCATATACTTAATACTGAGGATCTACTGGGCAGACTCAGCAGGAGCTTCAAGAGGCAGAGGGGGCAGGGGAGGGGAAGGCAGATGTGTGAGTAGGTGGCGCTGGGGGGGCAGAGCCTGGTTGGGAAGCCCCAGTTCCCCCAACCCCCAGTGATAGGATGGAGAGAGATCAAGCTGTCTCCCTTCCTCTGGAGGGTGGGAGACCACGGCCCCAGACTGCCTAGAACAGGAGGGGGCACTGAAAGTTCTCAGGGGTGATTTTGGAAGGAGTAGGAGAAATCAGGCCAATAAGGCCCTGAAGTGGACAAGCGGGTCCCACAGACAAGAAAAGTAGTCAAAGGCTTGGCATCTGGGGCAGGAAGGATGCAGCAATCCCTGGCTAGCTGGCCCCAACTAACCCTAAAGTACAAACTACCGCACCCTATGTTTTGGGGAGAAGTCCAGACAGCATTTTGGGGCTGTGGCTCAGCAGCTTCTGCACAGAGGCGCTTTGATGTGCATGTTCCCTTGAGATCTGAGTTCAGCCAGGAGCATGAGAACCTCCTGGCTGAGTGCTGTGTGGAGAGGGTCTCCACTCTTGGTGGCCCAAGAACATCGAGGACACCTGCGGGCTCCCTACGGGCCTCCCCACTCTCCAGTCACCCCTGTATAGGCTCACGGTTAACAAGCACTCCTGCTGCTGGTGTGGGTGGGCTGGGAACCCAGGACTGAGAACCAGGCTGGGCAGGCTGGCCAGAGGGCTGGGACTGCTGGGCTCCCTCCAGAATTTGGCTATACCCCTTGCAAGGAAATTCATAGATGATCTCCCTGCACCCTTGCAGCTTCCAGACATCCTGGTCACGCAGGGGAACCAGGAGCTCAGAGGTGAGAGGAGGCGGCAGGACTCAGGACTCGAGGCAGGTTTTAGAACTCATGGTTTATTGATACTTGAGCACAGCGGCTTGGGAGGAAACCACTGTTTTGGTCTCCCACCCTGGGACTTATCCCTAAAGACAGGGGAAACAGCCATCCTGTCTTGGAATAAGACCCCTCTCGCAGAACCTCACTCCCAGGAACCCCACTGGGATGTGTACAGATAAACCCTTGGCAAGACTGGCACGGCGTGTGAATGGCAAAGCTTGGCGAATTTGGCAAAGCCATGGAGACTTGGAAAAGTGCAGGCCTCTGGGGCTGCCCACTTTGGGTTACTGCCAGAATCAAACCAAAACAGCTTATTTTGCACAGGCCCACCTAGTTTCTGTCTAGCTTGGCTGTGGGCAAGGCCTAGGAGCTGTCAGAGCTGTGCCCCCGACCCTGGGAATACTGCTGTAGTAGCTGAGGAAGGGGTGAGGCTGGAGAGTACTCGCTGGCCTGGGGAGAGCAGGAGATAGGACTGCTGCCAAAGGCAGGGACGGCCCTCAGAGAGCCTGTGCTTCTCGCTGGGGTCCACCCCTACTGCTCTTTCCCTAAAACAGACCCATTTCCTAGTCGTGGATGCTGAGGACAGGCTGTTTTGGGAGGCCATGCATTCGCCTCCGGGATTTCAGCGGGTTGGGAGCTTGACTAGCAGCCCTGGAGAATCCAGCTGTGCCAGCTCCCTTTCCAGGCCTCCTACCTCACAACTGCAGAGGGAGCTGGCTGCCTTCGCCTCCTCTCCCACCCCTGCTGACTAGGGATCAGCCCTACCTGTAGAAGCAGGGCCACATTTCTCCAACTTTTGTATTCCATATAAGGCGCTGGTATCTGTAGCTTGATTCTTTTCCAACCCACTTCATTTTAAGAATAGACACTAATAATACTTAATCACCCTTCCCCGTTGGCGATGGGGGAAGGGCCCGCAGCACTGGTAGCATTTCCCAGGATGTGCTGGGTTCACCCTGAGTGGCCCCGGCACTTCCAGAATTCCAGGAGCTGCTGCACAGACTCAGTGCAACCCTGTGTCCTACAAAGGGAAACTGAAGCCCAAGAAGATACAACAACTTAGCTTACATAATGACCTACTGGCAAAGGTGGGACTTGAGAAGGGGACTGAGGTTCCCAGACCAGTGTCCTGGCTAGGGGCCCTCTTGGGACTGTCCCGAAGAGGAAGTGGACCAGGATGCTCAGAGGTTAAAGATCGCCCAGTAGTTCCCTGTGCAGCCAAGTCAAGAGGGAGGAGACCTGCTCCGTGCCTAGGTGCTTGTGCAACGGGAGAAAAGCGCTCCCTCGGCTGCCAGGACAAGCCTGGAGAGAGGTTCTGGGGAAGCCTCGGGCCAGGACATGAATCCGGCCACCAAGTGATGCGATCCAGACTCCATGAGGTGAAGCTCCTCTGTTGGCAGCAACCAACGGAATCAGATCAGCAAAGAGAAAGACAGAAGCCCACCTCTCCCTCCTCCACTAAGGTCATGCCCATGGGATGCCAGGCTGGTAGTGAAGGGAGGGACCACATCCACCTTGTGCCGGGAGAGGCTGATGAGAGGGCTTCGAGCCCCAGAAGAGAAGGTGGCAGGGCTTTCAAGTTAAATGGGGCAACCCCTAGTCATGTTAGCTGCCGAACATTGTCTGAATTAGTGACCATGTTCCAGAGGCTTTTTGTCGTGAAGCCGTGAGCAAGGCCTCAGCGACATGGCCTCAGCATTTTCATCCTGCTGCGGGACTGGGGAAATGTGGAGCCTGCAGGCAGTGGCCCATGGCTCCCTGCCTTCCTGCTGGACAGCCCACCCACCTCAGGAGAGGCAGCTCTCACCATCCTCCCTTTTCCCAGGCTGCCCTCAAGTGCCACTGAGATCAGTGGGCTCCCTGGGCAGACCTTCCTGGGGTCCTTCTATTACAGGTGGACTCTGAATGCCTCCACAGGACCTCAAGGACCTGGCACCAAGCTCCCTCCCTCTTCTCCTGAAGCCTCCATTAAGCCCCCCACTACCCTTCCCAGACCTGTCAGCCTCTGCCTGCAGCAGCACTGCCCACACTGTGAGCCCCGGTCCTCCCACCAGAGACCCTTCTCACCTGGGGCCTGACCTCTCCCTGGAGCCCCCACCCAGGTCTTCCACTTTCAACTCCACACAGGAGTTTTATCTGCTCCACTCCACGTGAACAAATGTAGTCCCCTGAGTTCCACCTTCCCAGGGCACTAGGGGACATGAGCTCTTTCACAGGCAGTCAGGCTGGGGCCAGAGCAAGGCATCAGAGCCCACCAGCCATGGGCAGAAAGGGCTTTGGCCCTGCAGGTTGAACAGACTCCCAGCCGCATCCCCACTGCCTTCCAACAGTCCCACAGGCTACCTTGGACTTGCCAGAGCCTCTTATGTGTGTTTCCCTATAAAACCAGTTCATCTACCAACACACAGGACATTCTGGAACACTGCAAACAGCAGCAAGGCCCTGTCTGCTCATGGAGCTCAGGCCCTCAGCCTGGGGTCCAGCCAGACACCAAGCAGCAGGGCCAAGGGGAGTGGGAGGCAGGCAGGCGCCAGTGACCCTGAACTCCCAGAGCCCTGGGCGTGGCCCAGGTCACACGGCACAGCCCATGCTGACTGTCAACAGTGCATCACAAAGAGGCAGAAAGACCTCTTCTAGGAAGAATTCTAGCCCAAGTCATGCCCCTGGAACAAAGTCCTACTTTTGTGAAAACTGAAACATGACTATTAGAACCCACCATAGGCCAGGCAGATCTAACCTTCCCTACGGCTGTTTAAGGCACTTGAATGGCTTATAAACACTACCTGGAAAGATTGTTTCAATCTTGATTTAAGAAAAAAAAGTAATACTGCAAAAGAAGTGTTCCCTAAAAAAATCAATACTTAATTTTTCTAAGAAATAAAATAAATGCTAAGCTCTGCTTAAGTTATATGACACAACAGGTTACCTTGGCACTGCCAGAACAAAGACAAAAACCTGAAATACTGCTTCTGCGTTAGGCTTTTCCCTGGGGAAACAAGAAAGCCCACAAACAAGTAATGCATCTCTGTGTATCCCCTACCTGCGTGCTTGGGGGACAAGAGGGGACCAGGGAGGCCAGGGCCACGTACGTCAGCTGCTATGAAGCGGGCAGTTGAGCCCCGCAGACCAGCTCCAGATTCTCTCTCCTCTTTGGAAAGTGCCAGGCGCATCTGTGGACACGAGCCCTCCCCGATGCGGCCCATGAGCAATGGCTGAGAAACCTGTACTGGGCGCCTAGGGCATGCTTGCAAATGCCCATGGCTCCTGGGTCTGCACGAGGGGCCCACACGCAGTGTCCTACTGCCCCCCACACACTGCCGGCATCTTTGGTCTGGCTGCAGCCAGCGCCTGTGGGAGCAAGAGCTGGTCCCGTCTTTGGGTCATCTTCTCTTTGGTAAGGTTTCCTTCAGAGACCCTGGCCATCCCACTGCCCGTCACGAGCAAGGTGTAACACCCACCGCCCAGTGCAGTTCCGCAGCCACCAGGATGGGCTGATGGTGCAAGCAGCACGAGAGGCTTGGGGGTCCCAGAGGAAAGCACGGCTCGGGTGGTGCCCACCTGCCCACCGCTGCCTGTCAAGTCCTAAGGCTTCTGAGGGGGAGGGTCACGAGGTGGGGGCCAGGGGCCTGGGCCTCCTAGCTTCTCTGTGGAGTGTTGTTCTCTGGCTCTGAGAGGTCAGAGGGCAAGTCACGGCTTTTCCTGTTTGCCCCCTGGGCCTCATCCTCCAGCAGGTCTTGGGGATCCCTGAGGAAGACGACCATGACCGTGATGTTGTCATGGGAGCCCCGCTCCCGGGCTGCAGCCACCAACTCCTCGGCGACTTGCAGCCCGCTGCCCTGCTGCCTGACCAGGTGGCTCTGAACGAGGCCAGCCACGTCCTGGTGAGGGACAACATCGAAGAAGCCGTCGCAGGCCAGCAGCAGGTAGTCCTCGGAGCCGGTCAGCTCCCAGGAGGCCGCATCCGCCTCCCCAGACACATAGGGCTTCTGGAAGATGTCCCCTGAGCGTGGGAGAGAAGCACGTTGTGTCAGAGGATCGCGCTGCTCGCTGCTCCATCCCATCCCACCAGGTCTGGCCTCACTGATGTCACCTGTCCTCCAACACCCGTGCTCATGGACGAGGACACGGGTGAAAAAAGAGCTTCACCTGGAGGGTGACGTGACAGATTTATTCTGATGTCACTGAGGACAGGATCCAAATCTAGTGGGGCCAGGGCTCAGCTCCACAAAGCAACTTTCTCCCTGTGGAGTGAGGCCCCACGTGAGCGGCCCAGGACGTTACACAGGCTGTGGCCCTGGCCCTGGCCCTCCTGAGCTCCCAACAGCTCCCCTCGGACACCTGACAGGCACTCAACTAAACGTGCTCAAATGCTCACTTTTCCTCTGTCACACCTGTTCTTCCAGTTTCCCCATCGTGGAAAACGACACCATGATCCCCAGGTCCTTATGCTCAAATCTGGGGGTTCCTCCTGATTCTCTCTCACAAGCCACATCCAATCTATTAGGAAGTCCTGTCAGCTTTACCTTCAAAATGTAGCTTGAACCCACCTCTCTGCCTTGTTTCTACGACTCACACCTCACCCAGGCCCCACAGAGCTTCCAGATGGTCCCCGCCTTCTGCTCTGGTCCTGACAGTCACTTCTCCATGGATCCTAAACTAGACCATGCTGCCCCTTACACGGAACTGCCCAGAACTCCCCTCCCCTGGGGAGGGATCCCGGCTCCCCAAGTTCTACATACTGGTGTGTCCTGAGACACAACAGCAGAAGCTGCAGAGAGAGGGGCTGTAAAGAAGGCAGTATGTTTAGCAAGAAAAACAGACGTTTCAGGAGGCTGGAGGGATGGATGCACCATGGCAGGGGTTAGCAGAAAGCAGGTCATTTCTAAGTACCTGGAGGAGAGGTGTGACTGCCACGTCCCCAGACAGGCCTGGCAGTAAAGGGATGCTGAGAAAATAGGATCGGGTGCCAAGAATGGGGGTGCTTTTACTTCAGATTTTAAGACAGAATCATTAGTATGAATGGGGGGGGGAATAAACCTCACTTATAAAATATTTTAAAATTATCTTCTAGGTAGCCACAGGTTTCCTACTAGATTTTTCTATGTGTTTCAATGAAGAGATAATGATATATGACTTGAATCACAATTATTGGTATGAGATGCCAGTTTCTAAGGTATCTGTTCCTGCACTTTCTAAGTTCCCCAGAGTCCCTCCAACCAGCTCGATAACACAATCCCACAGACCACAGCTGCCTATTCAGCACATGACACTGCCATCCCCAACAGCTGGGTGAGCCCGTGGGTCTTGAAGGGTCTAGAGGCCTGGGCCCTGGGCGACCTTTCTCTCCCACCCCTTACCTCCTTACCAATGGCTCTGGAGACGGCCAGGGTCCCATTGACTCTCCAGCAGTCCATGTGAGACACGAAGCCACCCAGCGCTTCGATGCGCTCCTTCTCCTCCTGTGGGAGACAGCCAGAGTGGGGCCTGGGCACGCTGATGGCATAGGTGCCCAGCCAATGGGGTAGGGTGCCCAGCGCTGCCACTGGGTGGAGACAAGCTGGTTTCTAAGACAGCGCTGGAAGCCACAGCTCTTGAACGACGCCCAAAAGCGGCATTAGCAACTCAGTGAGAAATTATAAATAACCTGTCCTTCACTTGTTGGAATGGCTAAATAGGTTATGGTGCAAATACAGACGGGCCACCCACGGTCACCGACTGACAGCAGGTTCCTAAGCAGCATTTCAGGGTCAGGGAGACGCTCACGAGGCAGCAGAAAAGAGCACAAGCCCCGGCCGGGGTCAGACGGCAGGCCCCTCAGGTGCCTCATCTTTCCCACAGACACTGTTCCTTCCCTGTAAACTGCTGGGAGAGTGAAACCAAGGGTGTGCCGTGTGCAGCCACTCGGCAGGGCTGAATGAAACCTGAACCCGGCTCTGGACGGGCCCTGTGCCCCTGGGTCCTCGGCCTTCTCCTCTACCCCCAGGTACTGCCTGGCTCCCCACAGCACGGCGATGTTCCAGTCCTGAGAGAAAGATAGAGGCCTCGTCCAGCCATGAGTCCTAAAAATGTCTTTGGTCTTATAAATTCCCCTGAAGGAGACATTTCCAGGTATGAGCCTGCTGCCTGAAGGGTGGTAACAACAGCGTCTGCTGTTTCACAGAGGACGAGCCCGACGCTTAGAAGGGGTGGAGCCAGGACTGAACATAGCCATCTGTCGCTGCTCTTTGCCACGTTGCCACACTGCCAGGCTCTGAAAGTGTCTGGAAAATGCTGCCTGGGAAAAGTCCGCAGTGGGCCTCAGAGGAGGTGCTGGACACTGAGCTTACCCGGGTGTGGGCAGGCAGGAGCAGAACCAGCAGAACCAGAGGTTTGCATCTCGTCCTAACTTGGGCCGAATTTCACCTGACTGCTTGTCCTGGGGTAGGAGGGCCCACCGGGGAGCAGGCACGGAAGGCCTCAGAGTGACAGAGGATACCTGCCACTTCCTGGCTATGTGCTCTGGGCAAGTTACATAACCTCTCTGGACCTCAGTTCTCTCCTCTAAACAACGGGGAAAGCATGTGTAGGAGGCTGTGAGCCATGGCGGGGCCAGGGAACGCTGTCAACCCTGGCTGTTGTGATCACTCCCTGCAGTGCTTTGCAGAAGCCACAAAAAGAAAAGACAGTTCCATACGATTACATAAAACCAACACTTACATGTGGAAAAGCCCATAAAGAAAGACAAAAGAGAATTTGCAAATCACCACACAGACAGGGAGCCAAGCTCCCTGACACATATGAAATGCCTACAGATTGATAAGAAAAATAGCAACAGCTTAGGAGAAAAATGGGCATAGGACAGGAATGGAGTGTTCTTAGGTAAGGTTGACTTTTGAAAAGATGCTCAAGCTAGCTCTGTAAGAGAAATACAAACGAAACAAAGGCCTTCTCACTTCTCAGATAGCAGGACCCCACAGAGCCTGAGCGGGCAGTTTGGCAAATCTGTACACTCTGATCCAGCTATCACACACACTTCTAGGAATGTACCCTGTAGATATACCTGACCCTGAACAATGAAATGCTGTACTAAGTTATTTATTGCTGCTTTGTTTTCAGTGCCAAGAGACTGAAAAAAATCTCAACGTCCAGCAAGGAGAGATGGGAATGAATGGAATTCCAGCAGCCCTGTAGGAGGGTGGGAACACTTTATGTGCCAACATGGAACACCCACCTGACACAGGTTAGGTAAAAAGTCCGGTGCAGAGCAGCATGTGGGGGCCTACCTACGGGCATTCCCAGATGTGCAAACTCTCGCTCTCCCCCTTGGGAGACAGACTGGACACTTCAATGTGATGTGGTCCAAGTAGGAATGTCATCCTGTTCAGGTCAGGACCCAGAGGCTCAGCCGGGTGAGTGACCTCAGGGTCCCAGCACAGCCTCTGCTCAGTGAAGCCCTAAGCCTGCTTCCTTCCAGCCCAGCGTCACCAGCCCCCTGCAGCCCTCCTCCCCCAGGTGGTTGGCTGCTCCTTGCCTGTGTGTACAACAGAACCCTGTACATTGATCTCATTTACTGGGCTGCTTACGGGGCAGATGGCCCAGCTCTCCCCTGTAGCTCTTGGAAGGAATGGCTCACTTGGGACCCCCGGCTGTTAACATGCCACTAGGGGACCCTCTGGCCACTCGAGTCAGGCAAGGGAGCCCTCCCTATGAAGGAGTGCTAGGAGTTTTCTGAGAGGATGGTCCAAAGGCCCTATTCCTTCCTAATCTGCCCCAGCAACCCCTGGCCAGGGCTCCCCTGACCATCTGTTTCCCCCATGGACCCAGCACAATGGGGACAGGGATGTCCCAGGTGGGGGTGGAGGGAGCCCCTTACCTGATGCTCGGGTTTATGCGGCTCCATCAGCTTCACCACCTGCCCCTGCTGCACCAGGATGACCTGGGAGTCCCCGAGCCAGGCGATGTGCAGGGTCTTTCCTGTGATGAGAGCACACACACCTGTGGTGCCGCTCTGCAGCCGCTGTGGGGAGAGAAGACCCAAGGGGAGAGAGTGGGCTGAGCACCTGCCCCCCAGGCATACGGGGTCCAGACTGAGCAACTTCTGGAAAAGCGCTCAGCCAGAAAAAGGAACTGAGTGCAGATGCACAATGGGCACCGTTAGTGTCACGGGATTACGCTGCGTGGAAGGAGAGCACATCCTGTGTGAGCTCATTTATATCAAACTCTGGAAAAAGCAAACTCAATTGTCTATTGTGTCAGGAAGCAGAGGAGTGGTTGTCTGAGGAGCAGGTGGGCAAGAGGGCAGGAAGAACTTCTGGCGTTGATGAATATGTCCGTTATTGTGAGGGTTTCACGGGTGCCAAACCTATCAAGTCGGACACTTTCAACACGTGCAATTAATTAACTATGTGTCAATTTCATCGCAACAAAGCTGTTTAAAAATAATACACTAAACTAAACACCTGCTTCAGAGACTCCATTCTCAACTCTGACAGGCAGCCCTGAGCTCGGTGATCTTTCTTACCTCCTAGGGATGACCGTGGCCAGGAGGGCTGAGGCATTTTCGCTTTTCACTGGTTCCCAGCTTATGGTTTTAGATGCCATACAGTTTTCTGTTAAGTCCAGCTTTGCTGATTTGTGTTCTGTGCTCAGAGCATCTGATGACAGTGCAGCCCCCACCCCAAGTCTCCTCATCAGCTGTGTTAACAGGGGCAGGTCTTTTAAACTCTCTGAGCCTCTGTTTTCTGATGTATAAAGTGGATACAGTCTTAGTATCTACCCCACGGGGCTGCAGGAGGACCCACTGTAGAGAACACAGGTAAGGTTCAGTTGGGAGTAAGGTCACAGGGGGGCCGGATGCATTCTTTCTTTTTTCAGAAACAGATGCCTCCTCCCTGCATGGCTCTAACTCCTGATGGGCACCAGCACCTGCCAAGACCCTGCCCAGGAGAGCAAGGGCAGGTGGGGCTGTGTACTAACCACGAGTTTTCTTTTCTGTATTTTATGATGCTTTGACAAATCAGGGGCCTTGCTAACCTTGGAGAGAATGCACCGCCAGGGCCCGTTAATTCCTAAGGATAGCAAACGTCTCCCCCACCAGCACCTTTCATGTACAAGCCAGCCAGTGGGAAGCCCATGTGCCCAACTATTTCATTTGTGTCTCGTGCCAGGCCAATGCTCCCCCTGGCCTGGATGGACGGGGACCACCCCTGTAGCTCAGAGCCCATAGAGGTGATTCCAACTATCCAATTCTAAGCTTGCTGTGACTTGCTGGTCCTGCCTCACCCATGCCTTCCTGTGGAGGCCACAGGGAAGGCTCTGGCCATGCTTTCCTCTCTCCCTTGGCCTCCTGACCAACCTGGTACTTCCGTGTGTGTCACTGCATGGGAGGGCATCTTGGGAACTGTTATCACTGTGTCTGTCATCTTACTATGCTTGATTAAAATAAGATCTTGAGCACATCTTCACACAGCCTGCCCTTCCCCATGAGGCCTGCACACCCTCTGCTTCAGGGAGGGTCTACGTTGCTGCAGGGCCAGGCATGGTGGATCAGGGGCAAGTTTACGCTGCTTCTATTCAAATGAAAAACAAGCCCCCTCTGATTGTAAGAACGAAATCACATGACTGCCAGCAGCATTTAGTGAAGACCTTCCAACACCACTAACCACTTCAATTTCTATCCCTTTGCAGGGCCAGGCCTCTCAAATGCTAATGGCTACTGATCCCCAAATTGTACAGGATGCGATTCGTCTGCCAGTTCTCACCTCTCGCTTGGCTTTCAAGAGGAACATCTCATCGGTGTGCCGGAAGGCCTCTCTGAGGGCTCTTGCGGGGTCTGTGGGCAGCTCTGGCTGGCGGGCAGTGTTGGCATGTACGTGCACAGCGGCGTACTTTGCGGCATCCACCCCTCCATGACCGTCAAACACAGCAAAGTAGGCACGGTCCACAGGGTCCTGGTGGGGAATGCAGTGGGAGTCACCACCCTGCTGGCCTCACGTCTGACCTAGGCCTTGACCTGGCCAGAGGCTCTTGTCTGGGGGTGGAGCTCAGGAACTGACTGGAAGGGTCTGGAAGATTCAGCATGGCCTTTACCATCAGACAACCCTCCGGAGCCTCAGTTTCACCTTCTATAGTGAGTTGCTGGGAACATAAGATGAGGTAAGAGGTACCAGGTCGCTCCTAGTGCTTGACAGAGCAGGGCTCAGCAATCATGAGTCCATGCGAACATGGTGCTCGGGGCCTCCACTTCTAACAGACTTGGGAAAACCACTTCTTGTCTCAGTCCCTCAGTTAGGAAAGCAAGGTGGCCAGTGGCCCAGACGCACTAGAATGATGAATTGGGCCTCCTAGACCTCTGCGAAGTGCTTTGAGAGCTGCCCCGCACGTCGGCTTTCACATAGCAGCTGTAGTATCACTCCTGCCGTGGCTCTGTCCGGAAGCTCTGCTCAGCACCCCACCTCTGTGCAAGCTCTTCTAGGCTGTCCTGATTGGGGTCACTAGCCTCACGCACTACCCTGGGGCCCAGGAGGTGGAGCATTGGAGGAGGAACACTCACAGACAGGCCGAAGAGCTGGTTGAAGGTGGGAAGGCACACGTGTCGGTCCTCCATCTTGCGGCGAGTGTTCCGGATGGCATGGATGGAGACCAGCCACTGCTGCTGTGGAGCCCGGGCAGTTGAGGGCACCTGCTTCTGCCACTGGCTGCATACTTCCCAGAGCCGGTTAAAGAAGCTGTGCGCCAGACCCTTGGCATCCAGCACTGATGGGCAAGATGGAGGACCGTTAGGGAAGCACCAACACAGGCCAGCTGACAATCCACTCGCTCTCCCTCACCCCATTCCTGTGGCCTCTGAGTTTTCACAGGCCTGCACAGGACCCACCAGCCTGTCACACTTTGGGCACACCAGCCTAATAAACTACGTGTGACAGGCTGCGTCACCAGCAGTGAGAAATGTCTGGTATGGCAATATGAACCAGGGGCTCCCTGCCCCCCGGTGGAGCACCTCCACTCATGGGAGCCACCCCAAGGAAAGAGATGGCAATGGAAAGATGATCTGAGGACAAAGTAACCGATTACTTATAATTGTAAATTAGTTAAAAACAACACATATCCATGACAGAGTAAATTATGGTTTATTCTCTTGATGAAGAATTAAGCTATTAAAAATGATTTTTGCAACTCAACAGGTAACTGCCATATGTCCAGGCACCCCTGCGGAGTTGTCCCAGAGAAGTTAAGACTATGTTCACACAAAAAGCTGTGCCCGAATGTACACAGCAACTTTATCTGTAAAGCCGAAAACAGGAATTGGCCCAGATGTCCTTCAACGCGCGAGGGTTTAAACAAACTTAGGTACATCAAGCCACAGAACATCACTCAGCAGGAGAAAGGACGGAGCTATTGACACACACGGAAAACTGATGTCTCTCCAGGGAATTATGCTGAGTGAAAAAAGCCAATCCCCAAAAGTTATCTACTGTGTGATTCCATTTCTATGCATTCTTGAAATGACAAAATTATAGAAACAGAGATTAGTGACTCTTAGGAGTTGCCGGGGGGAGAGGGGTGTTAGGGTGACCACACAGGGGCACATGACGGAAACCTGTGGGATGAAATTGTTCTGTGTCTTGATTATGTCAGGACCTGGTCATGATCTATCACCATAGTTTTGCAAGATGTTACCGTTGGAGGGAAATGGGTAAAGAATGCCTGGGATTCTAATGTGTTGTGTAACTGAGGCTACGGTTCTCTCAAAATAAAGTTAAATGTAAAAAACTAAAGGGTAAGACAAAAATGGACTTTTATAGAGCTGGCAAGCATGTAAAATGCTTATGTCATGATATTAAGGAAAAACACTGATATTAAGAAAACATGTGAAAAAAGGAAGATGGGAAATTCCACATACAGTTTAATCATGAGTACGTGAAAAAGCCTTCAACCACCTGGACCCAGACAATAAAAGGCAGGGAAGGCACGAAACCACAGTCAGCAGTGGGTATTTACAGGTGGTGGTTTATGGGTGATGTTTTTTCTTAAGTACACCTTTTTAGTGCTTTCTTAATTTTCCATTATAAGTGTTAGTCCCAGGTGATGGTTTTAAAATACGTCCATAAATTCTTTGATACTTTTCCCTTCAAGACTGGGAGCTCAATTCCCTCCCCTTGAGTGTGCAACTTAATGACCTTAGTGACCTGCTTCTAATAAATAGAAGAAACCGGAGGTGACCATGAGTGGCTTCAGACACTAGGCCCTAAGAGACGCTGTGGCTTCCACCTTGCGAGCCCTCCGTCTTTCTCACTATCTCTCCCTCTCTCTGTCTCCCTCATGAATCACTGGCTCTGAGGAAAGCTAGCTCCCATGCCAGGAGGGCTCAAACAGCCCTGTGGAGAGTCCACATGGTGTGGAAGTAAGCCTCCTGCCAATACCCGTGTGACTGAACCATCTTGGAAGTGGAGACTCTGCCCCACGGGCCTTCGTCTGAAATCCTGAGACCCTGGGCCAGAACCACCAGGTCATCTGTTCCCAAATTCCAGACTCACAGAGACTGTGGCATTAATAAATGTTGATTGCTTTAAGCTGCTAAATTTTGGAGCAATTTGTTGTGCAGCAACAGGTAATACCCCCCACAACACGGATTTAAAACAAAATGAAACAAACAAAAAGCAAATTCTACCTAAATCTGGCTGGTAAGGAAAGATTAACAAAGAACAGGTCCAAAGGAAACCCCAGGTGCTACACCTCAGAGACTCAGTTCATTTCAATACACAAACCCCTCCTTGGGACCCTGCTGGCCCAGGTGTGAGCGGCTGGTATAGGGCTGGTCACATAGGAGGGGGGCCCCAAGGCAAGTAACGGGAAACAGGGCAGACTCAGGAGTGTCACAGGCCACGCTCAAAAGACTTGGGGAGTTGGAGAAAAGCTCTTGCCCAAAGGCAGTGGCTGCAGAAGAAAATGAGGGGAAGCCAGAGGAGGCATGGAGGGTCTGCGAGCACAGGTGGCCTTGGAAAGACACATCCGAAGGAATCCACACATCGAGGAAGGAGTTTCTAGAATTGGCTGCTGCCACCACACCAGCATTCGGTGGCCATTCAGGCATTTGGTGAGAACTGGGTTTTGGCAGGCCTGAAACACCCAGGGAGGTACACGGTAGTGTTTACTCTTTTGCCTTGAGAGAGTACTATGTTCCTGTCAACGTGTTTAAGCTTGACTCTGGGCTCCAGCAAAGGGCAATTACCACTGAGGGTAAGCTGCGGGACGATCACCTGACCCACACACTCCTGATGCCACTCAGAAGGCACGCCTGCTTTCCTGGCAACTGCTCCCTGGGGAGGAGCTGCTGGTAGCTCCACCTGACCCGGCAGCACAGACGTCTCAGTCACGTGTCTTCCCTTGGGTGGTGATTCTCTTAACACCCACGGACAAACTTTACTACGTTCTGCTCCCATGACCGGGACGAGCTTATCCAGGCGGGGAGCCCAGGCCAGCATGGAAGGCAGGAGCGGGCGGCAACTTCCTCCTGCGGGGGCCCTTCCCTCCTTCAGCAGCGAGCGGGAGCCCCCCAGTGGAGGGCTCCGTCACTGTCAGCCAACGCACTGTTCCTTCCCGCCAGCAGGTGGTGCTGATTTCCCGCGGGGCGGCAGGCCGGGCGGGGTCCACGGGTGCTCCCTTGGCCAGGCCAGGCGGACAGCCTGCGGGCTTTGCAGAGGACACTGCTGCCTGTCACTGAGCCGCTATCTGCGCCTCCCAGGCGGAAACACGAGGCTGTGCTGGGATGGAACACAGGCAGGGAGCCAGGGAAAAGGGCAGGAGATGTGGGTGAGAAGGGCCCTGAACCTACCGCAAGGAGAAGCGCCGTGGTTTTCTTCTCTTTTCTCCACCTGTTCCTCACTGTGCCCTCAATGCTTGCACTAATGCTGATAATACAGGCAGACCTCGTTTGATTATGCTTTCCTTTATTGTGCTGGGCAGATGCTGCGTTGATTACAAACTGAAGACAAAACCCCTCACCAGCAAAAAGATCACCACTCGCTTTGTTGGGGTGGCCTGGAACCGAACCCACAATATCTCTGAGGTCTGCCTGTAATTAAGTAACCTGAAGATGTGAGCAAGGCTATGGTGGCAATCATGCAATACATAAGGGAACCAAATCAACACACTAAACCCTTAACTTACACAACGTGAGATGTCAACATAGCTCCATTATAAAAGAATAATAAAGTAACAGTCAAAAAGGAAATGGCAAAGAAAGGGGAATCTGCTGAGACTCCCTCCCACTGCCTCCAGGGCCAGGCTGCCCCAGAACCCCGGATGTGCTCTGCATCCTGACTGGCCCACAGCCTTGCCTGTGGCCTGAGCTCCACTTTTCCCCAGTGAGGGTGGAGCAAATGGCAGCTCCCAGCCTGGGCTCACCACACACTCTGCCATGGGCCACACCCCAGAGGCTCTCGCTCCCTGTAGTTCAGATCTGACATGAACGGTGTGGGGACAAAACCCCAAAAAACAGTTTCCAGGCTCTCGGCCTCACATAGAAAGTTGCTGGCTCAGGTAGTAAATGGCCATCAACTGTGATCAGATGGCCAGCAGCTGTGGCTAGTTGGCCGTCAGCTGTAACCCGTAAGCCATTGGCCACTAATATAACGGCTGTGGCTACGCTAGCAAAAAAGAATGGGGGCTAGCAAGAAGATGGTGGCTGGCAAGTGCGGACTGCTGTTAGGCAGATTATGTAGATCCTGCTTCCTGTGTCTCCAGCCCAGCCGCCAGCGAGAATATATTGGTTTGACTCCCCTATCTATGGCTCCGTGGGTGTTCCTGTTTGGCCTTACCGTGTCCTGCGTTCTTGGGCGGGGAGTGGGAGCTGAGACCCTGCACGACAAATGGCGCAGCGAGCAGGGTCCCCTGCGTGACAAATGGACACTTTGTTGAAATACGATAGAAAGGAATTACTAGCATAGTAACAGGAAGACAAGCAAAATAAGAGCCCGGTGGTAGGGACAGAGCCCCAGAAAGCAGTTTCCAGGCTCTCAGCCTCACATAGAAAGGTGCTGGCTCAGGTAGTAAATGGCCATCAACTGTGATTGGATGGCCAGCAGCTGTGGCTAGTTGGCCGTCAGCTGTAACCAGTGAGCCACTGGCCACTAATATAACTGCCGTGGCTACGCTAGCAAAAAATAGGGGCTAGAAAGAGCGGATTGCAGAGAGGCGGATGCCGCCGGTGAGAATATAGTGATATGACTCCCCTACTTATGGCTCCGTGGGTGTTCCTGTTTGGCCTTACCGTGTCCTGCGTTCTTATGTGGGGAGCGGGAGCTGAGACCCCGCTGGACGCCCTGCACGACACCGGCCTCTTTAGGATGAGGCTCACTCTCTGTTTCTGGGTTCCTCTGGACACATAGCTCAGGGCCGCCCCGCTGACCACTGTCCCACAGGCAGGCTGCCTCCCCCAGCTCTCACAGACACCACGGACTCTCCACCTGATGGGATGGGGTCAGCCCAGGCCCTAGGCCAACTCTGGCATTTAATACCAGCTGGACCTCAAGGCTGCCTTGGGGAACCCGCTCTGACATCACCATGGGGCGATGCTGCCTGAGGCAGAAGAGCAAGAGTACAACAGAAAGCACCTCGGTCAGTGTCCTCCGTGTAAAATGGAATATGCGTCATTCATCCCCTGGCTGTTCTGCAGCCCAGTGAGCGGCCACTGCGCTTCCCCCGAGCGGCCACTGCGCTCCCCCCGACTTCTTGCTCGGAGTGCTATCCTCTGCATTGTGACCCTGCCACGCTGTCACGAGCACACATGTCCGGCACTGCCCCTTCACAGCCATAAGCCACGTGCTGCCATAACCACCCTTCCACCAGCAGAACAGGAAAGGAGATGGAAACCAAGTAAGCCCCGCCTTCTCCCATCCTGTTGCACCCTGGCGGCCTGTCCCTTGCCTAGCTGACAAGCCTGTCTCTGGGAGAGCGAGAACTCACGGGTCACAGGGGTCTTCTCCTTCTCCTCTTCCTCTTTGTCCTCCTCCTCCTGCCTGGGCAACTTCCTGAATTCAGAAAGGTCCATCTGCAGCAGCTGGGAAATTGCCTCGTGGGCTAGCGATGAAGCAAGTGGTAGCGGAGCATTCCTGGGATGGGAATAAGAAATGGACTGGAGATGGCTCCTTGGCAGAAGCCAATGCCCCGGCGCCTGCCCACACCCTCCAGAGGGAGATCTCAGGCTCCCTTCCCCCGGGAAAGCCCTTCTCGAGGTAGTGATAATTGCTCACACCCCAACATGGGGCCTCGAAGAGTAGGTCCACGGGGAGCTGGATGGATGTCCACACAATGCCATTTACTAGGGCTTTCACTGCACCAGACATGTGCTGGGGCTGATGGGGAAGGGGTGTCACAGATGTGTGAGCTGTGTACAGGCCAAATAAACTGCCTAACGTCCAACCTGATGACAGCATCTGGTCACCAATACCGGCTGGGGACGCCTGAGAGTTGGGGAGTCTTATGGGTTGAATTATGTCCCCCAAAATTCGTACGTTGAAGTTCTAACCCTCAGTGCCTCAGATGTGCCCTTATTTGGTTGGTTGCAGATGTAATCAGTTGAGAAGAGGTCACTTTGGAGTAGGGTGATCCCCTAATCCAGTAACACGGGTGTCCTTATCAAAAGGGGAAATACAGACACATGCAGGGAGAATGGGTGAGGAAGGATGAAGGCAGAGACCAGAGTGATGAGCCTACAAGCCAAGGGCGGCCAACAACCACCAGAGGGAACCAGCCCTGCTGCCCCTGGATCTCGGACTTCCAGCCTCCAGAAACCTAGGACAATACATTTGTGTTGTTTAAGGCACCCAGCCTGAGGTCCTTCATCACAGCCACCCCAAGAAACAAATCAAGGGAGTGTGAGACCCCTGGGCTGCATCTGGAAGGTTGAGCTGTGCACGGCCCAGGGGGTCCCCTGTCCATCAGGGCAGCTGGTACAAGGGAACACTGGGAGGAGGGGGACAGGTGTCAGGGCAGTGGGGAGCCATGACCTTGGTGTTTTGAGGAGGGATGTGACATGATGGGATTGGTCTCTCTGGCCTCGCTGCGGAAAATGGACTGCAGAGTAAACACTACGGGGAGGCCAAGGCCCGAGCAGAACAGGGCCTGGTGGTGGACAGGAGGGGACAGAGCAGGTGCTGGGCAGGAGCCGGATGGGTTCCTTGTCCACAGCGAGTCTCAGCTGTCTCAGCTTCTGCTGAAGTCTAGAGGTCTGTGGCTGGTGGGCATGTGGTCTGGACTGAAGACAGGGCCTTGGAATGAATGGGGGCTGTAGCTGGAAGAAGCTCTCCTGGGCGGAGTAGCCTGGGGGCCGGGAGCAGCTGGAAAAGTGGGATGACTCCAGAGGCAGCTGTGGAGGAACGATTCCAGGAAGCAAGAGTTGGCTGAGTGCTTTGAAGGTCATAGACACCCAGAATAGAGCTGGGGGTGGGCATGGGTAGGAATAGGAAAGCAAATGGAGGGAGGAAATAGAAGCTCCTAGTAGGAAGTCCTGCGGATAGAGAGACTGAGGCCAGTGGAGAAGGATATCGGAAATTCTGCCACACATGCACTTTTCCATGGGCTCCCAGGCCTGCCTGCCTGGCTCAGGGGCTGGCTCCCACACCATGTCCCTGGGAAGCCCTCCCTGGCTCCCCCAGTAATAGAGGTCACTCCCTCTGCCCCTACAGCCTCTAAGATGCATCCTGACCCCAGAATCTGCCTCCCTACCAGTGGGAGCCCCTCGCAGGCCAGAGCACGTGTGTTCACCCCCATGTGCCTTTCACTGAGGGCTGGGCCAAGGCTCAAGGCAGGTGGCCAGTAATTCTCTTCTGGGCTCACACTCTTAGCTTCACCCAGAGGGCAAGGACCTCCCAAAAGCCTGGAGGACGGGTCACGTCCCTTTGGGGCTGGACGTTCGTGGTGTGTCTATAGATGATCTTAGGAATCTACAGCGATGAATGAGAGGGTGACTCAGCAGAGAAGCCTCTGGAACTATTTTTGAAAAACAACCAGCCAAGACATGAGAGAAATGAGTTCCTCTGCCGTTTGGGGGTTTCCTGCCAATCGCTGGGTTTTCCTTTTTCACAGGCGAGAGAAAGGGTGTCTGTTCCCCTTGCACCATGTGAGGTCAAGCTTTGTGCTTCCTGAAGGCCCTCTGAAGCCCCGCCACTGAGGCCACTAAGGGCAGAGGAGCAGCTTCCGGCAGTAGGGACCCACACAATGCCTGGCTGTGGGCCACAGGCTTGCTTCCTGGACGCCCCTCCCGCCTCATCCAGGGGTCCCGCCCAATACACCCTCAAGGCATTCAAGCCCTGCCTCACTGGGGCTTCTAATGTGGCCAGAAGATACTGCAGTGAACGGGACAAGGTGTGTGTAAGGCCCAGGGAGCGGAGACACCCTCTAGTCCCGCCCACCTCAGGGGTTTTCAAGGAGTTTCCAGTTTAGCAGCAGAGATGAAAACGCACATAAATAACACAGTGTACGGTGTGCGCTGCTTGGGGACCTGACATGTGACACCTGCTAACAAGGGGAAAGACAGGACATAAATCATCACACCCTTGAACTCAGTGATGTGACTTCCAGTCTCATAAAACATACCATTACGATCTGAAAAAACTCCATGGACCTACATGCTTGGGCCCATTACACCCAAGAGCCCTCGAGCTTGAGCTCCAGGGATGGGAGGCTGCCCAGTGGGAACGTGTACGTAGTCAGATACAGTGTAGAATATCCGAGTCTACTTGGGAAAGAACTACTAGAAAAGGACACAAGTAACTGAGAGTAAATCCAGTAAGATGGCTGAAAAATGTAAGACTTTAAAATACTACATTTTAAGGTGCTTTAAGGTAGAGTTGCGGCGGGGGCCTAAGGTGGCCATGGGAGCTCTGCAGAGGCCTGTGCCACCCCCTCCTGGTCTCTCCTGTCACTAATGGTCTCAGGCCTGTTCTGTCCTCCTGCTAATTAACGAGTGCCCATTTAACACCTGAGCCCAGGGCCTGTGGCCTCCTCCCGCCCTCTCAGCCTCATCTGCTGCTAGGGCCTCAGGGGGCCCCACTCCACCTCAGACAAGTCCTGCTTTTCCCTACATTTACTTTGAGTCACCTGCCCTCCTTCATAAAACTCACTCTCCCTGAGGCCCTGCGCCCCACAGTTCCTTCAACCGACCCGACTTCTCCAGCTCAGGCCCCTCCCTGGGCAGGAGGGTGGTCGCCTGCTCCTGTGCAGCCCCCCTCCTCTTTCTCATCCCCTCCCATTTCCAGTCTTGTGAAGCAAAATCAGCCCCCACCTCTCATATGTCCCTTTTTGGCACTCTTCCCCCAACACGGGTGCCAGGCCTCCTGGGCCTCCTTTTCTTCCCACAGCCCATGAGCCTCCATGGGAGGCCCAGTGGCTGCTGGGAGGACAGACCTGGTGGCCTAGGCCCCTCGACTTTCCTTCTCCCTTCTGAGAGCTGCTGCTGTGCTTGGCCAGCTCCCTCTCCTCCCATTCTTTGTGCTTCTGGCCCCGAGGCAAGCAGAGCTCTGGGAGCCCTCCTCTCTCCTCTCCTACACCCCCCAGCACCCATCCAGCACCCACAGCACGGAGTTGTCAGGCCCCAGTCTCACTTTGCTCTACCAGCCTCGTCTCTAGGCCAATGCTCACTAACGACTGCTGACTATACCAGAAGCTAAGAGAAGGGCCTGCAACAGATTCTCCACAATCACCTTTGTTGGAGAGCATGGCCCTGCTTATGCATTGATCTCTGACTTCCAGCTCCAGAGCTGAGACAACACGTTACTGTTGCTCTAAGCCATCAGCTGTGCTGCTTTGTTATAGCCACCCTGGGAAACCAACACAGCCCTGTCACGGGGATTCATGTAGGGAACATAATCGGCACAGGGCAGGACGTGTGGGGTAAACGCTGGGGCCAAGGTCAGCATGTGGCACATACCGTGCCCCAAGCTCATGGCCCGTGCTGTCCCCTTCCAGTAGGTGCATGGCCTACCTGCTGTTCAGGAAGCCCACTGCCAGCTCTGCCAGCTCGCCCTCTACCTCCTCCTGGCTCAGCACTGTCCCTGGGGCGTTCCATGGCAAAGGGCTCTCTGGGCTCAGTGGGGTTGGGAAGTCACGTAGGAACGCGTCCAGGAAGCCAGGGGTCTCCTCTGCCATCTGGCTGCTCTGCTGTGGGGCTCCAGAGGCCATGCCCAGAGCATCCCGGGGGGTGGGGGGGCTGCTGCCGGGGTTCCAGTCAGGCTTCACTCTGGGGAGAGATGTGAGAGTAAAAACGTTAAGGTGCTCGGTGCCCAGCTCTGGGGTCACCGCGCCCTTGCCCTGCGGTGCTGAGTACCCGATGCCTGCTCTCTTCGGCACCTCCAACCATCACACAGCAGGGGCTACACCAAGCCCAGGTCTCACGGCAGAAGGGCAGGACCTCCTGGCCTAACACACAGTTCAGGAGGCCCAAGTAATCAGGAGGGACAACACTGATGTCCCCATGCAGGTCTGAGAGGAGACATGGGAGCTTAGAGAAGTGGCTTCAGGAGACAGAGCTAGGAGCAGCGGTTGCATGGATGTCCTGAAGGAGAAGGAAGGCGGGTTCCTGGCAGAGAGGCTCAGAGTGGCCAATGGTGGGTGGGCAGGAGAGGGACCCCAGGAGCAGGCCACTGAGGTAGATGAATGTGGCAGGTGAAGGTGTTCCACCTGACCTGGGACCTGGGCAGCCAGGAGGTGAGGAAGTGATACTACCAGGTCTGTGAGCCTACAAGTGGTGCCCAGAGGGAAGAAGGGACACCTCTTGGCGAAAGGAAGAGAAGTCTTGGACGGGACAATGGCAGGGCCCACATGCAGGAAATGGTCTGCCCTGGTTTATTTCGGAAACAGACTAGAAGAGGAGCAGGAAGGGCACCCTAGAATATGGGCAGGAGGGAAGCAGAGGGTGAAGGAAGGATAGTCAGGGGCATCTGGGACATGGTCGTGCTTAGTAAGTCCTCTCTGACAGGAGGAGCCCAGAGTTTCCTAAGGCCCAGCTGGAACCCAGGCGCTGTGGACGGCACATGTCACTGACCCTAGTGCCCTGGGCACAGCTCCAGCCTCAAGGCTCTTCCACCTTGCAACCTTGGGAAGGCCGAGGGCTTACTAGCTACCAGGCCCTGTGTATTAACCGAAACACCCCTGGGAGCCAGGACGAGCTCCCATTTCACAGATGGGAACACTGAGGCTTGGAGACAAGCAGCTCTTTGCCTGAGAATGGACGACGGGATATTGGAGGGATTCTGGAGCCCAAACTTGTCATTACCCCTCCTCCCACTCTACTCCTCTCACACCTGGAAAGTGTCACTCATCCCCACCCTCCACACAAGGTGGGCCTCCAGCTCCTCTCCCCCAGCTCATGACCACTGACGGACTGCCAGTCCACACTCTCCACTTCCGTTAGTATGCTAGTGAAAGCCCTGTCAGACACCCCAATGGTCCCAAGGGCCCACTGGATTCCCGCCTCCCACTCAGCCCTCCAGACCTAACTGTCCCATAACATCTTGCTTCTATCCCCCCTCAGGGTTAGCCTCTACCATCCCCCCACACACCCATTTCCCCAATCTCACTCAAGGGCTGGAGCCCAGGCCTCTCTGGGTCCCACTTTCTAACACACACACCTGAGTATCTCACCTCCCCTTCACCTGTTCAACACAGGCCACTCACTCTTGCCCCTTCCTCTTTTTCTCTCCACAGCATCCAGGCTGGGAAACTTTCTTCAGGAACGAATACCATAATTTTATCTCCCAGGAAAATCAAGTGTTTACTGACGGTAACAAATTAACTTGAAAGTCCAAACAGCACTCCAAGTTCTAGGAGGAGAATAGCCCATCCCCTTCCTGAGGCCTTCCAGGTTCTGATGATTGAATAGAGAGGGCAGGACCACAGGAGAGAATCTTCTGAAATCATCAGTCTTATCTACAGACCACATCTGCAAACTGCCAAAGGGCAGCTGTGGGCAGTTTTGAAGTTGGAGGATGATGGCAGCTCACAGCCCACTGAAGAACACAGCCGGGGGAAGGGCTGTCCTTATCAAGAGCTAACTAACTTAGTACAAGTCTCTGGAAGAATAAAGATGGAAAATGTAAAAAGAGATGGGGGTAAAGGAGAGAGGGAGAATTAAATGTCTAATAAGAGGATGATTCTGAGGGCAAAGGGCAAACAGTAGTCAATTAAAAAAACACAAAACCTCTCTTCTTCCAAAGACAGGAATCAAGAGTTAATTTTTAAAAGTAAACACACAGAAATAATACAGAAATGGGGTCACTTGTGCTGGAAGGTGATGGGAACAGACTTAATTTTGTTGTTACCCTTCCATTTACTTACCATTTTGAAGTGAATACAATGCAGCCCTGGGTTACACAGGCAAACAAACAGGTAAAAAGGTCAAGAACATAAAATAAAGAAGGGAGACCAAGACGTGAGCGGGACAGACAACTGCATTATAACCACCAGGGTAAGACTGTGAAATGGAGAAATCACGAAAGGCCAGGAGCCCCATGGGGGTGGTGAGGGTCAGCTGGGGAGAAGACTGGCCAGGCCGCACCAGCTCCCGAAGATACAAGAATCAAGCCAATGAAAACAACAAGGGAGTGAGAATTTCCCAGCAGGCTTGGATACCCTTGGGCAGAGAAAGAGGCCTCCTCTGCTTTCTCCTCCTCTGCATTCAAACCTCTCAGGCCTCCTGTTGCTTAGAGGAGAGAAATGTGAGTAATGCAGAGCTGTCCCAAGCAACAGTGGGTGCCCCCGCGTTGAGAAATGCTGAGTCCAGAAACACTCCACATGCACTGAAATCTTGGCCTCGTGTACACATGTGCTTAGATCCAATGAGAGGGCAGTGTACTCACTGACCTCCCCAGAATGCACAAGAGGGCCCCAGTTTGAGAATCCTGGCTCACAGCGTAATGCACAGAGTTCAAGTCCCCTCACCTTTAACCTCACTTGCTGGTGGTGGCACTGCTGGACAATTTGGAACGTAGAACACTCCTTCTCGCTTCCCGGCCTTGGGATGCTGTTTCCTATGTCTGGGGACCCCTTGACCACAATGGGCCCATTTCCCTGAGGGTTGGGGGCCCCTTCTCTCTGCACTGCAGTACTGCAGACCTGGTCTCTGCCATGCCCCTGCTCACCATGCAGGGGGGTGCAATCATGTGCCCTGTGCCCACTGCCCCGAGCCCAGGATCTGGTGTGGGCCTGGACGTGTGCTGAGGGAGAGCCGGGGGAGGGGCAAGGCAGGACAGGTGCTCGGTGCTCGTGTGCAGGCTCAGCCTGCACCCTGTGGGTTGGCTTACTTACATCAGGGCCTGTGCTAGCCACCCACCTTCACGGGTCGGGTCAGGCGGGTGGCCCAGAGCCACCCTGCCTGCTGAGGACCAACCAGGCTTGTTTCTGCCTTACCTGGAGGGGGCAAGGGACAAGAAGAACCAGGACATGGCTTCCATTCTCTGAGGTCCAACTGGTATAGGACATACAAGTAATTTCTTTCCCTGCCCTTCCTTTTTTTAACAAACTCCTGACTCTGTGATGGAGCTCACGGATGTGAGCAAAATAATCCTTGCCCTCAGGAGCCTGAGGCCTAGAGATAAAGGCACAAAGACTGTGGGAGGGAGGAATTCCTAACCCAAAGGGGCACCCAGAGGCAGCCCTGGGACTGCCGTGGCTCTGAGCTCTCTCAGGACCAACTGAGAAGAGAGTCCCAGGAGCAATGCAGTGGCGCTGGCCAGGGGGTGCAGGTGAGGCGGAGCTGAGCCAGGAACAGGAGTGTCCCAACTGGGAATGCTGGTGAAGGGCTCAGAAGGGGACTTGTGCATGAGTCTGTGCAAGTCACCAAGGACCTGGGGTGGACATGGGAGGGACACTGGGCTCCCAGGCCCCACAGCCACCTGCATGACTACTCTGGCTAAATGTGGCCTCCACATTCTCTTGGCTCCTGGAATGACACCCCTCTGCACTGTTATTCAAGTTCACGCCTCGCTCCTAACTGCGATGGAAACCCCACCCATCCTGTATCAGTCACCAAACCCGAATGCGGCCTCTCTCATGGGCCCCGTCTTTCACTTCTGTGCCCCCTGTCCCGGCACAGCCCCTCACCTCCATGCTCCTGTGCATTGCTGGTGGCATTCCGTTTTGCCCTGAGACTTCTCTGATCCAAGCTCTGCTGAAATTATCACACCTTTGGGGCCCAGCCCTGTTTGCCATGGCTCTAGGGCACTTTTGCTGGCACCTGACTTGTAAAAAGTCCATTTCTTTTCCACTTAAAATATTTATTTTCCTCTAGTTTACTAGTTTTGACTCATAAGCTCAACTAATGCATATTTGTACAACTGCATTTTTCTAGGTCTGGACAAAATACTTGTTGAGTCTTGCTTACTTCAGAATCCGAGTCAAGAAAAAAAGAGCAATCCTTAGAAAACGAAACCCATTATTACAAAAGCATTGTATGCATTGTTAAAATTTTTTCTACAAATGGAGAATCTTATTTCTTTTTCATGAATAAGCACTTCCGACATATGTATTTTTTCTTTAAAAAAATTTATGGTAAAATACACATAACGTACAATTTACCATTCAACCCATTTTTAAGTAAGTGTATAGTTCCGTAACATTAAATACAGTCACTGTTATGCAACCGCCGCTTTTCACAGACTGACTTTCTCACTAGATTACAAGTTCATCGAGGTCAGGGAGCCCACCCCTGCCCTCTCAGGCGTAACACAGCGTTTGTGCGTGGCAACTGGCAAGTATAATGGCAGAGCGAAGGTGCCAGCTTCCTTCCACCACCGCCAGTGGGTGGTGTGGCCAGTGGGTGGTGTGGGCTGAGATGTGTAGCCTGAGGCCTGAAACCTTCAAAGAGGAAGCTAAGACACTGTGGAGCACGAAGAGCAACAGAGAAAGGTTTTAAGGGTTGGCTTCAGGAGATACCTCAAAGGAATTCTACAAATGAACTTGTGTGGTTTACAGCTTTCAAAGTAGTATTCCTTTTGTTTACCTCTCACAACTATGCAAAGAAGTACAAGCTACCAGGTTACACTGCAGATAAACAAAGAAGCTCAGGGACAGTAAACAATCTGTCTAAGGTCACAAAGGTAGGAAATCGCAAAGCCAGACTCAAATGGGGCCTTCAGATACTTTTATCAGTTCCACCTTGATTGCAGGAGGAAAAGAGTGAAATCTGACAATAGGCCAGATAAGAGGACAAAGACCAGAAGTGAGCTGGAGATGACCTCAGAGTGCAGGCCTCAGAGACTATCTCCCATGGTGGGAGCACAACTTGGCCCACAGAACTTGCCCCAGGGGATGCCCTGGGGACATGTGTCACTCAGGACATGTGTCCAGCTGGGTGGAAAGCTTTGAGGGAGGAGTCCATCACCATTCATTAGGATCCACTAAGTGCTAGGCCCTGCATTAAAATCCCTACAATCAGGTGCCATCTCTCCCTGTTGCACAGAGAGGTTAAGGGCCTTGCTTGAGGTCACACAGCTGCAGTGGTGGAGCCCATGGCCTCTTTGCCTGAGGTTCTATCTCACACATGTCCCACTAAGGCTGCTGCAGCCCAAGCACTTGCTTTAGCTAAAACACTCACCTTAAATATACTTGGGGGAGGGCCAAGGGTTGGAGCAGGCCAGGGGTGGGGGCATTCCAGCAGAGATGCAGTTCCGCAATGGTGCAGGGGCTGGTGGGGTAGGGGTCAAGGCAGTGGGCCACGCCAGATGCTCCTGGGGGTGGGGGGTGGGAGGGGCCAAACCCCGAGCAAATGGGGGCGCGTCACCCCTCAGCACCCAATTCTGCTTCAGGGCCCTCGGTTCCCACCTGGCCTTGGCCGGCCACACCCCCGCCGGGCCAACGGCCCCCCAGTTCTGTGCCCTTGGATCCCTAGCTCCCCAACGCCCCGCCTCAGGTTCCTCAGGTCGCCAGCTGATCCCCTAGTTCTTCAGCTCTCCACTTGGCCCGGAACCCCTCGAGTCTCCCCATCTCGGCCTCCCTGTCTCCGCAGCCCCCATGTTCCGCCCTCTCGAGATCTGCAGCGCCCCATTTCATCCCTGCACACCTCGGGCCCTCACCCGAGCGTCACCAGGGCGCGGACGATCCCCCGGTCCCGCGCCCCGGGCTCCCTCACCCCCAGGTCCCGGTGGGCCTTACCTGCCGCTCGGCCACTCGGCGGCCCTGGAGCGGCTCCCGGTCGACCCCGCCCACTTCCCGCTGCGGGCGCCGCGCAGGCGCAGTCGGATCCCGGGAGGGCGAGGCCGGGCCGCTGCTGCCTTCTGGCGGCCTTAGGACCGGTGCCTGCGGCCCTTGCCTTTCAGGTGAAGAAGAGCTGCCCTCCATCCACCTGGAGGGTCGCGGAGCACACTGGCACTGGGGTCTGGAGCTGCTCACTGGCGACTTGCTTTACGTCTCGGTCTTGGGTGGGTAGGTAGTTGGGGGAAAGCAATCCTTATCCCGCAGCGCCCAGAAAGGAAGCAACTTGTGCAGTCCACAGCCATTTATAACAGAGCAGGGATACAGGGCCCACCATCCGTCAGGCAAGGAGGCACAGAGCCTGAACCACCATACTTTTAGGGACAGTTTCCGATTGCTGCTTTAATTAGCACAGACTTACACACATTTATTAGCAGTTCTGCGTCTGCAAGGTCTCAATGGGCTAAATTCAAGGTGTCAGCAGATGTGTTCCTTTACCGGGGCTGTAGCGGGAATCTGTTCCCTTGCCCTTTCCAGCGTCTAAAGACTGCCCCGGCTCCTTGCACATCTTAAAAGCCAGGAACGTATAAACCGTGTGATGACACTGAGCCCCCCAAATAATCTGTGATGATCTCTGTATTTTAAAGTCAGATGATGAGCAATCTTAATTCCATCTGCAACCTCGATTCCCCATTGCCACGTTAGTCTAATGTGGCAGGAGGGACACATTAGGGGACAGGAGGATGTGAATATCTTTGGAAGCTGCTTTTCTGTCACCATAGAGGACCACGAAAATGTTTTCTTTCAATGCCAGAAGAAATAAATGAACTCTTAAGTTAAAGACAACGTTTTAATATATAATACTAGTATACTTATCTTTGCACCAATGAAGTTATAATGTATAATTTTTAAAATCTATTTTATGGAGGAGGGGCCCTCAAAAGTTCTACTGTGGCCCTGCCCACCTGACCTTCAGGTCCACACATCAGCAGCCTGTGTCCTTCCTTCCAGGAATTAAGGTCTCTGAGCTGCTTCACTAACAGGAGGGTTTTAGAACCTGGACAACAAGCAGTTGGTTGATTTGAAAGGAAACCATCTGGGGTGGGGGGGATGGGTCTGGAAGGCAGGAGTTGTCTAGGCAGAGAAACAATGTGGACAGGGGTGCTAGCTCATCCCATTCTGCTACTCACGCCTTCCTAGATCCTGTAACTCCTTGTCAGTGTGGTGACCCTGAGTGAGGAAGCCTGAGGCTACTTCTTGTAATCTGTGACCTTGAACATGTTCTTACGCTCCCCCAAGCCTCAGTCTCCCTACCAGAAAAATGGGGACAATGGCAACCAACTTATCTCATAGGGCTGTTGTGAGAACCTGCATCAGTGTTTCTCAAAGTGTGTCTGGGACCACCTGCATCAGAATGAGCACAGGGTGAAGTTTGAGAACCACAGTGCAGGTAAGATGGTACATGGGACAGGACCTCCCACACTGCAAAGGGGTGCCCATGAAAGCTGATATACCTCTAGGTCTCCTCAGCTGGGGCCCACATTTTTTTTGGAGCACTGATTCCATTCAAGGTTGGCAGCTTGGAGATGATGGCGCAGCGAGGCACTACCATTTGCCCAGGAGCTTGCCCCTTATGGATGCTGGGCCAAGGACGTGCCTGAGATTACTTGTGCCCTGTGGCTTGTCAACCCCTCCCTGTCTGCATTCTGTCACGCCTCAGCTCCTGGCTCTCGGCTTTCACTCGTGAAAGGAATCTCTCAGTGTCACCCACCCCACCCAGCTTCTCTCACAAGGCTGTGCCCCTGGCTAGGTGGGGTGCCAGGGCCTCCCAGAGAGCTCAGCCTGGGTTTTCTCCTGTCTCTGCCTCCTCTGACTGAACTCTCTCCTGGTTACCAAATGTCTTCTGTTCTGGAATTCCACCCTGAGCCCTCTGCTCCCCCCACCATCTGCAGGTGGTTAAAATACTGCATTCCTCCAGCTCTTCCTCTCCCTGTGCCTTTACACATTGCCTCACATATACGGATTCATAGTAGAGATAGGTTCATATTGGTCTTGGGCTTTCTTTTTTCCCCCCCTTTCTTTCGCCTCCCCTCCTCCAGTTCAAACCATTGTTTCTCAGTCTAGTTGTGTAGGACACAGCTCCCTGGCCCATGCTGGTATTATGAGCTTTGTGCTGCCCCCCAGCTGACGCAGTCGGTCACCAGTCATCAGTCAGCCGCTCACAGCAGCTCACGGCAGCTCACGGCAGCTCTTGCCCGCTGCCGGCCACTCACAATGGCTGCTGGCCACTCACGTGCTGGCCATGGGCCGCTTATGGCAGCACACGGTAGCCTGTGGCTGCACACAGCAGCACACGCCAATTTCTGGTGGCTCATGGCAGCCCAGCTCCAGGGAGAGCAGTTGTTCACAATCTTAGCTGTAGAGGGCACAGCTTACTGGCCCATGTGGGAATCGAACCAGCAACCTCAGCATTAGGAGCACAGCGCTCCAACTACCTGAGCTACTGGGCTGGCTCTGGTCTTGGTCTTTCAAACCATCATCAATGCTGTGACCATGGGAAGGCCAAACCCTCACCCCTGACTTTCCAGGCCACTTGCAATGGGGCATCCATGTGGCTTCCTGTCTACAGCAGTGCTGCCTTCTAAAGGGGGCTCTGGGATCTCCCTTGGCTGCTGGTGTCCTCACCCATGGAGGTGGAGGAGTGGGTTTGTATCTCCTGGTCTGTAGTGCCTTCTGTCTAGCAGTCCTAGAAAGTACTGCTACACTTACCTGTGCAAACATACCTGGTGTACCTGTCAACATGTGCCAGGGTTTCAAGGTGACAGGGATGGGGTTTGTCAAGGACAACAGCCTGTGTCCAGCCAATTCAGCTGGACAATCAGGCCCTGCTTCTGTGACTCACTTGCAAAGATAGGAGGCCTGGTTTGCAGGGGTTCTGTCCTGTGCCCTCAGAGCAGGCCAGCCTGTAGCCACTGACCTCCCCTGCCACAAGGGCAGAAGGTGCAGCCCCAAGGAACATGGTAGGCAGTTCTGGCCTAAAGTGGGCATTGTTCCTTGCTCCTAACAGTTGCAAGTAACAGTGGCGTTTTGATGCTGTTGGATGGATGAGGTGAAGGGACCCAGAAGGCAGAGTCCAACTTTGAAAGCCAAGGGCCTCAAAGGAGGTTCATCAACAAAGGACAATTGCAGAGAAAAATAAATGAACCCTTTATTAGTCCTGCTTGAGGCTGAAACCACAGTGCAGAATCTTGGTCATGAATGGGTGGTCTGTGTTTGAGGCTGAAGGTAGTCTCTGCCCTCTAAGCCCAAACCGAGTCTCTACCATAGCTGCCTCACCGGAGGGTTCCTAGAACATAGACATAGGCCCTGTGTCTGCTCAATGTGTGATGAGGCCATAGTGGGTGGTGCTATGCCAAGGACCGTACCTACTAGCAGATGTGACTGTCAGTGCCCCAGAATCTGACCAGAGCAGGCGGAGATGGGGAAAGGAGCATAAACCTGGTGAAAATGTCCCCTCCTCTGAGACACCTTCCCAGCAGGTGCAGTACAGCTTCCCAGGGAGCCTGTCCTCAGCAGCAGCCTTTCAAAAGCTTCCAAAGTAGTTTCCCAAACTGTGTTCCTGGGAACACCAGATTGGCTCATTGGGGCCTCCAGGAAGACGGAGCATGGTGGGTGTAGAGCCTGTGTGGAATGCTGGGTGAAGCCACGGGTTTATTTATGGAGATTCTTCTCAGAGCCCTATATGTTCTAGTGTGAATCGTGAATCTATTGCCAAGATAGGGGGTCTCAGAGCATAACATTTCTGATCTGCTCCGCGCACAAGTGTTCCACTGAGCAACCTGGAAAGCTGTTTTACCGAGTTCTATTGCCACATGGCCAGGGGGTGGAGTTTCCAAAGCTCAGAGAACCTGTGGTTGTCTAATGCAGATGCTCCTCCTTGGGGCTGGAGATGGGAACTCGGGGAGGACAGCACGTGGGCATGCAACCCACCGCTGGCACTCAGCCACCACAGGGTGCTGTGACTTATGGGCTATTTTCTAAACCTGGCATGTGAACAGCTCACCGTTGCACGCCTGCCTACCTCCCCCCTGTAAGTTATTGGCTCCATCTGTCTGAGACAATAATGGCGAACTGGCCCAGGGAGGCTGTCAGGGTTGCCCGAGGCACCACACATAGATCTGCTCAGAGCTGCTAAGCAGGGAGCATGGGGTCTGGCCCCTGGAGTGGGCTGCAGTGAAAGCCAGGTCCAGAGAGCACTTCTCCCAGCCCCACCTGCTCCTACAACACCCGCCTGGCTGTCAGTCTCCTTCCTGATGGGCATCACAGACACTTCCTGCTGTGCACACAGCTATTGTTCCCATACTTAGTGGCCTCCCTGCAGGCACTGCTGGGGTGTGGGCAGAATGAAGGAAGAGGCAAGGGGACAGGGACGGGAGGGGCCACAGGAGATGGGTCGGGAGGACACAGTAACCTCTGACACCAGCAAAAGGTCCCCAGATACTTGCTCTGGAGAAGACAGAATGTGTTTTAATGATTCCATAGCCCAAAGGACAACCTCCTGGAGCCTGGGCGAGGATGGCGGGGCTGTCATACAAAGTAGGCAGCCAGGGCTGACATCTTGTCCTTTGGCCGCCTGGCACTGGGCTTTCCCGCAGGCCGCCGGCCCCGCGCCCGCCCCCGGCCCTGCCTCCTCCCTGGACCACCTCGGTGCATGGGGTGGCAGGAGGCCGCGTGCTTCAGCTCCACCAGCTCCTGGAAGACGGGGTCACAGAAGACGCAGCCCGTGTGCTGCGTCTCGTCACCTGGGAGCGGGGACTTGGCCTTATTGAAGTCCACATCGAGCAGGGCGGCCTCACAGGAGCCGCAAGTCTCAGGGGACACCCGCACACGGTGGGCGTTCTCAAAGCAGTGCGCCACCACATTGCACTTGTTACAGGACATCTTCCACTTGGGGCCTGAGGTGGGGTCCAGCACCAGCACCCCACTCTCACACTCCACACACTGGCCGATGCCGAGCATGCTCAGAGAGTGCTGGCAGGTGGGGTGCGTGCACTCATTGCAGCCCATGCCTGGTGGAGAGAGGGCAGCCCGTGAGGCACACTGACCCGCCTGCCCCGTGCTGCAGCCCCACGCCACCCCCGGGGCCGCTCTCAGTTCTTCAGTCAAGGCTCCCTCGTCCCAGCAGAAAGTGCTCCTCTCGGCCCTGTGCACGTCAGCCCTTGCTCCGGAGCCCCCCCATTCTCTGCTGATCTGAAACCTCTCACTCTTTGAGGCATCCCCTCCCCGGGCTCACATCATTCCCAGAAGGCCTACTTGGCGGCCTCCAGCCAAGTCCATCTACCCTTTGCTTCGCTTCCATAGCTTGTTACAGGCAGCTCTGAGTGGCCCTCATTCCAGTGGGCCACATGGAGCCACGATGGAAGTTGCTGGAGGGCAGGGATGGGCTTCAGTGCCCCTGGAGCCCAAATGCAGACTATGCCTGCATTTGGGGAGAAGCTTGAGTCAGAGACCCTCGAGGTCTCCCCAGGACCCCTGAGAACGTGGGTGAATGCCTCTCTTGCTGCATCTCATTTCTGTTTGTAGTACGGGTTGATGACCCCCCAGGGGCTGTGTGGGGTGTAAAGGAGATAGCAGAGCCGAGGGTGCGCGCTCTGGGCCCTGGGCCCCCTTCAGACTCTCGGCTCAGTCTCTCAGCCCCACCAGGACACTCTCCTTTCTCCAGTAATAAGCACAAGGCCGGAGAACGGTGGTGGATGCTGATGGAGGGCTCAGGCCACCTGCTGCACCCTCTCACTCGCCCCAGCCTAGGAGGGGGCACAGCACGCCTTCTGCCCAGATTCCTGGTGACCTGACTTAGTCACCTGCCCAATGACTGGACAGAGAGCGGCAGACAGGCCGGCTGACACCTGAACGTGCCCACGTATACCTTGGGTCTATCTTAGCACTAGTAGCACAGGAAGGGCCCGGGGAGGGATCCCCTCAGAGTCCAGTGTGGTGTCAGGCAGGGGCTAGTGTTGCACAGAGACCACAGATACTCAAGGGGAAGAGGGCAGTCCAGCTTGGGAGGCAGCAGCTGAAGCCTAGGGACGAGGTGCTCACCTTTCTTCATGTCCCGGAAGGGTGGGTGGTTGTAGCAATAGGGGCACAGCGGGTAGCTCTTGCCCCGAGAGCCCGATGACCACAGGACCAGCTCAAAGTCGTCCAGCGGGCACCGGAGCTCCTTATAGAGCTTGATGGTGCCATTCTGGGGGAGGGTGTAGGTCTCATCGCAGTGGGAGCAGTGCAGGCGGCTTGGTTTGGCCTGCAGCAATGCCAGGGGAGAGGCACGGGGTTGCTGGCGCCACCGGACTCTCCTGCCCACCTCATTCTCCCCATAATACAGTAACATGTACTACATAACATGTAATATGTAATATACAAGTCCTATGAAATACATGCGTGTAACATGTAACACATCATGCATAACACTAATACATGGGTGTACATGTGTATGTTGATACAGCATACTACATAATGTATGATATGTAGTACATCATACTTAATACACATATAGAATATGTAACGTGTAATACACAATATATAACACATTGCCAGGCAAGGACCTCTCAGTTAGAAATCCTGGCCACGAGTCTTAGGACACTTGCTCCACGTCTGAAGAAAGGCAGTTCTAAAATCCTGGCATGAACTATAATTTTATGTGTATAATGTGATGGCTCGGTGTTGGTCGGGGTGGTGGTGGATGGGGGGCGGGGGGTTCATGGTGTGAGGGGTGTAAAAATAAAATAAAATCAAATAAAACTAAAAAAAAATAATAATAAAAAAATAAATAAATAAAATCCTGGCATGTATGTTAATACCCATGAAAGCAAGGAACATGTTGTTAGGAAACAATGGACAACATGTATGTAAGTGGCCTAACAGCTCATGGGTTCCCGGGGTCATGGGGACACTAGGTGTTTGTTGGCAAGGCTGTTTAGGCTTCTCAGTCATTCTTATGACAGCTGGAACAAAGAATGTGACTGAGGATAAGGCAGAAGCCCAGAGAGGTGACATGACTGGCCTGAGTCTGTGCACAAGGGCGCTGCAGACCAGAAGGTCACAGTCCTTCACCCCTCACCTACCTGGATGTACTTCATGAAACGGTGGCATTTCCCGCAGCGGGAGAGGGGCTTGCCTGTGGCTGCCAGGGGTGAAAAGGACACCTCCATCAGCTCATCCATGCCTGAAAGCAAGGAGTGCAGGAGAGTCATATCCTCCTGGCCTGCGCAGCCCACCTCCCTAACAAGCGGATGGTGTAACCGGCAGAGCTGGAGGGGTGGCTACCATAGGAGTAGAGGACCTGGGAGTGAACACATTGCCCGCCCTGAGGGTGGTGGGGCTTCCAAGTCAGTTACGGGAAGGGCAGAACTGCAGAGTGGGGTGTTAATACACTGGCTCTTTAACCCTGACACTGGCCTAGTGGTGACCCATCATCAGCCTATCCTCCCAATGGAGCCCAAGTCTGGGGGCTGGTCTCACATGGGGGCCCTTGGCACCCCGAGTGGTGGTGGCCCTGACCTAGGGGCAGGGTAGAGGCAGACTTTACCAGCGATGGAGTCAACGAAGTAGTGGAACTTCCTCTTGAAGACGTCCAGGGTGTGGCCCAGGACCTGGCGGTAGTCGGCCTTGCCCTGGGCTATCAGGTTCAACTGCTTCTCCACGGCGCTGCGGATGGTGGGGAGCACTAGCTCTGCGTCTGCGGGTTGGGGGATGCCGCTGTGAGCACTCACACCCGAGGGGCCATGGTTGCCATGGCCGCCCCAGCCAGAATTGGAAGGCACCAGGCTGGCTCCCACCCCCTAAGCCTTTCCTGACCTTCCACCCGGAAATCCTTGTGGAGTCGCCAGGGACATCTGTCTCTAGGGCTGAGTCACAGATGTGCTCCTGGCAGTCCTCCCGCCATGTCTATGCTCCTCGGGACCTTGAGGGGACAGAGCCAACAGCACAGCCAATAGGGAGGACCCAGGCTGGGAGCTGGTCTGTGGGGAAGAGCCCTTGCCTCCCCTCTCCGCTCCTTTGCACTTGTCTGTTCATGACCCACCAGGCCGCGCCTCTGCTGGGGCAGGTCCTGGGGTTGCCGGTGCAGCACCTAGACAGTGGGGGCTGGTGCTCACTGCATGGCCCGCGGGAGGCGACCGCCAGACTCACCGATCTTGTAGTAGCCGTGTACCAGGACAATGCCCAGGTTGGTGGGCTTGAGCCGGCGCCCGCTCTCCACGACAACGTAGTTGCGCTGGCAGATGTTGTTGATGTGCACGGGGATGCTGGCATCTGTCCCTGCAATGCACAGCAAGGCCCTGGGGTCCCTCAGCCTGCCCGACACTCCCCACCGGGCTATGGACGCCCCTTTACCCCCACCTGTCACAGGCCCCTGGTTCTCTGCCCCTCCCGTGCTGCTCCCAGCCAGCACTGTGCCAGGTGCACCACGTGCTGGTCACGCACCATCTGGTAAACGCGAGGACAGTGCTCCCAGTGCCAGGTACTTACTGCCACTCAACAGAGGCTCAGAGTTTAAATAACTGCCAAGGTCACAGAGTTCATTCTACCTGCCCCTCACACACGGCGTGACCTCCTTGGCCTCTTCTGTCTCCATCCTGTGGCACCCACCCCATTCCGGAGCCAGCGCCCCAGCCCCCTGAACATGGAGGAGCTCACTGCCAAATTGTCCTCTCTAAACCCTGCCCTGTTTTGATTATTTCCTGGTGATCAGTCCCCAGGGCAGGTTCCCTGTTCCAGGACACACCTTCCTGAGGTACTTTAAGGTCACCTGGCATTGGCAGATGCTGCCATTACTGTTTCCCTGTGCTAAGGAGCCGTGAGGCCCCACATTCACAGGATGAGGCCGGGACAGGATGTGAACCCTGTGCTGGGCTGAGTGGGGCTGTGCCTGCTGCTGCTTATATCTGCCAGGCCCCGTGGGGCTTGGGAGGGCTCCAGGCACGCACCCCATTGCACTGTCACCAATCTGAGGGGCTCCTGCCACGCCCTTTTACATAGTCCTGGAGGCCCCAGTCGACAGGGCTGCTGCCCCCAAATGCTGTTTCATTTAGGTTACAAGAGTCCTGTTTACTGCTGCCAAGTCAGTTTGGCCCTGGGGTCTGGGTTGCTAGCTAGTGCATGGTTGTCAGAAGCCACGGCTGTCCCATCAACAGGAAGGGGCAGAAGAGACAGGGGAGCAGTGTCTGCACTGCACAGCAGGCTGAGGACTGCCAGTGCAGGACCCACCGCAGGCCTCCAGGCTCCTGGAAGCAGGCACAGCTCTCCTGTGGAGGCCACTGCTGTCACCAGAACCCCAGACTCTGGTGAGCTGCCGTCTGGCAGTCACCTGTAGGACTGTCAGGGAATGGAACTAAGCCCAGGTACAGTGGCCTAGACTGCCCTACAGTCTCCAGAGCCTATCGACTGGGAGGGGGCTGCTCAGCCAGGGCAGCACAGCAGGGACCCGGCAGTGCCCACCCGAGCGAGCAGTGCCAGGGGAGAAGGCCCCAGTAGGGAGGCTGGCCCAAGTGTGTGGGCACACGGCTCACGGCCCCTAGGCCCGGGACTGGGCAACACCGGCTCGCCTGTGAGGCTGTGTATCAGTGACTACACTTCTGCCCGCAAACTGCCCTGGGCTGCCCATTCCCACTCGGCAGGATTCTGGGTATTGTGCAGAAGCCTTGCCCTGGTCGGGCTCTCTGCTCCCCTCAGGGGAGCGGTGCCTGTGAATTTGGTTTCCCTGTCGTCTGATTCCAGGACAATCCCAGGTTGGCTGTGTGTAGACTCAGGAGGATTCTGATCTGACTTTTGTGTTTTTCCTGTAAACGAACCATTTGGCATCTCGGCTTTTACAGGCAAGGCCAGGTCCTGACATGGACTTCTTGGCAAGGCGCTGCCCACTGCCACCCTGTCCAGCTCGGCTGGCCACACGCTGGGCCCCAGTCATCAGGTGCTGGGCACGGAAGGGTCACCAGTCAGCTCTGGATGCACTGCCCCCTGGCCCGTCTTGGGGTGAGAACCCTCGGGCCTGGGGCCTGGGCAGGCAGGCGGGCAGGCGGCCGGGCACACCTACCGATGCCGTGCTTCTCCATGAGCGTGATGAGCTCAGCCTCCGTCAGGTAGTCAGGCGGACTTGTCTGCTTCTCCAGCAACTTCACCTCGCTCACAGGGAAGGCGTCGCCCTTCTGGCAAGTGGGCAGGCTCTCCTCGAGGGGCACGCTCTGCCAAGGCATGATCTCTGTGAAGCCTGGAGAGACAGGGTGTGACCTGAGACCGTGGTCCGACGGGGAACGCTCCGTCTGTCTGTGGAGGTGAGGAGAGGAGCGAAGCTGGGTACCACATTTACCTGGTGAGATGACGGTCTTCCCTGTGCAGGTGAAGTGCTCGGGCCCGATCCTGAAGGAAATGGTGCTCTGGAGGTACTTGCAGTCGTAGCTAACGGTGGCGATGAAATGCCTGGTGATGTACTCGTAGAGTCGCCACGCCTCGCTCCCTGCAGCAGGCAGAGATGCTGATCCCCGGGGACTCGGCTCTAAGGACCCCCGGCATTCCTGCTCAAGCAGCAGGGCCACAGGACGCCCCGGCCAGCGTGCTCCGAAGTCCGAGAGGGGAGGAAACGCACAGCAAGCAAGTCTCTTGCACCCTGGTGGTTCCTTCACAGCCTGGGCTCCCACCTCTTGCCCCACTTTAGGTGTCTGGCCTGTCCTTGTCTAGTGACATGCCACCATCACTTCAAACTGGGACTGTGCACAAGCAACTCCTGTCTCCACCTGCATGGCTCTCCCTTCCTCTGCCTCCTCCCAGCACGCAGCCACCAGCTTCACCTTGACTACGTGGGAAGTAGGAGGTGGGTGCCATGATTGACTCTGTCACTCTCTAATCCTGTTCATCCCATTCTTTCTGTCCACGGCCAACTGCCCACTCTCCTCACCCTCCTGCCTAGCTTTCTCTTGTACAGGGCCTCCCACGAGCAGCTGCCTGCACCCTGCCCTAAGGCACATCATCACACACCTGCCATCACCACTTCACTCCTGTGCCACCCCGTGGAAAGGGAGCACAACTTTCAGGTAACCTCCTTTGCCACAGCCAGTGGCAGTTCTGGGCAGGAGGGAGTCCCTACATTGCCAACAGGGCCTGACACCATGCAAAGGTGCCATATCACTGCAGCTTCTCGCCCTTCCCTCCCAGGAAGCTTCAAGAGAGTGTGTGTGTGTGTGTGTGAGAGAGAGAGAGAGAGAGAGAGAGAGAGAGAGAGAGAGAGAGAGAGAGAGAGAGAGAGAGAGAATGTGAGTGTGTAAGTGTGAGAATGGTAGGGGGAGCACCCGATACCTAATTCAGCCTCTGTGGCCGACCTCATGGGAGTGATGGGGGGATGGTCGCCAGCATCGTGACCTTTCCGAGGGCGGTTGATACCTTCCGCTAACAACTGCTTCACCTGAGGAAGAGAAGACAAAACAGAGTGGGAGTCTGGGCTTGATTGGTTCCCATGCAGAGGGAGCTGCTGCTGGCCCTGCATTTGGCCAGCGTCTGAGCTGGGTCCCAAGGCCTTGGCAACAGGTTGGGAGGTGGGGAGTTAGGGCCCCACTCTGCTCACTGTGTCAGCCCAGTAGGGGTGATTGGCCTGCTGCCGCAGAGGGCCCTTCAGGTCAAAGTTCTCGGGATAGTGGGTGGTCTCGGTCCGCGGGTAGCTGATGTAGCCCTGTGTGTAGAGCCGCTCGGCGGTCTGCATGGCGTGCTGTGGCCCCATGCCTGCAAGAGACAAGAGGCCAGGGATGGCCAGGGGCCTGCCCACAGTGTGGTCGCTCAGGCTCACCCAAAGGTGGATGGGGCCTCCTGGCGGGAGACTCCGAGCAGGCACGGCCCGAAGAGGAGCTGCTGGCCAGGTGCTTGTGCCCACACACACTTATCCAAGGCTGAGGTCCTCAACCTATGAGGGTGGGCCCAAGATACGGATGCTCCCTCTACAGTGTCAGCTCACGACACTAGTTGCTGTATTGACTAAACATGGCCTTCAGAGCGCCTGCCTCTCCCCCTCTGGCATGAAGCCATAACCATGCCTCAGAGTCTGCTGACAACCCGCTGTGACAGCAGAGTTAGCACATGCCCTCTACTCTGAGCCCCCTAGGTGCTTCTGTCCTCACAGCACTCTAGGGCCCCTGAGGGAGGACTCGTCCTCCTGCTTCTCCTTGATCAGCAGAGCCTGGCGCTTGGCTACTGGTCACTCAATGTCACTGTTATGCTCCAAAGATCCCTGGAGGTGATGCTCCGAGAGAACATTGCCTATGATTCTCTGAGGCCACCAAGTGGCCACCAACGCCTGGAGGCCAACAGCTGTCAGAGACTGCCAACTTTGCAGCCTAACCCCCTTCTTGCTACTGTGTAATCGGGCGTGGAGAGGCTACGTCACACCTGTCCCAGGCAGGAGAGATGGGCCTTGAGCTCTCCCCTGCACCAGGGAAGCTGCTCCGGGATGCTAACATCACGATGTCCCTCTTGGGCAGGGCAAGCATTTCCATTGCTACTGTTAGCATGCGCTGTTTCAGTCATTTAATCCTTACAACAACCCAGAGAGATGGGTACTGCGATCCCCCTCTTTTCTCGTGAGGAAACCAAGGCTCCAAGACAAGGAAGGAAGGGGCTGAGTTGGGATCTGAAGCAGAGTTTGGTTCTGGAGTTGAACTCCATAGTTTAATGCCTCTGAGGGGACTCCACTAAGCCAGGGACATGAGGGGGCCTGCCTTGCAAGTGGGCCCTGCCGATGGCCTTCCACGTGCTCAGTCCTGGCAGGGGCTGCTCAGACCTTTAGTAACACGCCATGGTCTGCACTTTCCCCATAAAGTCAAAGCTGTTGAGCATTAACCAACAATCCTATGAGATGGAATCCTCTCTCCTGTTCATTTTCACTTGTTTCCTCTCTGGAATTTAAGAGAAATAACATCTGCATGAGGCTCAGATGCCCTCTAAGCCTCAGGCAACACTGCACAGAGACGGGGTGCTGGAACAGAGAGGGGGTGCTGGCACAGAGAGGGGGTGCTGGCACAGGGAGGGGGTGCTGGCACAGAAAGGGGGTGCCAGCACAGGTGAGCACAGAGAGAGAGTGTTGGCACAAGTGAGCATGAAGTGCTGAGAAAGAGGAGCATGGAAGGGGGGTGCATGGCATAGGTAGGCAAGGGGGTGGTGCAGGAAGAGGTGAGCATGGAAGTGGGGTGTGTAGCACAGGTGAGCATGGAGGGAGAGTGCTGGAAGAGGTAAGAATGTTGGCACTGCCCTGCACCCCTAGATGTTATGCTGGGACTGAACGTGTTTGCTGCATGCCTGCCCCATAGAGAAATGCCCCTCATACCCAGAGAAGAGCTGGCCACACGCAGCATCTCCACGGTGTTCAGGGCCAGGGGCCTCTGCTTGGCCTTCTCTTTCTTGCTGGTGGCCTCCACCTAGAAGACAGAACAGAATCAGTGATTTGGGGGTGGAACATGGGGTTAGGGGTGGGGAAAGGCACCATAATAGAGAAAATCAGGATGTGTGGGCAAAGGGTCTACTTTCATTCATTTGGTCTCCCTGCTTCTCAAAATCACTCTTTACAATGGTCTCAAGACTTGAATGAATATTTATTGAGGCCCAGGAAGGGAAAAAGAAAGAAAATAATTGTCTAGGGAAAGAGAAAAATTGGAGGAATGGGGAAGAGTCAGGAGAAGGGGTTACAAATTCAAAATCCAACAGGAGCCAGCGTCCCAGGGATGGCAGGTGGGGTCAGGTGGGCCCTGGAGTGAAGGCTGTCTCTGCAGTAGCTGCTTGCCCCTCACTGCACCTGAGTGCTGCCATCAGGGTCTGCTAGTATCATTACATCTTCTGATTTGTCAAGAGAAGCTGAAAATCAGGATTTTTATGTGAAATCTCATAATTTTTAAATGTTGGTAACTATTTTGAAACTTGCAAACACCATATAGTTTAAATAAAATACTACTGAACTACCCCTGTCAACCTCTAAACTGAACAGTTTTCAGAAGAGATGGCTCCATTTTACATGTGGCAGAAGCAACCTAAGCAAGTCAACTCCAAAGCCTTGTCCCTGCCAATCCCATGTAGAGCTGGCCATGGCAGGGCCTTCTGAATTCCAGACAGACAAAGGTGGGGTGAACACTGAGGCCAAATTGTGTATGTGCAGCCATGGAAACTGGGATCCCTAGTGTGAGAGCTGAAGACAGCAGTGATGGTGTCTCAGCAGGAACAGATCAAAGACAAAAGCATGAAGCGATTTTAGAAAAAATTCTGGAAACCTGAGTCAACTGCATGGGTGAGCAAGAGGGCACCCAAGGAAGACTTGAAAAGGAAAAGAGAAGGTGTCTCAGTGGCTCTAGTAGCTGTCATAGCTGCAGGGCATTTGCTGCGATGGCCTGGGACTTGCCCCAACCTGGGGTATCCAGCTCCTTGCCAGGCGGTATCACTTTCTTCCTAATGGCCGAGCAGCAAGTCTTTCCAAGTCATAAAACCCTAAGTAAGAAATACGGCACCACAAAGGCCATGAAAGTTGACTGAAGTTTGGATCCCAGACCCATCTGTGCTAGCTGGGTGACTGGGCAGGTTCATGCATGGGTTCCTGTGGAAAGGGGAGCATGGAAGGGGCTTCGCAGGTCACAGGAGTGGGACAGTGCCGGCGACAGAGCAGGTATGCAGCACACAGCAGTGTGGTGGTAGGCAGAACTATCTCAGTAGTATCTGCGTGAGTAGCTATTCTTCTTTTCAAAACATATCTGTGTTTCAGAAAGGGGGAGAAAGATGTGACCCTAAGTCAAAAGCTATTCCTCTAACAAGAGGCTTCCCAAACCTACTCCCACTGATGCAAAAGTGACAGATCATGGGTGCAGCAGGCTCACCTGGGCTTCCTTCTCTAGCTTGGTCATGTTTAAAAACATCTGTGCAATCTCCCGGTCGAACACTCGCACTCGGTCCCAGTCCAAAAGGAGAGATCTGTCATTATCGACATTAACCTGTGGGAAGAAGGACAAAAGGAGAACATGGGAGAAAAAGTACCCAGGTAAGCCCATTGATAAGGATGAGAATTGGGGCGGATGAAGCTGGTCCTTGTCTGGGAGCTCTAAAATCTTACAGCTGTACGTGTGCACGTGTGTGCAGATAGCAGAGGCACAGATATGCAGCCCCTCTCCAAGGGAAGACTGCTCTGACAGCAGCCTCCCCGAGACGAGGGAGATGGTCTCACAAGGGGAGGCCAAAGCCGAGGTTGATGTGTCTGTAAGGAGCATCAGAACTTCCACCTCTCATGCCCTCCCTGCCCACTACCTAACCCATGGCCAGCACTGGATATGGCTCCATCCAGAGGCCCCACGCTCCATGTCAAACGCAACAGCTCTGCATTATGTTCTAAATCTTACGAGAAGCTTCCATGGAGACTTATTTGGAGAAGGTATTACAAGACCTTACAAAGCTTGAAAGTCAGCCCTTGGATGTGACCATGGCAGCTGACAGCCCTGAGGGGTAACCTCACCCCACACTACGAAAGCTGAGTTCCTTCCCGTTTATGCAAATTCAATGCATCCAGGTTGATCGAGCATTATCCTGCCTCTCCATGAAGGCTGGGGTTCCTTCCCTGGACACCCTGCACACACCCCTCTCTGGCCTCCCTCACCTGTACTGCTGTCCACACTTATGCCCTCGGCCTAAAGGGCCTGCAGGACTATGCTGATGAGAAACTCTCAGAATCCACAACCAACCCTGGGAAGACCCAGAGGGAACAGAGGAGGAAAAATGAACCTTGGCCTGAAGCACCCAGTAGGTCTCTGGTTTGAAGGACTGGATTTTGTCATGTCTCTCCACGCAGAATCCCAGGGTGGGGGTTTGACACGGCCCAAAGGAGATGAGGGAGCTGTCTAAATTGCCATATTTCCCCTGGAAGTACTTAGTCTGAAACCTACAAGGAGGGGTGGGGTGGGGGTAGGAGGAGAGAAGGATATTTCGGTCATGCATTTGCTCAAGACACATCATTAACTGCCCCTGGGAGCCCAGCACAGGCCAGCTGGTGGGTGTAGAGAGGTGCCAAGGTGGACGCGCTCAGCACGGAGGTCAGGGAGGGTGTGTGTGCCTGTGACAGAGAAAGCCTTCTGAGAGCAAAGGTTCCATCCATCCTGGGCCAGGAAGCACTTCCATTGTATTCCATCCCCTCCGCCCTCTCCTTGAGACCCACAATGTGGACAAAGACAGTTTTTCAACTGGTGGCTTGTCTGGTCTATTCTAGGCGAATAGACGGTTTTCAAAATACTGACAATTGCAGGGTGCTGATCAGACCCAGGGGCCATGGATGGGGGCCAGCAAGGGCAAGGGCTCTGGCCAAAGGGAGGGCGGCCAGCACCTGGTGAAGGCGCAGCCGATACGCAGGTCCAGCTCCTGTCGGGCGTCCACCGAGAGCGCCTCGTCCTGGTCAGGCTCGCCGAGGCGGGCCATGGCGTTGCAGATATCTGTGTCTGTGATGGAGCTGAACTTAGCCCGGAACACTGTCTTCTCGCCACCATGTGCAGGCGTCATGACGGGCAGCACAGTGTCTAGGACCTGGGGGAGGCGGCCGGCTGTGACCCACCGCTAGGTCTCTGCCTCTGCTCTACACCCCACCCAGGGGCCTGACTCCTCTCCAGGGCTGACCCTTCCCGGCGGTGTGTGCGACTCTCTTCACTCTTGCAAGACCCTCCTGTCTCCTTCCCCTTCCAGAAGCCTCAGTCTTTCCACATACTTTTGCCACATGGCTTCAAATACCCCCTTCTCACTACCATCCTGCAGGTAGCTACCTTCTCTTTTACCTTCTGCTCCCATCCCCACCAAACCAGGAAATGACACTGCCACGGACACAAGGCACTGAGTCCCCACATCCCCCCGACTGGACCCATTTCCCCTTCTTCAAGAGAAGCGGGAGGGGTAGAACTTGTAAGAGACTGGAAAAAAAGACAGGGGAAAAGAATGAAGAGGAAAAGGCAAAGGGCAGCAGTGAGAAGATCACGGGTGACTCCCACTCTGGGGGGCTTGGGCAGCTCAGGGCTAAAACACAACGGGCGTCCTGGAGCCAGACTCACTAAGAAGGCCGTGCAGTGGGAGGGGAGTCACGCTGGAGCCTGGCCATGCAGCTTCTTCACAGAGAAGAAGTGGCTTCGTTTCTGAAGGGAGAAAGCCCTGTGAGCTGCCACTGTTCTTCACCCCCAGCTGCAAAGGCCCCCTAGGGAGGAACAGCCCTGCAGGGGAGGGAACAGGAGAGGGTTGTCTAGGAAGAGACGGTGTGATTAAGTTTGCTGAGGGTGGTATACTAGAGTGGGGTACCCCGTGTTTCCTCCTGCGCTGGAAGCATTTCCTGAGCCCTGAGGTATGCCAGGCACTGGTGAGAGCTAGGGGTGCAGAGGCAGGAGGGTGACCTGTACAGAGTCACAGCCTGAGGGGCACCAAGTGAAACCTGTGGTCACAATCCGTGCTAGTGCACCATGGCTGAGGCAGTCGTGGGAGGGTATCCTGGGTGGGGAGAGGGCGTGTGAAGGCGGGAGGTGAGAAGAATGAGGCATGCGGAAGGAGTGAGGAAGAGTGCCAGGTGTCAATGGCATCAATCTAAGGTCCCTGAAAGGTGCTGAGTGGGCTGAACAGCAACACTCTCCTCGAGATAGCCCCATTCTGAAACCTGAGTCCATCTAGCAAATTCTGCCCTCTTTACCTTTGCTCACACAGTGTGCCCCCAGCAGATGAAACAACACTCCATCACCTTTAGTAGAGCATAGTACAGTGTCTAGAGAATTTCCAAAACAAAGGAGAACAAAAGGCATTTGGAGCCGGTGTAGCTGGGGCCTTTGGCCCCAGGAATGGTGGGGCAGGTGGTGGGAAGGCCGGAAGTGGGGGCCACGTGGGGCCCAGCCTCACCTCGAAGCAGATGTTCTCCCCTTCCTTGTCACAGTCCAGCCACAGCACGAGATAGTCACAGCCTCTGCCTTCCACCTGCCACACCACACACAGGGACTCGCACCTGTCACAGCACCTCCCAAGTACCCACCCATGGCCTCCCACCCGGCTCCCAAGCAGACCCGCCCCTCCCCCAGCTGTTTAGGAAACTGGTGGTGGGGGCACAGGCGGGCAGAAGAGCTAGCTAGTTAGACTGGCTTAGCCACTCAGAAAGGAATTTAGTTCAGGACTGTTGTTTTGTGGAGCAAAAAATGTTAAAAATGCAGTAAGATCTTAACCCCTAAAACGGCACAGAAAAAGGACTGAAATGAAATAACCCTAACCGTTAATAGTGGTTTTCACGTAATCATAATTTTTTTCTTCTTTCTACTTATGCATATATTCCAATTTTCCATAATGTGTATATATTTGTTTAAAAATGAGAAAAACCACCCATCCCACCAAACAATTTTAAAAGCAGAACTGGGGTGGCCCACTGTGTAGTGAGGGGAGGGGCAAGCCTAAAAGGTGCCTCACGGGACCACAGGGACCACTCACAGAAAGGACTGTGAGGCCAGCTTAGGGCTGGGGGCAAATACCTCCTTGCGCAGGGGCGGGGCAGGGAGTGGGGAAAGGCCTCCCTGCGTGCCTGCGCGCCACACACCTGCAGGAACTTCACCATGTTCAACTTGGGGTTAGCTTCCTTCTTCTCTGTTGGCGCTTGGCTGAACAGCTCTGCAGGGTCCACCTTGTCCCATTTGTTGTACTTTCCTAGAAACCACAGGCACAGTGACATCTGAATCACACTTCAGAGCCTGGCCTCCAAGATCATCGTAACCCCAGGAAGACAGTGGTCTCACAAATGGGGAGAACGATTGGCCCAGGGTTACCCTGACAGTGGAGGCAGAGCCTGCCTTCAGCAGTTTTCCCGTCCTGGCTGCTGAGCTGACATCACACCTCAGCCACCCATGGGAGCTACCATGGGCAGGGCGGCCGCTCCCGCCTCACTTCCAGGATGGTCCGTGCAGCTGGAAGCACCACTCCTGGGCCAGCTCTCTTTGTCAAAGCACTGAACCACGTCACTGATGCCTTCATCTTCTCTTCTAGCCTGGATTCTGTAACCCTCTGCCCCCACCCGGCACTTGACCGGGCACATGACAGGTGTTCAGCTGACGTCCCTGGAGAATCAATCTCTTTGGGCCTCCTGCCAGGTACATCTACCTACTTTTCCACTCGGGGCTCAGTGCCCGTATGTCCAGTGCTCTGGCTTTCTTTTAGGCCCCATTTCTTGCAGCCTGGGAGAATGCGTCAGATAGAGCCAGCTTCAAATCCTGGCTCCCCACCTGCCAGCTGGTGGTAAAGCTGAGGGTCTGAATGCTCAGCCACACAACTGACTTGGTGTCACTGCTGTCACTGGGTAGCAAGAAGTACTGAGGCTTTGCCGTGTGCCCGGTCCTGTGCTAAGCACTCACAATCACAGTCACACTGTGTCCACAGACAGTCCTGGGAAGTAGAGGGCACTGTCATAAGACCCGTTTCACACATGAGGAGCAGAAATTCATGGAGGTTCAGTGACTGTCACAGGCCCAGCCTGTGAGCGGTGGAGTGTGGGTCAGAGCCAGGGCTGGATTCCTGACAACCACACGGCCCTGCACCTCGCCCCCAGGCATCACCAATGCTGGCCTTCCTGAGGGGATGAATAACAATAACACAAGGATGACAATGGCAGCCACTGAGTGACCACTGGACAGCAGTGACACAGAAGGAGCAGGAGCCTTCTCCCAAACGCCTGCTCAGGCGAGGCCCCCCTGAAGTGAACACCACCATTTCCAGTCTGCAAAGGTGCATAGGGCATGCAGTGACTAAGGGTGCCACTGGAATGGGGACCCATAGGTGCTGAGCTCTAAAGCCTGCGTGCTGGGTGCCTCACCCAGAGACCTTAGGTCATCTTTCCACAATCTGCTGGCCTCAGGACTCATGGGTTCTGGACTTCTCTGCCCAGAGCCTTCTCCTGGCTCCAACTGGACCCTGGGCAGCTCAGTGCAGGGTTCCCTCACCAGGGTCCCTCAGCGGGATAGAGGGTGGGCGGAGGGGGGGGCTCACCCAGGAAGTCCAGGGTCATCACATGACCACAGACGGAGGTCATCTTGAAGCGGACTGGCTGGCCCGCGAAGGTTCCGGTGTACTCGTGCACTGAGCAGGTTCCATTCAGCCCTTTGTGTGAGGACATGCTCCCTGCGGAGAAACACAGGGATGCCTGCGTCAGCGAGCTGCCGCCGCCGCAGAGGCCCGGGGCCCCAGCGCTGCCTCTCGGAGGGCCGGAGCCCCCTACCTCAGAGCAGTCAGCGATAACGTTCCTCAGGCCACTGCAGCGATCTACTAGGTGCTGAGAGGTCTCACGATTCTCAGAGAAAACACCATCAGTAACCAATAAGCACAAGTGCTTGCCACGTAGCCTCGGCTTGGCTGGGCGCCAGGAGCGCCCTCCTCTGAACTCGCAAGGGAAGACACTCTGGGGCTCGTTCTCTGCATTTCTGTGTCCACACTTTCAATTTCTGCTTTGCTTCTCTCAAACTTTACTCAGATGTCCCCAGGGACTTCTCAATTATTGAATTCCATGGTGTCTTCTCATGCTCCCCACTAACACCCCCTCAGCCAAACTTTCTTGACCTCTGGGTATGGGGCATTCTGGGGTCTCCCCTCCCCTTTGGGCCACGACTTCTCATCCCACTGTCTCAGGGTCTCCTTCTCCCTTAGCCACGAGACCAAGGGGGGGGGGGCAAGGTGGACGTCTGCCATTTCTGGGTCCCCAGCACTCAAACACCCTTCCTATTTGGAAGGAATTCAGAGGCAGGAAGGGAAGCAGCACCCCACCGACCACCCCAGTACTGGGGGGGTGGGGGCAGATGTTCCCTTTCCTAGCACCTGGTGTCCCAGGAGGGCCATAGCCAAGGCTCAGCGTAGTGGCTGCTCTGGCGTAACACAGCCATGGGAGCTGCGGCAGGTTCAGGGCAGTGGCGAGGGTCCCGTGGCACGGCCTTGTCAGACTGAGACTGGAGTGGGGTCCTGGCTGTGTCTTCCTCCTTCCAGGGGGTTCCCTTTCCGTGTAAGTTACCATGGCCGACCAACATGGCTCTCTCACATTGGCCTGTCCGCATCTGCCACTATGCTTATGTCTTTTGGGAGCCACAGCCCTGGCTCACGCTGGCTGTGGCAGTGAATGCGTCCTGCAGTGACCAATACTGAGGTGTTTCATGAACACCTGTTGTCCTGAACCAAGTCTACTCCAGCGGGCTTCGGAATAAGAAAGAAATAATGTGTAACATCGGAACGACCATGCTTACGGTCAAAGCCAGAGATACGCCAAGTTGGTGTTTCCCTACCTCGAGAAAGGATTTTGGCAATGGACTGGGCCAAAGATGGCTTTTCTGCAACCATGAGCACAGTCTTCATCTTGTCTTAAAGCTGGAAGGGCCCTTGGCCCTTCGGGCTTCAGTTTCAGGAAAGAGCAATGAAGTTTAGGAGTGGCTCTTCTGCAGCTCAACACCACTGTCAATGCTGACTCCTAAAGAGAAGGAAGGACACGCAGGAAATAGCAATGCTTCAGTGGAACCTGTGTCACGTGTTAACAAGGAAACTCACTTAAAAAAACAAAACAAAACAGGGGCGGCCGGATGACTCAGTTGGTTAGAGTGCCAGCTCTCAACAACAAGGTTGCTGGTTCAATTCCCGCATGGGATGGTGGGCTGCGCCCCCTGCAACTAAAGATTGAAAACAGCGACTGGACTTGGAGCTGAGCTGCACCCTCCACAACTAGATTGAAGGACAACGACTTGGAGCTGATGGGCCCTGGAGAAACACACTGTTCCCCAATATTCCCCAATAAAAAACAAACAAACAAAACAAATAAAAAACCCTAGGCAAGTAAAAGAAAAATTAGAGAAACTTGAAGACATCTGACAAACAACTGCCCAGGAAACTGATCTGGCTCAGAGATGACATTGGGAATTTGGCATCACTTGGGAGAAGCTGAGGTGACCCCGTGACCTCAGTTCAGTTTTGTCCCCAAATCCATGTTAGGATATACGTTGGGGCCTTTGGACGTAGGCTGATGGGCCAGGGCAAGGCGGATGCCTGGCCTCCGGCCCATGCTGCAATTCTGTGTACTCCGCGGGTGACACCTCTACCTGGGTTGAGCCCTAGGATGCTTTCAAAATGTAGGTGCCCAGGCCAGGCTCCCCCAGTCCTGATGACCCACAACCGGACCTGAGACCAACTGGTCAGAGGCTCCAGCCCCCAGCAGAGCCCCTGCGGCCCTTCACAACAGGTTCCAATCTACCTTGCCACTTGCTCTCCCCCACCTTTTGTTTTCCAGGCTGTGCTCGGGCCAATTAAATTGGACACCATTATCTAAAGAAAAAAACCATATTTTCCTGGTTCTGTTCTTTTTGCTTGAAATATTCCTCCAAGCCCGGAGCATGGTGCTCAACTGTCCGAAGGCCCAGTGCAAGTGCTGACTTTTCCTTAAGGAGCTCTCCCAACACCCATTGGCAGGATGAATCATTTCCTCCTGTCCGGGTACCTTACACCCGCTGCGCGTCATGCCAGTTAGTTACCGTCTCCTTTCCCCGCGCACACGACGGCCTTGCTGTCTGAGTCACTGTTGGCAATTGCAATAGCTAGTTCTGTCTTGACACAGGACATTTAATACCTGCTGGCCAAGTAAAAGACATACGAATCCTTTCTGTGTTTTTAATCATTATATATATCACAATGACATTGATAAATATAACACTGTATATAAAAAAAGACTGGTATTGAGATAACTGGGCAATCTTCTGGGAAGAAAAATAAAGGTAGGCTTATTTTACAATTTCCACCAAAACAGATCCCAGATCTAGCTAAGATTTAAGTAAAAAAAAAAAGAAAGAAAGAAAGAAACTAAAAAACATGAACTTCGGTATGAAAAAAAGAAAAACTAAGTATTTTGAAACTCAGAAGCACACCTCTTCACGTTTAAAAGCATGTGGTTTCCTTTTCTGTGAACGGTCAATTCATACTTTTTACCCATTTTTGTCAACTGGGTTGCTGTTTTCTTATTTGTAGGAGTTGTGTGTATGAGGAAATGAGCCCTTTGTGATACGATGTCCAACAAGACCCATGAAAGCCAATCAGAGCTAGAATGAGCTCGTGCTTACCTCACCAGCAAGGATGGCAGGTGTGAGCACACGCGTGGGTGAGAGTGTGGGGACAGGTAAACAAATGCAGGTGACGGAAGTTCAGCCAGAGCAACCTCTACGTGGAGTGGTTTGACGAGCTCTCTCAAACTATAAGTACGCGTCCCTAGCAACTGCACTTCCAGGAATGAAGCCAATTATCCGACAGGTATTTACTGAGCACCTGCAACGTGCTCGGTCTGTCCTCTGGGGTGCACGCCTGACGTGCCACCTGAGGCAAACCAGTGCAGGGCAGGGAGGTACCAGGCGGGCGTGACACACGCTGTGTCTGGGGGAAGAGTCCAGCAGAGGGACCAGGGCAGGGTCGAGGGCCAGCCAGGGGCCTAGGGTGCTGAGACGAGGCAGGTGTGAAGAATGCAGGCCTCCGGCTTGGGCAGTGGGTTTGCTCTGAGGGCGCTGGGAGGCAGTGCGGGAGCAGGATGAGATGACTTCAAGTGTTAAAGGGACCCCTCAGGCTGCCCGGTAGACGGGAGTGACTGGGGTCTCAGGGGCAGCAGCGGAGGTAGTGAGGGGAATTCGGAGTTTGGGCAGATTCTGAAGGCAGAGCCAACGGGACTGAGAAGGGGGAAAGTGAGGCAAGTCAAGAATGTCAAGGCTTTGGCTTAGGCAACTAAAGGATGGGATTCCCATTTGCTGAGATAGCAATTATTGAGGAAGGAGCGGTTCCGGCTGGGGAGACAGGAGCCATGTTTCAGGCGTGGTGAGTGTGAGCTGCCCGTTAGATGGCAGAGGTGGCGGTGGCATGTGCAGCGAGTACAGTGGGAAAGGAGCCAAGACAGGGGTAAGCGGATGTGGTGAGTCAGGAGAGGTGGGGTCCTGAAAGCCAAGGGAAAAGGCACTGCAGGGGGAGCCATTGCTGTCAAAGGCTACCGGCAGGCCTGGCAAGGGGACAGCTGAGACCTGACCACAGGTCTGGCAATTTGAAGGTCCCTGGTGACCGTGATGGGTGTTGTTTGATACAGTGACAAAGGCGAAGCCTGAGTGGAGTGAACTCAAGAAAGTCTGGGAGAAGGCGAGGGGAACAGTGCACTGTTTCATTTCGTTTGAGATGGAAGATAAGCCAGCATGTTTGTACGTAGATGAGACTGGTCCAGTAGAGTGAAAAGAGAAGGCGCAGGTGAGCAAGGGCTGCTCTCGGATGTGAGCATGGAGAGGAGAGGACGTGGCGCTGGGACAGGCTGACAGCAGGGGAGAGTTGGATTTAGCAGGGATGGATCTGTCAGGCGAGTATGAGGGAGAGGGGACATGGGGAGGGTCCACACAGAGTGTGCTCTCGAGGGTCCTGCAACTGGGCGGCACTGGGAGCAAGGTCGGAAGGCAAGGAGCTTGATGGGGCCTGATGGGGCTGGGCAAGGTCACAGTGGGAGAGGAGGCCAGGAAGCAAGATCAGGCACTGGCAAGATTGTCATGTGGACACCAATCCCCCAAGAGGCAGGACGCGGAGACACTTGTGATGAAACACACTGCTGGGGAGTGCTCTGCCGCATTATTATTCAGAATAGAAAATTAGAAACACTCTAGTGTAGGTCCGCAGGGAATTGCTAACTAAAAGCATATTATATCTCTACCATGGAGCACCAGGTGGCGGGAAAGGATGCATCTGCCGAGCGAATAATACAGACCAGGTCACCGCGAGAAACGACAGGAAGCAAGTTGGGCACGTTATGGTGGAGACAGAGTGGTGCCAACTGTGCGGACACACACATTTCAGAAAACAGACGGTCAAAGCATTCGCTTGGGGACAGGGCGGGGTCAGGGCCTGAAGGGTGGGGCTGGGAGGTCTTCCTGCTCCCCACATTGCCTCCTGCACCTTTTACATTTCGTGCTGTGGACAAGCGTGATTGGTCAAAAGAACTGACTACGGATTCAAAACCGAAGACAAAATAAAATAAAACCAGAAAAATAAAGCAGGGCTGGAAAGGGCAGCCTTCAGAAAGGATGCCAAGGAAATCATCTCTGCAGGGGCTTCTGTCACTCTTCACACTGTCCAGGGGAAGTGGCCCAAGGTCTGCCTTGGGCTGCCAACCCTGTCCCTTGCTACAAGATACTAGACGACCTCAGTGAAATCTGTCTTTTTTATGAGAGCGCTGCCCTGAGTATAACATTAGTTTGCTTTTTCCCTCAAAATAAGTTCTTGGATGCTCCTCCTAAATAAACCACCACCTCAGAAACAGAGAGCTGAGAACTCCTGGAATGACAGCCCGGACGGTCTGCAGAGGAGCTCACTGTCTCCACGATCACCCAGGCTGCACCGCCCACTGCCCTGCTGTGCGCCCCCACACCCATCCTCCCAAACAGCACCTCCTCCCTTCCTGTGTGTCCATGGTTGTTCCTGTCCCCAGGCCTCCACCTAAGTCACTTTCCCTCAGATTCTACTGGCTCTGACTCCCCCACCCCTCTCCCTGAAAACCATGCCTGGTATCACTGCTGTGTCTCCCCTCTCGTCGCCCCGCCCGATGGATGGCATCTAGTTTTGTTGTATATGTGACACCCAGCAGCACTGAATGCTTGCTGAATGAATGAATGAACAACTAAGACTGTCCTTATGTGGCCTCTGCTCTCCATCCTGGGGAAGTTTCAGTTCTACCAAAGTCAGAGACCCAAAAGAGAGGCTTCAAGGCAACCCAGAGGCTCCCATTCCCCACCCAGAGAGGCCAGAGGTCAGAGGGGGAAACTGGCAGCAAAGAGAGATTGCTCTGAGAGGGCTTCTGACTTTCCCATCCCTTCCAGATCTGTTAAAAGGTTCTATCCTACAACACTTCCTCAGGTTTTCTCACTTCTGTGTCACAAGAGTAGCCAGCAATTACAGTGTAGTGACAACATGCCAGGCACTGGCAGTCCTGCCAGTCTCCTCATTTGGGGGTGCTACAACTGTGCTGCCCCACGTTTGGAACTGTGGGATCCGGGAGACGCGAGCTCAAGTGGCAGGACTTGAATACAAACCCGGGCCTGTTTGTTCTACAACCCATGCACTAAGCCTTCATCCTGTACTGCCTCTGTGAGCACCCCGCATGGAGCAGCGGCCCTGCTTTACATCCCTGGAGCACTTACCACTATACCTGATAGTCTCCATCTACTTACTTGTTTGTTTTGTCTTACACTTCTTAGAATTTAAGTAAGCTCCAGGAGAATAGGGGTTTTATTTACTCTAATGGTCAGTAGTAGACCATGAGCAAATAGTGATTGAATGAATGACTGAAAATTCAACCTGCAAAGTGAATAAAAATACTTTTAGATGCCTAACATTTAAAAACTGACTTTAAATCTGTAAGAGTGTTGTAAACACTTCTCCTTCTCGATGTTTTTTTCCCATGGTGTCAAAGTTTCTAGAAATCTTACATCTCCACTATTTCCCTTCACATCTATGGATCCTAAGCACCTTGTCAGTAAATCATTAAGGTTCTTCTCTAAAGATCCCTTTAGAGAGAAGCAATTTGTCCTAGCAATTTCAAAGGGATGGCCTCACTGATCCAGGACTAGGGATACGACTGGACAGTCACGCAAAGGCCCATCAGCATGAGTCCCAATTTCAGATCACCTGTCCACCTGTCCGGCTGCGCAGACGCTAACTCACCTTCGATATGTGCCTCTCTTCAGCAGTCTGGCTCCCAAGACTCACAGGTTCTAATTCAACAGTTTATGCCTCCGTACTGCATGAGGACTTTGTAATGTTCTTCGTGTCACTGTTTTATTAGGGAAAAAATATCACTTCATTTAAGGACATGGAATCATGAAATCCTGGGGAAAGAGCCTTGGTTGACGATACCACTATCTCAAGGAGGAAAAACAAATTTAAGACTCAAAGAAAGCATTTTACAAAGGTAACCCAGGGAATTGGTTGAATTGAAGGGGAAACTCATGTTTCCTTCTTCCAGCTGGGTACATCTTTTTGTTGTTTTGTTTGAATCTTCTGATTAATCTTAGGGTGTCCCTATTTTTTTCCATTAAGGCACATCTCCAATTTCAAATGGAAGCCAATGAGAAAAGCTGAAGGCAACGGTTTGCAAACCTTATTTATATACCATCTTAATGCTTGTGTCTTACCAACATTATTATTCACCTAAGATTTGCTTTTTTAAAAAGTTTAAATATATACAAAAAGGGGAAATTTTACAGCCTCATAGGCACTGAAAGCCTGTAATCAATGGCAAGAACAAGGTTCTTTCCGGTAACCTATGTGGTTTACCAAGTTTGATCTTGTTGCCTGCCAAAGCTCTGAGACTGAAGTTTGTCCTCTTATTTCAGAAAGGGAGATTAGCAAGTGCTCCGGGGGTGTTGATAGCAAACACTCCAAATGGGGGTCTGTAATTAGGAGGGCTGAAAGTGAAAAGGAGCAGCAGATTAGGCTGTTATTACCTTGTCAACTCTCACCAGCCATACCACAATGGTATGTGTCCTCTGGGACACACTGTAGATAAAGTCTTTTCATGTCAGTGTCTTATGAACGAGTGGATTTAGCTCGGGAGTGGAGGCCTAGCAGTCTGAACAGCGTTTAGAGCCCTAGGATTTCCCACCTTAGTAACTTCATCACATACCCAGGAGTCAGGAAAAGAGGGAAAGAAACAACCATTTCTTAAGCTCCTCCTCTGTACGAGGAATGCTACAGCTATAAACACTGTTTAATCTCACCATCAACCCTACAAGGCCTGCGTCGTAATTTTTTAAATTATGAGTAAATTGGAGTTCAGACTAGTATCAGAGGACCTTTGCAAAGGCTCTAGGAACCCCAGGGCTCAATGTCTATCAAGTCCACGTTGGCCTGACTGCTGGTTCCCAAAGGTTGAGCGATAAGGAGGCAAGACAAAGCCACGTTTTTTGTTTTTTTTTTTTGCATCTCTGAGAAATTACCGCTCCTGGATTCTAGTTATTTTGTTCACAAAAGCACTCTCCCTCATCTACATCAACAAGGCAGAGAAACGCCCGGACACCCTCAAGACTCCCTGAGCTGGAGCCTCGCCGACCTGAGCCCAATCCTGGCCCGACCGCGGCACGGCCTCCTTGAGCCTCAGTTTCCCTACCTGTGACAACAGATTCGGACAACAGACCCCATCTCGAAGAACTGCGAGAGGGTTCGATGAAGAAGGGTATTAGCTACAGCATCTGCTCTTTCCAGACAACTGGCTACGCGCTGGCCTATCACCACCTGCCTGAACCACCACGAGGAGGGAAGAGGTAGCAAGAACGCAAAGAGCCAGTCCCGGGACCCTCGGTGCCCGGCCAGCATTCGGGACACATGCCCGAGAAAAGGGCTCCCTTCCCACATCCCTGAGCCCTGCGCGCGGCACCCACCGCCTGCCTCTCACCCGCAGCTCCGCCGCGGTTCCGGTTACGGCTCCGGCTCCCAGAGCGGCCACGGGCAACCCCGACTTCCGGGTCCAGCAGCCGCTGGCGTCCCTGCGACTGCCTGCTCTCCGGCACCCGCACGCCTCCCTCCACGGGTTCCGTGGCTTGCACGTTCCGGCAGCGCAGCCCCGAGTCGCTTTGCAAGGGGCAATCTGCAGGTCGTCCCCATTCTGCCCGCGGGGGAGGCAATATTGACAATGATCTTCATAATGATTATGAAACAAACTGGATGATAAGCATGAAAATATATATGTTGTTAATCACTAAAGTAATTAAAACTACAGATGTGTGTATAGCAGGCTTCTTTCAATGCTACGAACATTTGTGGAACGAATGAATGAACTGTGTAAATTATATCGGTAAGATGAATTGGAAAAATAAAAGTATTTTTTTTTTGTGATAAAGCATTAGGGATATAGAAGTTTTAAATACTTTTTATGACCATATTTTAATATCTTTTACAAGCGTACACACATTTTCTTTGAGCCCTGTAGACACTCTTCCCAACTTGCCTTTATTGGAATACTAGCCCTGATAAATACTCTGGAAAAAGAAAAGTTCTATGGTCAAACTAAAGTTGGGCAATACCAAAAAATAAGAGTCACAGTGAGATTTCACTTTCAAAATAGAACGTCTGATTTCAAACCAACTCACTCACTCCTTGGCGGACTCTCCATCTCCAACTTCATCCTCCTGATTGCTCAAACCCAGAGCTTTGAAGGCATTCTGGATTCCTCTCTCATTCATTATGTATCACTGTCTTCAAAATGTATTTGAGTCCCCATCAATCGTCCCTGCCTCGGCTGCCACCACACTGATCCAAGCCCCATCTACCCCCTGGCCTCCACCCTGCTGCCCTACGGTCTGTTCTCCACACAGCCCCCAGTTATAGCGGTCAGGGCTAAGGTTGGATCTGAGCGGTTCGACCAACTGGTAAAAAGGCAACCCCATTGCTCATTTAATCCAGCTCGGGGGTTCGTTCTGAAGAGCAGCAGAACGGACCTGAAGCCTGGGCCCAGCAGGGGGCGCTGAGTGGTCATCTCTGGAGGCCTGAGGGTCTCAAGGGTGTTCCTGGCTCCGCTGGTGCTCTTTGTCCCAAGAACCCAGCAGCTGAGCCCTCCACACAGACCTCCCTGGGAGCTGTCGGTCAGGCCCTCCTGTGGACCCTTAGGTTGACAAATGACCTAGATTCATAGGAACACCTCACTTATTGCACAAGTACCTGGCTGTGGTAGATGGGATACCCGAGAGCTCCTAAGTCTCTCTTCTCTCTGGTTGAGCGTAGGCTGGACCGTGGTTTTGATAACGCTGTTAACAGTTAACACTCACACAGTGCTTACTCCATTCTAGGCACTTTTCTACTATTAACACATGTCATTCTCATTACATCACTAAGAATTATATATTATTAATTACAACAATAGTAATTATTATTATCCTTATTTGACACATAAGAAGACATGTCATAGATATAAACGGCAGAGCAGGATTCCAAAACTAGGCAGCCTGATTCTAGAAGCCAACTTCTTAACCACTGGCTGCAGGACTTCTCATTGCTTTCTCATTCTCTGTCTTTCTAGGCTTCAGGGCCCAAGTTTGGGCTGACTCAGCCGGCCTCAGTGTTAGGTCTCGGGGAGATACAATCACCATATTCTGCACTTGAAGCAGCAGCAGCAGCAGCAAGTGTGCCCCAAACTGGTACAAGCATCTGCCAATTCCCTGAAGTCCTCATCTACAAGAACAACGATCAGTTCTCAGGTGTCTTGACTCGGTTCTCCAGCTCCAAGTCGGGCAACACAGCCTTCCTGACCATTGCTGAGTTTCAGGCTGAGACAAGGCTAGTTATTACTGTCACTCATGACACCACAGTTCAGCCTGCATAATTTAGTGCCAGACCCCAGAGGAAGTGAGACACATATCTCTTCTGGGTAAATTGTACTCTTTCTTATTACCACGATGGTTTGTAAATCAATTCTGGCAATTTTGTGTTTCTTTTAGTCACATATTATATTTATATCAGCTCCCTGTGTATCTTTGCTTCATGGCTGACTATGCTGTATTGATAACAGTTAATCTGTGGCTTTTATACTTGGAAGTCAGTTTGGCTGGACCTAAAATCCCTGGCTCACATTTTTCCCCCTAGAATATTTTAAATATGTCACTCTACTGTTTTCTGATATAAAATATTGCTCTCAAAAAATTTGATAATCTGATTTTCTTTCCCTTGTAGGTGACTTTTTATTTTGGGCCTGGAGGCCCAAAGATATTTCTTTTGCTTTTAAGTTTAGTAGTTTTACAAGAATAAATCTTGGTGTTGGTCAGTGTGATCAATTTTCTCAGGTTCATAGTTTCCCTCTGAATATATAGCTTTCCAAAATTTTGTTTTTCTAATTTCAGGAAAGTTTTCTTGACTCTGTACATTTGTACTTGAATTTGTATTATTTTCTTGTTTTGTTTTTCCTTTTCAGGATCTCCTATTATATATGTGTTGACTTTTTTTTCTTTTTCTTTTTTTGCCTATCTTCTAAATTTGTAACTTTTTGTCAAATCTGTTTTGTCTGTTTATTTATTTTATATACTCGAAAGAAAAGAAAAAGTTTGAAAGACCGACCTGATATCAACTCATCAGACAGCATGGTACTGGCATAAGGAGAAAGACAGAGATCAAGGAAATGTAACAGAGCTTCCACTGAAGGACGGCCATGTACAATGTCGATTGTTTGTTGACAAAGGCACCAAGGCAATTCAATAGGAGAAAGGAAAGTCTTTTCAATAAATGATGCTTGAAACAAATAAGCCTCAACTTCTGCCTCATACTCTTCTGGCTTCTACTGCTATCCATTACTTTGCCCATTATATCCATTTTGCCTATACTCCCAAGAAACAAGGAAAGATAGTTCTTTAGGCTGCAGGCTCTTTAATGGATCTCAGACTTTATTTATCTACAGCTAAAAAATTATCATTCTTTTCCTAGTTTCTTAGCAACTGTTTTTCTTAAATCAAAATCATATACAACAGTGATTCTAAGCTAAGACTCCCTGAGGTGGTCAGAAAACAGCCAAAAATGTCAATCTTTTCTTCATTTTTAATGCACAATCCCATGGACAAAAGAAAGAGAGAGAGAGAGAGAGAGAGAGAGAGAGAGAGAGAGAGAGAGAGAGAGAGAGAGTTGATGTAAAACTTACAAACAGTAAAGTACAGTTATCACAAATGTACATTTGACGATTCTATTCATATGCAAATACCCACATTACCATCACTCAGATCAAGAAAAGGAACATTTCCAACACCCAAGAAGGCATTCTAGTTGCTGTCTCAGTCTTAAGGGTTGAATTTGCCCTGTGCTTGCCTCTCTCTCTCTCCTCTGTAGTGTGGATTCAGTGAATTCAGGCTGAGTGAAGGCTGGAGACTCAGTGGGCAACGTTTGTAATATCTTCTCAAAAGCAGCAGAGGGCGCTGTGGGTATATTCCTGAGAGATAACGAACGGTGTTGCCACTAGCACTCAGCTCCTGGCTCCCAGGGTGTTCAATGCTCCCAAGAGCCGAAGCTGTCTTCCAGCTCCTGCCCAGGCCACCCTTCACGGCACCATCTTCCAGGATGAGTGCAGTGAGGTTCAGCACCGCGCAGAGGAGTCCGGGAGCTGGTCTGCACTAAGAGAAACTTCCCTCTTCACTGGGGCAATAGGAGAGACTAGAGGCTGCCCATCTCTAGCTGGGGGGTGAGGTTGGCTCAAGAGGGTTAGTATTAGTCTTTAAATGCTTAGAAAACTTAACCGGGGGAAGCCATTGAGACACGGGGTTTTCTCTGTGGGAAAATTAAAACTGAGAAATTCTGTTTCTTTACCAGATATAGGACGTTTTAGGTTTTCTATGTATTCTGTCATTTTGGGACACTGTGTTTTTCAAGGAATTTGTCTATTTGTTTTAAATCAAATTAATGGGCATAAATGCATTTAGTTTAATCCCTTTAAGTCCTTCCCTGCCCTGGCCTGAGTTTTTCTCCACCTTTTCCTATGTCCAACCCAACTCATCCCTTCTGTCTGAGGTTGTCACTGGGTGTTTTTCTTTGAGGATGGTGCGGGTAGGGGGTAGGGCAGTGGTGGAGTCAATGTCCAGGCCTGGGGGCGGGGGGGGGGGCTACCTGGGAAAGGAGGGTCTCAGTAGGGTTGTCCCAGGGGGTTGGGTGAGCGTGGATTCCTGCCTAGGGTAGGAAGTGGGGCGCTAGTGTGCAGAGTGGACACCCTCCTCCCAGGATGGAGGGAATTGAGGGTTGGGGTCTCTGCTAAGATCTGGGGGCCTGCGGGACCCAAGACAGAGCCTGGAGAGCTCTGAAGAAGGAGCAGGCGCTGAGGGTTGTCCGCTGATCCAGCTCCCCTGATATGGCTCTGCTGAGAAATGAGGGAAGAGGAGAAACATCCTCTGGAAGGGGCTTGGGGTTTGTCCTGGGGCAAGGTGGGGCCAAGTCCTTGAACATATTAGCCCCATGCCCAAAGGTGCAAACAGGGAGAAGAAATTATTTTATCAGAAACAGAAGAAAAATAAAATCAAAGCAAACAGTTGCAGAACCCAAAAAGGCACAAACAGCTTACGTGATGTCGACTGCAGTGAGGCTTTCCAAGACATTTACCCAGCCCCGGCTTGCCTCCCATAGCTCAAGATTCATAATTCTGTCTCTGTGCTTGTACTAGACACCTTCTGCAGCCCCCACAGGCTTCTCAGGTCACATGTATGGGAAAGCAGCCACCTGTCCTCTCTGCAGAGGTGAGTCACTTGCCCAAACCCCCTACTTATCCCTTCCCTCCACCTTGGTGGGTGATTAATACAGCTGTACTGATTAGGTGTATCACCTAATGAAAGTATATACAAAGTCCAAAACTAAACCTTAGCAAACCAAATCCAACAGAGTATTAAAAAAGGACAATGTGTCATGATCAGGTTAGGTTCATTCCAGAAATGTATTTTAATAGTATTATTTCTCCCATTGAATTGTCTTGACAACCTGGTTTAAAATCAACTGATCATAAATGTGAGGATTTATTTCTTTGCTCTTAATTCTATCCATTGATCTAAATATGTCTATCCTTATGCCAGTACCATACTGTCTTGATTACTCTAGCTTTGTAGTAAACTTTGAAATCAGGAAATGAGTCTTCTATCATTGTTCTTCTTTTTCAAAACTGTTTTGGTTATTCTGAGTTTCTGGATTTCCATGTGAATTTTAAGATCAACTTGTCAGTTTCTGCAAAGAAGCCAACTGGGACTTGGATAGATATTGCATTGAATCTGTTGTAGATGAATTTGGGGACAATTGACATCTTCTCTCACTACATTCACTAGATGTTGAATTTTTTTTTTAAAGATTTTATTGGGGAAGGGGAACAGGACTTTATTGGGGAACAGTGTGTACTTCCAGGACTTTTTTACAAGTCAAGTTGTTGTCCTTTCAATCTTAGTTGTGGAGGGTGCAGCTCAGCTATAGGTCCAGTCACCATTGCTAGTTGTAGGGGGCTCAGCCCACCATCCCTTGCTGCAGTTGAACTGGCAACCTTGTGGTTGAGAGGACGCGCTCCAACCACCTGAGCCATCCGGGAGCTCAGCGGCAGCTCAGCTCAAGGTGCTGTGTTCAATCTTAGTTGCAGGGGGCAGAGCCCACCATCCCTTGTGGGACTCGAGGAGTTGAACCGGCAACCTTGTGGTTGAGAGCCCACTGGCCCATGTGGGAATTGAACCGGCAGCCTTTAGAGCTCCAACCGCCTGAGCCGCTGGCCTCTAGTTGTTGAATTTTACCAAAAGCCTTTTCTACCTCTATTGAGATGATAAGATTTTCTTCTTTCATATGCTAATTTGGTTAATGACGTTTATATTAGAACAATATAAATTTGCTGATATTTGACCACTTTTGACCAATGGATTTTCTAATATAGTCACGTGCCACATAAGGATGTTTCTGTTAACAGTGATTCTGTAAGATTATAATGGACCTGCAAATATATGGTGATGGAAGGAGAACTGACTCTGGGTGGTGAACATACAATGTGATATATAGATGATGTATTGCAGAATTGTACACTTGAAACCTATGTAATTTTACTAACCATTGTCACCCCAATAAATTTTAATTAAAAAAAATTTAATTGAAAAAAATTTTAATTAAAAAAAAAAGATGATAATGGACCTTAAAAATTCCTACTGCCTAATGACTTCATAGTCATTGAAACATAGTGCAACATATTACTCCCATGTTTGTGGTCATGCTGGTGTACATAAACCTACTGCATTGCTAGTCTTATAAAAGTACAGCACATATGTGATTATGTAAAGTATATAATACTTGGTAATGATATACTTTAATTATGTAAAGTATATAGAACTTGGTAATGATAATAAATGACTCTGTGACTGGCTTATTAATTTACTTTTTATTGTTATTTTAGAGGGTACTCTTTCTACTTAAATAAAAAACAAGTTCACTGTAAAACAGGATGTTGTGTTACACCAGCAGCAGCCTCATACATCTCATGATTACTGCGTCTCTTGATGGCATCATTTTCTCTTGTGCTTGATTTAACCTCATGCTGGTTAGTACAATAACATGCTATACAGACTTGTAGCCAAGAAGCAATAGGCTCTATCATACAGCCTAGGTGTGTAATAGGCTACTTAGGTTTGTGTAAGTGTGCTCTTTGATGTTCGCCCAACAACAAAATTGCTTAATGATGAATTTCTCAGAATGTATCTCCATTGCTAAGCAGTACATAATTGTAGTCTCTTGAAAAAATGGTTGGGATAATTGGATATCCATGTACAAAAAAAATAATATTGGACCTTCATCACATACAAAATTATCTCAAAGTGGATCAAAATCTAAATGTAAAAACAACAACTATAAAACTCTTGGTAAATTTTCGTGACCTTCAATTAGACAATGGTTTCTTAGATATGATACTAAAAGTACAAGCAACAAAGACAAAGTACCTTTCTGTAAATAAGATACACAAATAGACAGAAGCACACAAAAAGATGTTCAGCATCGTCATCAGGGAAGTGCAAATCAAAACCACGTTGAGATACTACTTCACACCCAGTGGGATGGCCAGAATCAGAAAGACAGATGACAAGCATTGTCAAGGATGTAGAGAATTTTAACCAGAGCTGTGAGAAATTTGTTGATAAGCCACCCAATCTATGGTGCTTTGTTATAACAGCCTGAACTAAGATACGCATGGAATGTTTTCCAAGACATATTACATATTAGGTCACAAAACAAGTTTTAACAAATTTAAGAAGACCAAAATGTTACCAAGTATCCTTTCAGACCACAGTAAGATAAAACTAGAAATCAGTAACAGAAAGAAAACATGAAACTCCACACTAAACACACTATTGAACAACAACTGGAGGAAAAAGGAAATTGAAAAAAATACCCTGAGGGGTGGCTGGTTGGCCCAGTGGTTACAGCACAGTGCTCATAACACCAAGGTCACCTGTTCGATTCCTACGTGGGTCAATGAGCTGCACCCTCCACAACTAGATTGAAAACAACAGCCTGACTTGGAGTTGATGGGTCCTGGAACGACACACTGCTCCCCAATATTACACACTGCTCCCCAATATTCCCCAATAAAAGTTTAAAAAATAATACCCTGAGACAGGCACAAACAAAATACAACTTACCAAAACCTATCAAATGAAAAAAAAAAAAGAACACAACATACTAAGAGGGAAGTTTATAGCAAAGAATGTCTACATTAAAAAAAGAGAAAAGATCTCAAAACAACCAAACTTTACAACTCAAGGTACTACAAACAAGAAGAATAAACCAAGCCCAAAGTCTGCAGAAAGAAGGAAATAATTAAGATTATTGAAGAAATAAAAAAATAGAAAATAGAAAAACAATAGAAAAAAATCATCAGAACTAAGTTGTTTTGAAAAGGTAAACAAAATTGATAAACTCTTAGTTAGCTAGATTAAGAAAAAAATAAGAAGACTCAAATAAAAGCAGAAATGAAAGTAGAGGCATTATAACATATAATCCAGAAATAAAAAAGATCATAATGAACTGATCATAACAATAATACATTGATCATGACAATCATATGTCAAAAAATTGAACAACCTAGAAGAAATGGATAAATTCCTAGAAACATACAACCTACCAAGACTGAATCAAGAAGAAAGAGAAAGCTTGAACAGACCGATGACATATAAGGAGATTGAAGAATCAGTAATCAAAAACCCCTTGAAAAAGAAAAGCCTATGACTTCACAAGTGAATTCTACCAAACATTCAAAAAAAGAACCAATATCAACACTGCTTAAACTTTTCCAAAAAATAGAAGGAACACTCCCAAAATCGTTTTATGAGGTCATCACCACCATGATTCCAAAGCCAGACAAAGACAATACAAGAAAAAAAGAAAAGTACAGGCCAATATCCCTGATGGACACAGATGCCAAAATCCTCAACAAAATACTAGCAAACCAAATTCAACATACATCAAAAGGATCATATACCATGACCAAGTGGGATTTATCTTTGTATGCAAGGATAGTTCAACATATGCAAATCAATCTATGATACACCATATTAAAAGAATAAAGACAAAAATTATTCTTGATCATCTCAGTAGATGTAGAAAAAATATTTGACAAAATTCAACATGCATTCATGATTAAAAAAAAATCTGAAACCATAGAACAACAAAGGCTATCTATGGAAAATCTATACTAACATCATAACAAATGGATTAAAAATGAAAACTTTTCTACTAAGATCTGGAAGAAGGCAAGGATCCTCATTCTCACTACTGCTGGAACATGGTACTGGAAGTTCTAATCAGAGAAATCGGGCAAGAAAAAGAAATAAAATGCATCCAAGGTGTAAGGGAATAAATAAAATTATCTATTTTCAGTTGACATCATATATATAGAAAATGCTGAAGACTCCATTAAAAAAAATGCTAGAATAAACAAATTAAATAAACTTGCAGAGTACAAAATCAATGTACAATAATCAGTGGTATTTCTAAAAACTAACAATGAACTATGCAAAAAGGAATTTAAGAAAACAATCCCATTTACAGTAGCAACAAAAAGAATAAAACACTTAAGAATCAACTTAAACAAAGAGGTAAAAGAGTTGTAATTGAAAATTATAAAACACTGATGAAGGAAATTTAAAAAGACACAAATAAATAGAAAGACATCCCATGTTCATGGAAACCTAAGCCTAGGGGTGTGGTGAAGTCAGTAAGAAATGAAATGCAGAACCTACAAAGGCCCCCCCAACTCCAGTAACTCCCCATATTGCTACTCTGTGCCCTCATGGCACTCCTCTAAATTCAGCTTTCTTATTGGTTTGCTGATTTGTTTAGTGGTCCCCACTCCCCTTCAAAGCTAAGTTCTTTGAAAGCAGAAACCTTGAATGTTTTACCTCTATATTTCCCAGTGAGAGCAGTTTCTGAACAAAGCAGCAAGTCAACAAATATTTGTTGAATAAATGAGTGAATGAAAGCTCTGTGCTGAGTACCTTACACTTACATTAACACTTCTATTATCCTATTTCGTAGTGTTTTGAGAAGAAATTCACCCATTTGCTCGTTGTTCAAAGTGGGAATACTGAAGCAGAATGAATGGGAACTCGGGCAAACAGACCAGAAGGACAAGGGCTGGCAGAGGTTGTCTTTTTATTCCCAGCATTGAACAAGTTGCACGGTGTATAGATTTTTTTTTTTTACCATTGTCTGTCGAGTTCGTAAATAATTGAGCTCCAGCTCTATCCAGAAATAGCAGTCACCACTAGAGTGTTCATTACAGTGTTTCTTGTTTTGATCGTTTTCTTTAAAGCCACTCTATCCATTCAGGGAATCCACGGCCAAAGCTCCGAGACCCACTGCTGCTCTTTTTTCCCCATCAGGTCAGCTGTGCATTTTCATGAGTCAGGCCATTGAGGTAGAATTAGTCAACTCCATGTCAGCCCGCTGTAGGGCTTGCAACATTTCCTGCAACTTGGTGTGCACCCGGGCAAGTTCCACTCTGTTAAGGTTCTCCCACCTGTATTCGTCCAAGTAGACAACACATTCAGCCGGGACGGGATACTGCACACGTTTCAGCTCCTTCAGCCCTGCTAAGTGCTGCAGCACGTTCATGATGCCTGACGTGGAGATGATGTTGTCGAAGAAGACAAGGGAGCGGAGACAGAAGCAGCAGCACAGGACAGGCAGGAGGGCTTGGAGCTGGGCTTCCTTCAACCGGCAGCTTCTCAAGTTCAGGTGCTGTAGGGTGCCCGACACCTCAGCCAGCAGAACCTCGAGGGGCCCAGGAACTGTTTCGGACAGATTATTGCTACACAGCACCAACTCCTTCAGGCGTGCAGCATGAATGCTCTGGGACAAGTAGGTGATGTCATTCTCAGTAAGCCTACATCCATTGATCACCAGAGTCTCCAATGGTTTTTGCAGGCTGCTGTGGAGAGACAGACATAGTTACTTCTTAAAAATTGGGGTGGAGCATCAATACATTTGGAAAAGGACTAGAAATCTGACCTGAGAAATGTGTACTACTCCTACCTCAGTCTAGATGCATATGGCAGGAGCCAGGCTTCTGTACTGGTTAAGAACATAGAACCTGGAGTCAAACATTTTCCCATTCCCAACAGGACCTCTCCCATTTTCAGAGCATGCGGTCAGGCACACTGACCTCTCTTAGCCTCAGCTTCCTAACACGCCATGTAAACACAATGATCACTCATGCTCCATACATTGTTTAGGAATTAATGGAGTTTAGATATAGTTCCTACACAAGGTAAGGGCTAGGTTTTTACCATGAGGAAGGTTTATGAAGGTGGTTCCCGAGACTCCTATCCACCCAAAGACCAGAACTCAGGAGAACAGCTCCCTATTCCAGGACACGCCACAGAGAAGTCTAAGAGACGTAAATGAGAGGAGTGAGCTGACCAAATCAACTGGGCTTAGATGTTGTGGGGACAATTGCCTCCCTCAGATAACACCCTCACAACAGAACAACCTTATTCTGTGGAAGCTCCAGGACAATGAGATTCTGGCTGATTTTTCCCAGAATTTTATACCCATTCTTATTTAGCTCTATGCTCAGCATGGACTAAGTGCTTGAATGAATGAATGAAAAAATGAGTGAGGGGATGAGATGCCAATTTCAGACATAAATCCCAGGACTTCAACTTTGAAGTGTATGTCCATTAATGACTCTGCAGGAACTCATGGAAGAAGAAGTCCAGGCTTGTCTCTGCTCTGAAAGAGTAATGCTCAGAGGAGTATTCCAGGACCTGGGCCTTTAGACCTTCAGAGGGACCTTCCACACACTCACCTGAGTATCTTATGTAGCTGGCCTGAGAGACAGCCAAAGATGAGATGGAGCTTCTGGAGGTGGCCCAATGGACTCAACAGGGAGAAACAGTCAGCAGGGAAATCCCAGGGGATATGGCTCATGATGAGATTGCCCAGGTTGCTCATCTGCCCTACCTGGGTGAAGAACCGGATTAGATCTGACTGGAAGCAAAACCTACTCCTGTGATGAAGCCTCAGCTCTCGAATGGCCTCCAGCTCCAGCACTCCCAGGATCTCTACGAGGCTGTGGAATGGCACCTGGTTAATGACCAGAGTCCGACAGCAGAGCCGCAGACAGCCATGGCTCTTCTCGACTCTCTGAAGTATGTACGAGGGGAACCCAGACAGGTGGAAGAAACCGAACAAACCATCTAAGAAAAGGTCTGTGTGTATCTCCACTGGTTCTTGATCACACTGAGGTTGTACTCTGGAATTGGGCATAAGCTGGTCTGCCTCCGGCTCTTCCAGCATGTGCGTGATGACAAAGGGTACAGGAGAGGTCTCAGAGCACTCCTCCCAGTTGGAGCGCTCAAAATCATGGGTAAAATCCAGCACCTTCAGCTTCGATCTCCTGTAGGGAATGAGGAAGAGAGCTGAGATTGTGATTTTCAGGGTAGTATGGCAGAACTGGTATGAGATCAGCAGCAGCAGACTGTAGGAAGGGGTTTCTGTGCCAGCCAGCAGCCCTACCCACTGCCATCTGCCATGTCTTCTAAGTGCATTCCTCCATCCTCATCCACCCTCATCCTGCTCAGTCCCCATCCCTTACGTAGTCTAGGGATACCACCCAGGAACCTAACCACCCTCCCAACACCTCAGTAGCATGGTCAGCTTCCAACTATAGCAGGTCTTTCTTCTCCGATGGATTCTGAGCTATGGCCTCAAGGCCTCTCAAGGATGGTTGTACCACCAGGAGGTTCTGGCACATCCATGGTCCCCACATTGCTGAATCCAACTCTCTACTCAACTCATTGTGCCCCTAGCAGCACCCCATCTTTACAGTCACCTGGGGCAAGCAGTGTTGGTAGGAACCAATTCCAGCCCATCTAGTACAGCTTCCAACAGGTCTTGAGTTATTGACTGATCCCTTAAGGATCCCAGACGGAGACAGGGGAAGGGCCAGGCCTGCACGATTGCTGTCACGGTCTTCGTGTGTCCCCGGTCAAAGGCTGCAATGGACAGTGTTGGGAAGAGGTGCACAGGGAGCTCTTCCAGGGCACGTACAATTGAGTCTTCATCACTCAGCAGGCTCTGTGCTGCAAGATCCACGAGACTGAGTGGGTCTTGTCTGCTCATCTCCACGGCCTGACACAAGGTAAGGGAAAATCCTGAGTGGTTTTCACAGTGCTCAGCCTCCTTCTACTGGGCCAGGACTACCCAGGCCTCAACCACCCTTCACAGCAGGAAGTGAGACTCCAGTTTGTCCCCACTCCTCCTTCCATTCTGCAATTTTTAGTCATAAATATCCAGCTCTTTCTCTTATGGTGTCAGCACAGTGTCCCTGACCCTGATACCAGCTGGCTGAAATTAGAATAATTAGGGTTTTATCTCTGCTCCTCATTGAGCATCAAAGAGTATAAATTCTTTCAAACTTAACTTCTTGAACTTTCTCCCAAATCATCATCCCCTCCAAGGTGATTTTAAGGAACATGACTGAATAATCACTCTCTTACCTTAGTCTAATGGTAAGAGGTCAGCTCTTGAGGTTTTGTTTGCCTTCTCTGGTGAGCAGGGCTTCTAAAATAGTAACTGCAACTTTCTGCATGTTCAGATCACTCCTTCTCACTCTATGAAGTACATTTCTACTCACATTCTACCAGGCTTCAATACAATTCAGAGATGAGAAAATAATTTTCAAAAAAAAGAAATCAACAAGATATAAAACTCCTCTTATGGAGCTGGTAAAATTTTGACAAAATGTCAGAAAAAGACAAGAGAAAGAAAAATTACAGTATAATTCCATGTATAAGTATAGATACAAGAGTCCTTAATAAACTATTACCAAGTGGAAACAAGCAGCATCTAGTAAAGAAGCAGGATCACAAAGGGTTTCTTCCAGGAGCAAAAGGAGTGACACATTAGAGATCTATCCGTGACCTTCTGATTACACTTGGACGACTGAACACGAGCGCTCCGAGCTGCCACCTGAAAAAACAAATGAAATAAAAGAAGATCTAAAACTGGAAAGCCAAACAGAATGAATTAGACATCCCTGCTCCTCAAGAAAAAGCAAAGTTTTGGAATCTGGAAAAGGGTGGATTAGAGGAACTAGTGCACAGACCACAGAAGCCGAAACCTAAGCCTAGGGGTGTGGTGAAGTCAGTAAGAAATGAAACGCAGAACCTGCAAAGGCCTCAGGAGTGAGGTGTGCAAGTATGGCCCCGGGCAGGAACCAGAGCCCATGGGCAGCACTGAGGCACTCATGGAGTCTACAAATGTGTGCATGTATGTCGACCACCAGCACAGCCAGCAGTCCACGCCTTGGGCCCACCCTTCCTCCAGTTCCTACCCTGACTGTGCTCTGCTGCTCCCAGGAGCAGCTCTCAGCCCTCATCCTACAGCAGGCTGCCCTTCCCTGGGGATTCTGGGGGTTTGCTAGGGCAGGTTTAGTCAATGATCATTTGAACAACCAAAATACTAGATTATGACCTGACCGAACCTTCTCTACTGGAGCATTTTCCACATTTGTATGATTGAGAAGGGGCACCTGTTGAGAGAGGCTCAGGCCTGGTAGGCAGCCTATGGAGCGGGCAGGGCAGGAGAGGGAAGCACCAGGCCCCTGTCACAATCCACCAATTGTTCTGAAGGCAGAGCTTCTCTGAAGCAGCTAGAGCCTGTCCTGCCAAGGGGGCTGCGATGAGTTTAAATCTTCTTCTTTGTGCTTTGGAAATGTCTCATTTCTCTGAAGGAACAGCCCAAAGGAAGCCTCGTGCCTGGGACCCTCAGGGGTATCTCTGTCCTTGCCCCTCTTCTGAGGACAGAGCCTCATGCCCCTCACTCAGCAGAAGTAAGCCCAACTACCAAACTCTTCATTAGGAATGTACATTGATGTCTTCATAGGGGACAGAAGGCTGAGGCTTCTGGTTCCTGCGAGCAACCAACAATCTTAGCCATTACTTTTCTTGCCCATGAAAACCAGGGTTTATTGCTGGCCTACTCCTATCTTGTGCACTACCTGAACTCACTTCATCTGTTTGGGAGGAGGCTCCTCTGGGGTTTCAGTGGCCTCTAATCCTGGGGGAAAGAGAAGAGGAAGGCTGGCAAGACAAATTATAACTTTGACCACTGCACCTGGTCTTGGGGCTGCAATGGATACTCATTTTCTCCTTCCCCCACCATTCATTGTAGATTCCTCTCATGATCAGGTACCACCTCTGTTGTCCTTGCTAGCTTACTAGGTGACCTGTCTCAGACCTTCATCTCTGAGGGGTCTGAGCCCCTAGTCCCCATGCCTTCTCTTGCTAAGGTTGCAGCACTTGTCTTTTTACTTTCACGACTGGACAAGGAGATACCAAGATGCACCTAAATGAATCGCTTGGGAGTCAAACATATTCCTCCCTACCCCCTATCTCCTCCTTATGACCTGGGTCAGTTTCCCCCACCAAGATGAAGGCTCCTTTCCTTGTCCACTGGATGGAGGTCACAAAGAGAATAAAGTGTTCAGGTGGAAGCCACAGCTTATAACTCAAGGGGACTCTTGTGTTTAACAGTGAGTGGTCTCTGGGCCTAACCAACTTTAGGACTTGGGTTTGACACAACTTACCTCATGACAAGCAGTTCTGGATATGCAGTCACCTCCTGTCTCATGGTCCTCCGCTGGGGCCCAGCAGCACTGCAAGAGCTGTTTTACAAAACACATGTAATTCACCCCTTCAGACTGCGTAGCCTTGCTCCAGACCCTTAGAAGCCGATGTGGTGTTTCTCCAACTGGAGAATTCCACAGGGCAACTTTTCCTACCACTGATATCTCCAGTCCCCTCAATCTGGCAAGACTTCTGGCCCAAAGAGCAGGGCTACTTTCACTGCAGCCTGGAATTGGTTACTCTGCATAGAATTTCCTACTCTTGGCTGTGCTTATATGTGGCAGCCTTTTGTGTTAGTCAGTATACCTGCAAGAGAAGTGTTTCCAGATGTGGAATATGCTGTCTCTAAAACTTGAAGAGTTCTGTCAGGCATTGTGCTTCCTTCTTCACCGTAGGAGGTACAAAATGTGATAATTCATCTTTTACTTTGGATGATACGACCCAGCCTGCCTTCAACTACTGGGGTGCTCAACATTGTCCTCTTTTGGCAGGTCCTCGAATCTCCATGTGGATTATTTCCTCTCTGCAGCATGTTTCTTACCTGGCCTCCAACATGCCAGGCATTGCTTACTAATCTAACTCGATTAGCATGATGTCATCAAAGTAGTGAATCAATGCTATGTTCTGTGGGTGCCCAGATGGTAGACAGTTCAGATCTCTTTGAACTACGACAGAGGGTGCAATGGTATAATCCTGGGGCAAAATTAAATGTATACTGTCATCTATCTGTTCCACGTGAATGCAAAGAGTACCTGATAGGGATAGGAAGGAACACACTTGCCAATTAATATTTGCATACCATATAGCTGAGGCTTCATTAATCGGCTCAATCAAAGAGAGCACATGGGCACAGCAGCTTCAATTGGGGCTACTATTTGGGTGAGTTTATAGACATCTCAGCCAACCTCTAGGGTAAATCTGGTTTCTACAGATTGGTGAATTAAATGGAAACATGACAAGGACCACTACTCCTGAGTCCTTTACATCCTTAAGACTGAAACTTTTTGTCATCCCTCTGAGGATTTAGTATTGTTATTTACTATTTTGATGGGATAAGGGGGAGAGGGGGCAGTTACAGAGGCCCTCAGTTGGTCTCCCCCATCACAATAGTTCTTATCCCACAGATGAAAGACAAAATGTGGGTATTGCATCACCTTCCAAACATTCTATTCCAATTACACATTTGCAAACTGGGTAATGACACAGTGTACCCATTGTGAGCTGGATGTTGGCCAGGATTCTATTTGTCACCTGGCTCCCATATGCCCCTATTCTAACAGGGTCCCACAATGATGCTTTAGATCTCCAGATATCATGTCAGCTCTGCCCCTATATCCAACAATATTCAAATTGTTTGTGTACCCCCCTTTCCGTAGTCCAAACAATCCTCGAATTGCTTGTATATTCCAATTCCCCTTATTTACAGATACCCAAGTGTGGTAGCCAGCCTCCAAAATGGTCACAATGATTCTGGCCTTCTGGTATTCATGTCCTTGTGAAGTCCCCTCCTACACTGAATAAGGCAGTTCTGTGATCATCAATGGGATATTGTGGAAATTACAGTGTGTGACTTCCAAAGTTAGGTCATAAAAGACACTGTGACTTCTATTTTGTGTTCTCTTGGATTGCTTGCTTTCATGTCATGGAGACTCTCAAGAGTCTTATGGAAAGAACCATGTGGCAAGCAACTGAAGCATCTCATCACAAACTTCCCAGGCGTATGGGTAAGCTACCTTGGAAGTAGATACTGCAGCCCCAGTTGAAATTTCAAATAACAGGAATCCCTAGCTGACATCTTGACCGCATCCTCATGAGATACCATGAGTGAGAACCATCCAGCTAAGCTGCAACCAAATACTTGACCCACAGGTAATGCCATCAATATGTTAGGGTGCCATTGTTTCCCAACCAGGACCCTGACTTGGACACAGCAGACCTGCCTGGGTTGGGAGCTTAACCTTCTTTGGAACTCTAGCTTTCTCTGCCCTCCCGCTGTAGAAGATGAAGGCCTCTGTATGCTACCAAGAAGACCCTGAGGGTGCCTGTTGGTGCTCAGCCGTTCTTTATCCTTTACTGTAGTATCAACCAAGTTTAGCACCAGCCATTCAATCCCACAGTTCTTATTGTTACCGGTGCAGGGATTGTCCGAGAGAGTGGTGACTCTGGTGTTAGGTGTGCACTACTCTGGGAGCTGGAAGAAAATACATGGAGCCAAAGGCAGAGTAGACATGCTTTATTCACTGGCTTTCTGGACACAGCTAGCCTTGTATAGTGGCCAGGCTTTTTATACTGTGCTGAGACAAGAGTGGCTCACAGCCAAGGTGCTTACGTAAGAGCACACAAACAGTGACATCATCAGGATGGATGGCACCTGCACAACACTCCATCTTATATAACCAGCGGGCCCCAAGTCAGTTCTACGGGATGGCCAGTGAGGGAGCCTGACTGACTCCATTTTCCCTGTAGGGATCCTTGCCCTCAGGGTAGAAATAAAGAGAGTGGGCAAAACTGTTTTGCAGAGAGAAAGATTTATTAAAGTGAAAGCTTGGTGCACTAAGGAAGCACACTCTGAAAGAGAAAGGATGTAGCTCCCAGAGGTTTACAGGTACAACAGTTTTATAGGCTCTTGGGTTGGGAGCCATCCCTTCCTTTTTCCCTTCTCCCTCCCCAAAGTATGTTGAGGTGGGTCCTACAACACACCTGCACAGTGTACGTACATGCCACTTCATGCATCGCATGTCTTATTAGCATCTTAAATCTCCTTCTAGGGAGTGTTTTTTATTATGACAAAGAGGAAAAGTTAATTACAGGACAGCTCTTTAACTAATGTGCATGTGCAACTTGAGAAAATTTCCCTGGACGCTGGGTAGAGAATGTTAGTTTGGAGTTCCCAGTGTCTGGACCTCCAGCTCTCCTGAGGAAGTGAGGGAATCTCTTTCTTCCAGAGCTTCTTTCATATGAACCAATGAGATGAACCTGATTAGGTGTATTGTTTGATAAAAAGAAGAGAAAGTTTCAGCACTTTCACATTCTTTACCCACAGCCAAGCCTGTGGGTAATTTTAAAATTTTTTAAAAATTTATAATTTAAAAAAGCAATAGTCAAAGGGAGGTAAAGTACAGCCTAGGAAATATAGTCAATAATATTGTAATAACTATGTACAGTGTCAGAGGGGTAATAGACTTATTGGATTTATCACTTTGTGAGGTATATAAATGTCTAATCACTATGTTGTATTGTACACCTGAAAATAATAAAAATAAAATTTAGAAAAAGAATTACATTTAAAAAATAAAAATTTTAATTTAAAAAAAGTTTATTGTTTTTTATTTTAAACAATTGTTTTTCTTCTTGAGTGAATGAAGTAATCAATCCCTTACACATTTGAACCACATCCCTAAATCCAATCATGCTTAGCTATAGGCCAAGAACGTGAAAGTGCTGCAAGTTTCTGTGGGGCTCCGCTTCCTCAGGGGGACGTTGAGGTCATTCTCCCTCAGGGACCTGAGCCTGCAGATTGTCCTCCTGGGCACTGGCCTGAGAGCTTCCAGCAGGTGCTTCCTCCCAAACGCTTCCATGGGGCCAAGGCAAGAGCCACAAAGGCCGCCATGGGACCGTTCCCCTAACCGATCTGCAAACCCAAGAAAGTTTGGGATGGCGGTGGCTGGAACTGGGTGTGCAATGGCCCCACCCCTAAGAAGCTGGAGGAGGATGCTGGCCAGCTCCCCATAGAAAGCCCCAGGAGTTGTGGCTGCACAATTCACAAGGCAGAGCTCTACACGTCTGCACCATGTCCTGGGCTCCTGCATTGTTGGTGCTCCTTGCCCACTGCACAGGTAAGAACACCCCAAAGCTTGTACGCCCTGGCTCCTTCCCTTGCCCTTCCCTGCCCCAGGTGTGCATGTGCTTCTGTCTCCCCAGGTTGTGTCCTTCAGCCGGTGCTGAATCAGCCACCGTCCGTGTCCTCGTTTCTTGGAACCACAATCCGACTGGCCTGCACCTTAAGCAGTGACCATGATGTCAGCATTTATAGTATCTACTGGTACCAGCAGAGGCCGGGTCACCCTCCAAGATTCTTGCTGAGATATTTCTCCCCTTTAGAGAAGAAACAGGGCCCCAAGTTCCCTCCACGCTTCTCTGCATCCAAAGACGTGACCAAGAACACGGCGTATTTGAGTATCTCTGAGCTGCAGCCTGAGGATGAGGCTATTTATTACTGTGCTGTGGGGACCCAGGGCTTGGAGAAGGACAAGGAGATGGAGAGGGAGAGTGCAGAAGGAAAGGAACCTGCTGCTTCAGTGGCCCAGGCACCCCAGGACACGCTTACCGTGAACTAAAGACAGAAGGGGCATGCATTCCTCAGAGAGGATGAGGAGGGCGGAGGGCCATGGGCTGCCCATAGGAGATGCTCCTTGTCCAGCTAGGCCCTGTTGGAGGCTGGATTGGGGGATTAAAGCTACTTGTATCTTGGGAAGTTGTTTTGCTGTGTTTGGTCTGATTGGTGTGTTGAATTGTATTGAGAAGGCCCCAGCTGCTCAGAATGGGTGAGGCACACCCAAAAAACAACCTAGGGGGAAGGTCCCAGGGGACTGGCTGGTCATGGTCTGCTTGGCTGGAGCTCCTGCTCTTGTGGGTAATGGGGGGCAGGGTGCTGATATAAGCACCTTGGGGGCATGCTCTGGCTAAGGACGAGACCCTCTGCTGTCACCTGACTTTTCTCTGGAGGTATAGGGTAAACAAGGTTAGAAATGCCTTTATTGGGCCTCTGCCTGCAGAGGACAGTGGGTGCCAAGTAATAGGTCTAGAGCAGATACTATTGACATTTGGGGCCAGACAGTTCTTTGTTAGAGGGCAGTCCTGTGTCCGTGGGATGTAAGGCAGCATCCGTGGCTTCTATGCACTAAATGCCAGTCCTTGCACCTTCCCACCCCAGTTATGACAACCAAACAATGTCTCCAGGCATTGCCAGATGCCCCGAGGGTGGCAAAATCACCCCAATTGAGAACCACTGGCCTAGGTGAGAGAAACGCATTTACTCTTCTGTGCAGGAGAGTGGCAGAGTTGTCAACCATATTTTCTGTAAAGGACCAGATTGTAAATAATTTTGGCTTTCCAGGCCATATGATCTTTCTCTCAGCTGCTGAATTCTGTCCTTACAGAATGAAAGAAGCTACAAACAACATGTAAACAGATGGGCATGGCTGTTCTTATTCAACTTCATTTACAGACAAGGTTAGGCCGGATATGGCATTCTGGCCACAGTTCGCCAACCCCTGCTCCAGAGAAACACCCCAGTTCCTGCCTCCAGGTTTCAACCAAACCATGCTTGGTGGGGTAATCAGTTACCTTCAACTCCTCCTGCCAATGACCCCAGGTACACTACACCTCTGGACCCATGGAAAGACCTGGAATTGGGAGGGGTGTGGCCTCACTGATGGGCTTGCTGGGGGAAAAGGGAACAGGTGGGTTCCTGCAACCCTGGCCCACAGCTCAGCACCCTGAGCCCCTGGGTGGTGTCACACTACGTACAGAGAGGTGCGAGGAAAACTATCTCCCCTGTGACCCCAAACTTGGCTCTGAGAATGTCCATTTATCATGGCTAAAAAGACCCCAAGGGATTCCCCGAGAAAGGTAAAAACATGTTAATATTGGCCCTTCCATGTGTGGCCTGAGTCTCTTTTGTAAAACAACGGTCTCAGCACGTGCCATGTTTTAGGTGCCCTCTGAGCTCCCACATCCACAAAGTACACAGTTCTTCTGGCATCAGGCCTTTGTCCCTGCGGAGCGGACTCCAAGCCCATGTCTCTAAAGGCCAGCTAGGTGATCTCAAAGGATCTCTGTCTTCTGCCTGTAACCTGCCCTTCTCCTGCTTCCATTCTTCGTGATTCCAGGATTCCATGCTATGACAAGAAACCCGGAGAGCAGGAGTCAGGCTGGGCTCCCATCATCCTAACGCCCCTGCTGCACCAGATTTCTGGAGGGTGAGACCCTGAACTCGGGCCTCGGGCTGGTCAGAGTGTGAGTCTTAGCTCTGGTCAGCCTTAGAAGGAGTATTTGATTTGTAGGCCACCATTTCCAATGTTGTGTGTCATGAGGATAATAATAGCCTCAATTTATATAAAGTGCTTACCTAGGCTTAACTATCATGGGTACTCAACAAAATAGTAGCATCACTATTTCCTGGCCTGGCCTTGTCCCTTGTCCAATCCTTTCATTCAGTGTGAGTCATTTCTCACCTTGACTGTTACCTGGCCTCCTGCATATCCCCTCTACTGCAGCCTGTACCCTCCACTCCTCATCTTCATTATTTCCAGATCCGGTCTTGCTTGCATTCCTCCTCTCTAACTTTGGATTGTCTCCCACTGCCAAAGCACATATGCAAGCCAAATCTGTCATTTTCAATTTTCTAGTGTCTACATTTTTTTTTAAAAAAAAAAAAGGTAAAAAGAAACAGGTGAAGTGATTTTAATTATATATTTTATTTAACCCAACACATTCCACATGCTATCATTGCAAGATGCAATCAGTATAAAAATTAGTTATGAGATGGTTTAAACTCTTTTTTTTTAATCTTCAAAAATCCAGTGTATATTTTACATTTGTGGTTCATCTCAATTTGGACCATTCACCTTCCAAGTCAGCTACAGCTGCCTATGGCTTGTGACAGATTGAAGGGAGAAAAACTCACTCCTTATCATGATACACCCTTTGGAGTCTGGCCCAGACTCTGTCCCAAGTCCCATCCCCCTCACTGTCGGTGTCATATTAAGCCATCTACAACTGATCCAACACCTGGTTCTCTTGGTTGCCTCCAAACCTTTGCCTAAGCTGCTAACTTCCTGTCGCTTTGAGGTGTCCTCCAGCTGGCTGCACCAACTTAGGGTTCCACAATTATCTCAACTCTCACTCCTTGGGCAAGATTTCCCTGACCGCTTTATGCAGTTACTAACTTCCTGCCATGTACAAACACTGTGTTTTCCTAACTATATTTAGCGCTTACCACACAGTTCTAAATTTATTTTGTCTCTCTCCTACACTAATTTGCAAATTCTCAGAGGGCAGGATCTGTTCAACTCATTTTATGTGCATGATAAACACTAGATATAACAAAGTTGAGTGAATAGATGAATGAGTAAATGAATGCATGATGGAACGAATTCTTGGATGGCTGCCACTCCAGTATCCCTTTAGATGGCTGGAGTCATTGTCATTTCCTAATACGGGAAAGTTGTCACGTTAGTGACTGGCTGCATTCTACTTCTCTCTCTCTCTCTCTCTCTCTCTTACACACACACACACCTTCTGATGCCTGGCATATGAAGCCGGTGATTATATCCAGCAACCAGGAGTGATGGGGAAAGGAAAAGGTTGGAATAGGTTAATGCAGGGAAGGGGACACTTGGGAAACTTTGTAAATCTGTAACATAGGTGAGAGACACTGGAGAGGATGGGCTTCCCAGACTGTTGGAACCTGCTGCCTGGTACCACAAAGAGCTCCCACCCCTCCTCCTCCCCCCTTCCCCCAGGTATCAACAAGGCTCCAGACGGTGATACAGCACAAGGGTGTGGGGTGCTGAGAGCCACGGTCCACTCACAGAAATGTTTGATGCAGCTCCCAAGTTTGACACAGAAACACAGAACTCAATGGGCTTGGACATGTCATCAGTGGTGCTGAGGACTGGGGACCCAAACATTCTGACCTGAGTTAGTCCCTGAGATCCTGAGGGAGGGGATCTCAGGGAGACCCAGGAGTCTTGGGTGATGGAGCATGCCTTATTAAACAGAGTGAAATGCAAGGGTTCTCTGTGCCTACGGAAGGCCAGTGTGGTTGTGACATGATTTGGCAATATAAGCTGGGAGGAGGTGGTTCCATGTAAAGAAGGAGGGTGGAATTAACATGTGGAGGCACTTTAGGATACAGAGGGCCCTTTTATTTCATTCTAAGTTGCATTTTTGTGATGTATGCACAATGCCCAAATCCATTTGTTCATTAGGGAATGAAAAATGGGGAATATTTTCGTTCTAGCATTCCTCCTTCACTCGTTAGTTATAAAACTTCTACAAAGAAAACTTCGTCACCTGAGGGACTATTCGTATAGTAAAGGCAGGATAAACGTTTTATCTTTCCCCTGCTTTATTTACCAGCTATCAAAATAACATATCAGTGTGCCAGCATCACCTAACTTGACTGTGTTAGTATAATTATTCATATATACATGGGTATAAGCATATCTGAGGTATTTAAATCCATTGCAATTGTTATAACTTTTGGCCAATACAAACCCATTCAAATTTGTCTCTCATCAGGAACTTGTTGATGTGTCAAAAATAGTACATTTAATTTTGTTTTCAGTATTTCAAAAATTTAAATAAAAACACCTTCGCTGCAGCTAATTCTCAAAAGGATAATGATTTATAACACACTGAATGGAGAAAGACCTTACACATGGAGAAAGAGCAGTATAATAAGAAAATCATTATTTTGCAACCCTCAATTGATAACAGTAATTATTAAGGCAAGGATCATTGTCATGCAGGGTGTCATGCGGGGTCTCAGCTCCCGCTCCCCACATAAGAACGCAGGATATGGTGAGACCAAAAAGGAACACCCACGGAGCCATAAGTAGGGGAGTCATACCACTATATTCTCGCTGGCGGCTGGGTTGAAGACACAGGAAGCAGGAGCCACACTATGTGCAACCTGCCGTCCATTTCTCTGCAATCCGCAACCCGCACTCCGCTGCCTGCTAGCTTAGCCATGGCAATTATATCAGTGGCTAATGGCTAACCGGTAACAGCTGATGGCCAACTAGTCACACACAGCTGATGACCATCTACTACCCGAGCCAGCACCTTTCCATGTGAGGCCGAGAGCCTGGAAACTGCTCTCTGGGGCTCTGTCCCCACAATCATAAATGGGTGCTACAACCATTGGGCGATTGGGGCACACGGCATTTGCACAATGCCCAAGTGTTACCCCACAAACTCTCGTCACAAAGGGAACACGGGCATTTCTGTTGGGGAAATTTGGATGTCACCCCTAACATGGTGCTCAAGCCTGGGTTTTTCATTATGGGGCAACCTGACATGATCCCTGCTGGAGAGCAAACAGGTAGTACTCCATACTCATGGAGCTGAAAACATTTCACCTGAAGAATGAGTCAAGCTTCTAGCTTTCACTCCCAGTTCTCAGGAAATACAGGAGCCATGGGAAAACAGTCATACAAACCTAGACTGTGAAATGCTGGAAAAGAAACTGGCTTGGACACTTTGGAAAGTGAGTATTATGAAAGAAAAGAAATATTTGATGAAAAGAAATCAAAGGGATCTAACAAATAACTAGGATGTGTGAATGGGATTAGATATTGTTTGAAGACCAAACCAAACAAAAAACAATAACAATAAATAAAAGCAAACAAATTTCTTTGTGGACATAAGTTTTCATTTTTGGGGGATCAATACTCAGGAGTACAATTGTTGGGTGGTATGGTTAGCCCCCCCTTTTTTTTTAGTTTTATAACATACTGCCATACTGTTTTCCAGAATGAGTGTATCACTTTACATTGCCATCAGCTGTAATGGGAATGTAAAGAGTGATATGTCTTCCCACCGGCTACTTGGTGTTCTCACTATTTTTTGCGTTAGCCGTCTGATAACTGTGGAATTATATTTCATTGTGGTTTTAATCTGCATTTCCCTAATGGCTAATGAAGTTGAACATTTTCCATGTGCTTGTTTGCCATGGTATATCCTCTCGTTCACGTCTTTGCCCATTTTCTAACTGGATTTTTTTAATGTTGAGTTTTGAGAGTTCTTTATATGTTCTAGATAGAAGTCCTTTGTTGGATTTGTGATTTGCAGTTTTTTTCCCTCTCACTCTGTAGACTTTTCTTTTCATCCCTTTAACAGGATCTTCCACAGAGCAATATTTTTAATTTTAGTGAGGTCTAATTTATTGAGTTTTTTTTTTCCCTTTAATAGATCATTCTTTTGTGTCAAGTCTAAGAATTTTTCTCTTAGGTCTAGGTCCTAAAGATTTCTCTTATCCTTCTTTTTAAAGATTTTTTTGTTTTGTTTCTAAGGAGGGCACAGCTCAAAGTGACCCATGTGGGGATCGAACCAGCAATCTTGGTGTTATGAGCACCACACTCTAATCAACCGAGCTAACTGGCCACCCCTCTAAAAGTTTATACTTTTACAATTTTAGTTTTTAAGTCTGTGATCCATTTTGAGTTAATTTTATAAAAGGTGAGCTTGAAGTCAAAGGTAGGTTTGTTTGTTTGTTTGTTTGTTTGTTTGTTTGGCTATGGATATCCAGTTGTCTAGCACCATTTGTTGAAAACGCTATCTTTACTCCATTGAATTGCTTTTGTACATCCTTGAAAGATCATTTGTGCATTTTTGTGTAAGTCTTTCTCTGAGTTCTCTATTTTGTCCCCTTGATCTATGTGTCTACCCCTCTGTGGACTATATGCTGCCTTGATGAGTATAGTTTTATAGTAAACTTTAACATCAGGAAGTGATTCCTCCAATTTATTCTCCTTTTTCAATTTTTTTTTGCCTATAATAAGTCCTTCTATTTTCCTTATAAAGTTTAGAATAAACTTGTCTATGTCTATAAAACATTTTGATTGAAAGTGCATTAAGCTTCTAGAACAATTCAAGGAGAATTAATGTCTTTAGTATATTTGAACAGTGAACACACATGAACATGGTCTGTGTCTCCAATTATTTACGTTCTTCTTTGATTTCTTTCATTAGCACTTTGTAGGCCTTTTCTACCATAATGGCTCCTACTCCACAGGTCATGAATGAATACGAGGGTCTACCAGCTAAGTAGTATTGGGCACTTGCATGAGGCCACCACGTGCCGACATGGTAAATACTTCCATGTCAGTTATATGTCCAGACTGGCCAGTTTGGCAGATCCATTGGACATCGTGTGAAACAGACACGGGAGAAGAATCTATTTATTACTAAGCTTTTGTATACCTATAAACTAGGGAGGTCATGATGGCATTTTTGTCTCCCTGTCTTCTGTGTCACCTCAGAGGCTGTGTCAACAGCTCTCAAAACTATCTGGATATCCACCTTTTCTGATACAGTTATTTGGGTAACATCTGAGTCATGGGGAAGATTGCCCGGCAATAATACACTCTCCCCATCCAGACTTTTGCTCTCCTCTTGATCCAACACCCTCAAGACATGTCTAGGCATAATCTCCTAGGTCTTTTTTGGTGAGTCATCCTTCCCATCATTCAGAAACAGTACTCATCAGTCAGGCTACCCTGAGGCTTGACATTAGCTATTAGTCCAGAAGAAATGATGGGATATGTATGTGACCTGTCATGAAGAGGGCGAGCATAATCCTGAAAGACGTTCAAGCAAGATCGCTGCATTATCTTGGGGTGAGGAGAAGCTCCAGGCCTCTAGCAAGGAGGAAGGGCACTTCTCTCAGCCCATAGGTTTCGGGAAATCATAGTTACAAGTTCTCAAGTGTCTCCAGCTAGCTGTGTTGCCATGCCAAGGCTCAGGTCCCATGCCTTCCCTATCATAGACCTGACTTTGGTGTTGGATTCTTGCTGTGGCTGTGAAGTCAGTCAATTTGTTTACGCCATTACTCTCACCCTCAGATCTTGACCTGATCTCTGGCCACAGATTGTGAAGGTCTCTAAGTACTGCCGTAGAAGCCACCTGGCTCCCCTATCAACTGGCTTTCCTGAGTCTGTCATTTCCTTCTTCCAGTCCTTGGTTGGCATGTAGCAACAACCACCCACTTCACAGTTTTATAATGACCACTTCAACCATATCATTCAAATGCTAGAGATATTGAATTAGTCAGTGCAGTCCCTTCCACCTGAACACAATGTGTCTACCACCTGTGAGGTCTTATTATTATTATTAGGTCTTATTATTAGGTAAAAATCATTACTTGGGGTACCTAGCACACTAGAGTCATCACCACCCTACTTAGTAACACCAGCACTGGGGGCCTGACATCTTTTTGTCTGGTGAGCTATCCAATTCCAGAATCTTATGTTGAAGAACTGCTTCGTATGACCACTTGTCCTAGGACCACCTACTTAGTTTGGGTTTCTTAAGAATTGGATCCTGAATTGAGTGCAAGTAACTCATTTGGGAGGAGATCCCAGGAAACAAAGATAGGGAGGGGAAGGAGGGCAGAAAACAAATTACTACTCTGGGCAACTGGAGTTGAATCCCACTGGGGGCCACTGGGAAACATCCTAGAACACACACCTCAGAGATAACCCTCTGGAGGGATGAGAGAACTGGGGTGTTTATCCAGCAACTCTCATCTGTCATTGGTCAAGAGCTGCTCCTGGGGTGAGTTAGCGTCTTACACTCCTGTCCTACCCTGCCACTCTGGTGCTGGTGGCCAGAGATGTCCAGGTGACAGCAACTAAAAGTCAAACAGAAGCACAAGTGTGGAAGGGATATGGACAGGTCCCTGAAAGTATCTTCTGAAACATCCAGAGTCTGAATGAAAGCACTAGCAATGGAGACCAAGAGGAATATATTAACTTGAAAGATGCTGAAGAGAGACAGAAAGTGCTGATGTGTAGACAGAGGGTTCTAGTGTAGGTGAGCGTCAGACAGGACTGATCAGAGAAGAGGAATCGCTGTGTGGGGTACAGAACAAGGACGTACCCTAGAGCATGATGTGGGCTGGTTGAGCAGTCTGCACAGGCTACTGCCGCTCTTCTAGTGTTGAGCCTGCACTCACTCTAGACCAGTCAGACCCACAGCTGGGAAGGAAAACCCGGTGTGGACCAGAACATGGACAACTGGAGCCCCATCTCCTGTCCCTGCTTAACCTAGGTGCCGTGGTGACGTGTGGAAGAAGCTGGCACAGAGACAATGGCTACAGCATTACATCCACCTTCCAGATCTTACCTAACAGTTTTCTTTCGCCCCACCCTAGCCAAACCACGCAGGGAAGAGAATTCTGCAAGCATAGATCAGCTGAGCTCAGTCGAAATAGTACAACGGCCACCACAAAGTGAGACGGAGACAGCCGCTCTAGAAAAATCTGATAATGTATTTATTTTGCTTTGTATTTTGCAAGATTGTGGGGCATACATGGGAAGCCAACAGAAATGTAAAAATAACGTCCGGAAGAATGTGAACACATAAGTGATGGCAGCAGCTGTAGGCCGGGGAGATGGTGAGGCAGAGGAGCATCCATCAAAATTGGCACTGATCTGGGACACCAGGAGGGTTGGGGCTTGTTTTTCCCATGGCAGGGGCAGTCAGGAAGCAACTGCTTGGAGAATACACAAGCCCAGGTGCAGCGGACTCTGCCACTGGGTCCCCATCGGTGAACATGAAACCCAACCTCAGAGCAGGAGGCTGCTATCAGCAACCAGCCTGGGGACGTCCCGGGACAAGCCCGCAGCGCCCCCTGCTGGGCACCGGCCAAACTGTCTCTCCCTGAGGGGGTTTCTTCTGCTACCCAAGGCCGAAGACCAAAGACCGCAGCGTCCGACAGACATTAATTGATTCAAGTATGCTTGCCACCAACGTTGTTCGAAGAGATGGGGTGACCCGAATGAATTTTAGGCAGCCGAACGTTTCCATATTTTCTTTCTTGGCTCCGGCATCTTGTTACATAAATCTCCCTACCTCTAGGTTTAATAACTCACTTCCTTTCGTTTCTATTTATTTTGCTTTGCTTTTAGCTATTCAATATATCTCAAATATATCTTTGCATATAGAGGAGGTGGTAGGTATTGCATATTTTTTAAAACGTGATAAGTTCTGGTAAGACTGAATAGCAGGAGAATTAAATACATGTTTGTGACCACTTTATATTATGCTTGGAATTTCACTCTTAGGGGATTGATTAGTCTTTTCTGCTCTTATTTGTTCAGAGAACAAATAATTATATTATTAATGTTCAGTCTAATATGCATCTCTTATTAGCTAAGATAAATAAAACACTTTCAAGTTACTTTTGCTACTAAAGAGACTAGAATGAATGTATTGACTTCTTACGGTTTAAAGGGCAAAACATCACCACAATAAAGGGAAAAATCAGCCTAAGTGCACTTTCGCCTGAGGCCACACACGCTGGGTGCTCCCACTGCCTGGCCTAACTCTCCCCTGGTCTGGCCTGGCTCACACTCTTCCCGCTGTGGCTTCAGCTCAAGTGTCATCTCCAGAAAGGCCCTTCGTGCTCCTGCCCTGCCCATAACCAGAAGAGGGCCCTCCCATCACCCTCTGTCCCAACACTGTTATCTCTCATCCAAAAAGTTGTACATCCAGATAAATATAGATATCCAAAAATGAATGGAATACTTCATACTTCAATGTAAAAAGTTAGATATATATAGACAGGGTGATAACGGACAAAACATTATATTAATTTCAGGTGTACAACATAATGATTTGATATATGTACATCTTACAAAATGATCACCACAATAAATTTAATTAATGTCCGTCACCACGCAGTTACAATTGTGATGAGAATTTTTTATTTATTTATTTATTTTTTAAGCTTTTTAAAAAATTTGTTTAAAGATTTTATTTGGGAAGGGGAACAGGACTTTATTGGGGAACAGTGTGTACTTCCAGGACTTTTTTCTAAGTCAAGTTGTTGTCCTTTCAGTCTTAGTTGCGGGCGCCGCTCCAACCAACTGAGCCATCCAGGAGCTCAGTGACAGCTCAGCTCAAGGTGCTGTGTTCAATCTTAGTTACAGGGGGCACTGCCCACCATCCCTTGCGGGGCGAGGAATTGAACTGGCAACCTTGTGGTTGAGAGCCCACTGGCCCATGTGGGAATCGAACCGGCTGCTCTCGGAGCTAGGAGCACGGAGCTCCAACCACCTGAGCCACCGGGCCGGCCCCTATTTATTTTTTAATTAATGTGATCATCCTAACTTGCCTCAGTTTGGGGTTTGGACTTGTAGTCAGTATTCCTGACATCCTTGTGGTCTCAGTTAGTGGAGGGTATCTTTCTCCCTTCTGCCCCTACTGCCATCACACTTAAATTACAAAGTATTATTGGGTAATGGGGGTCAAATAGGGTAACAGAAGGAAACAAGACTTTTGGTGATGATCACGCAATAGAGTATACCGAGATCTCCCTCTGGCTATTGCCACTCCCCCCCCTTCATTTCTTCAATCCCATGGACCACCTCTCATTCTAAGCATTGTTGCCCAGGGACAGACAGGGATTTGACGCTGACAGTGAGTGGCCCCTCTTCCTCAGTTAAAACTGCCTGCTGCAAGGACAACTGGGTGAAGAGGATTGGCTTCATTTCCTGTTAGTCTGTTTAGACCACGGCTTAAGAAATACCTGAAATGCAAATGGCCCTCAATAAATGGGAAGAATATCTCAAAGGAAGTGTGATTTGGGACCAGATGACAGTGTTGAAGGCATCAAAGGCAAGCAATCTGAAAGAGGAGAAGGACTCCTAATTCTGCTCTGGTGGCCCTGAGCCTGGCTGACAGAGAGCGTCCACAGTGGACAGGTACCTGGATCCCCCTAATCTGACACGTCAGAAGGGCTTGGTCCAGCCCTGAGGCCAGGACAACTAAAGGTGGCACCATTATTATAAGGGCGATGAAAGTTATGGGGTCCTGATCATATCTCAGACCCAAAGGCAGAGCCCACCCTCCCTGAGGCAGGAAAGCAGAGAGAGAAGCCCTATGGGGTGTGGAAAACTTATTTTTCCCCCAAAATAAGACTGGGTCTTATATTAATTTTTGCTCCATTCAGGCTTATTTTCAGGGGATGTCTCATTTTTTTCATGTACAGCAATCTACATTTATTCAATTACAGTCATGTCATCTTCTTCTGGAACATCGTCACAGTGTACTAAAGGTGTCTGTCTGGCTGAGATCTTAACTCGGGCTTATTTTGGGGATAGGTCTTATTTTCAGGGAAACACAATAGTGAGAAGCCCCACTCAGCTCCACTCAGATGCACAAGGAGCCCACAGCAAGAGACAGCAAGGGTTGGATTTGCATGAGACATCAGCCAGTAATAAAAGGTCCGAGAGGAGGCCTGAACAGCTGCAGGCTCAGGAGGCAAAGCTCAAGGTGTTTCCACGTGGCTTGGAGCCTCTCCTTCTCCCCTTCCTCCCTCTCTACATAGATGCTGCCCCCTCCCCCCCAGGCCCAGCCTGCAGGCTCAGCCCTACAGGACCCTGAGCTCAATCCCTCCACAGCCTCAGGGTAGGACCCCTGGAAATGAGCTCTTCATCCTCAAATCCCCTCCCCCTCCTCTCTTACAGGCTACGTGGCTTCCTATGACCTGATGCAGAGGACCTCAGTGTTGGTGGTCCCAGAAGAGATGGCCAGGATCAGATAATCTTGGGGATAAATATTCATCTCAGTACCAGCAGAAGCCAGGCCAGAACTCTGTGCTGGTCATCAGTGATGATAGCAAGCGGCCCTCGAGGATCCCTAACTGATTCTCCTGCTTCAACTCAGGGAACACACCTCCCTGACCATTTGCAGGGCCCGGGGCTGACTATTACTGTGCCACCTCCCCTGGCAGGGGGAGCAGCTGGCAGTGACTCACGGTGACACAGACAAATGGGGACATGAGGCATGAACCTGCCTGTCCTGGCCTGGTGCTCACAGTCCCTGCCCACCCCTCCCCCTGCTACTTCCATGCTGGACCACAAGGGCCTAGACCTTGGATGCCAGTTCTCACCAAGTCCATCATCCCCAGCTGGGCTTTAGGTCCTGCTCTGCCCCCTGGGGACAGTGACCCCCAACCACAAGGCTGCAGGAAGACTAACCAAGATGGTGACTATCACTGACTTCAGTATCACAGAGCTCAGTCCAGATCCAAGATGCTCCCAGTCATGAAAAATGACTCCACGGACATCAGGGACAGAAGATACACCTCTCTGGCCACCCCTGGGTGCTGGGCCTTGAGGGCTCCTAATACTAGCAGGAGAGACAGTCACAGGAAGAGAAATTCTAATTGTCATCTAGATGTGGGGCCTCAGGGTCTCCATCAGGTGAGACCCTGAGTGTCACTATAAGGTGACATTACGGTGAACTGACACCCTGGGGTTGCTTTTCCCTTAGAATGGGAGACTGAGGGACCTGAGCTGGAGACCCCTGAAGATAGGCATGGCCCCCTTCAGCCGAGGGAGCCCTGAAAGCTGAGCTTCCCATGCTGAAGTCACTGGCATGGGGGAGGGAGGGAGAGGCTTAGGGGGCAGACAGACCTGGGATATACTAATTCTGGTTCATCCATTTGTATGCCCTCGCGAAAGCATTATTGAGCACCTACTAGGTGCCAGGCTCAGTGCTAGCTGCCTGGAGATGCAGCCGTGAATGGGAGAATCACCATCCACTCTCTGAGTTCCAAGTCTAATGCAAGGATTCTTACCCGTGGGGCCCACAAATTGTGGGCAACGTTGTACACGGTGGGAGAATGGGCATAGGTGGGGAGAAATGTTTGGCTTTTTCCACCTTCTCAGAGATATCCACGGCCCATAAAATGTTTCCTATCTTTGAATCTAGAGGGCTCTACCTTCCCAGCTCTGTGATCTTGGGCAAGTCGCTGCACCTGAATAAGCCCCTAAACTTCAGTGTCCTCATCTGTGAAATGGGGATCATAAGGACAACAACATGGAGTTATAAATATGACATAGCTAGCTGGGTGAGTCAGGGTTCTGCAGAGAAACAGAACCAACAGTGTGTGTGTGTGTAGAGACAGATAGATAGAAGATAGATAGACAGACAGACAGACAGACAGACAGATAGATAGATAGATAGATAGATAGATAGATAGATATTTTAATCACAATACATGTGATTGTGGAGGTGAGTCCTAAATTTGCAGAGTGGGCCAGCAGTACAGAGCCCCCAGGAAGAGTTGCAGTTTGAGTCAACCTGCTGACAGAATTTCTTCTAGTTTAGGGGAGGTCAGTCTTTGTTCTATTCAGGCCTTCAGCTGATTGGTGGCCCCCCTATATTAGGAAGGGCAATCTGCTTTACTCAAAGCACCGATTTAATGTTAATCCATCAATTTAAATGTTAATATCATCCAAAAGCACCCTCATAGAAACATCCAGAATAATGTTTGATCAAATATCTGGGCACTATATCTGGGCACTGTGGCCCAGCCAAGTTGACATATAAAATTAACCATCACAGTGGCCTTAAATAAACAATGGCACCTAAATCATAACACTCATGTCAAATGAAACCTCTGGGGTTTGGAGAATGTTTAGAATTTTCCAAAATAGAAGAGAATACCCCAGAGAAGGGCTCAGGAGCCATACAGTAGGTCTAGTGACTTTGAGAACCTGGTATTTTCTAAAAAAGTCACACCTGGGACTCTGGAAAAGTGGTCCACATGCCTGTCGTGGAGAAGGCCTGGGAGAGAGGAGTCTATGATGGCTGTACGCAGGGTCTCTGGGGCCTGTGAGATGAAGAGTGGGCAGGAGACTGACGAGCAGGAGGCAGAGGTGAGGACATTCTTTGACAAACAGCAGGGCAGGAGTGACCGGACAGGGACATGCCCCTTTGCTCCAAGAGAGAAGGGCTGGGAGAGGGCACAGCGGAGCCAGGGACAGCTGGACTTAGACGTTTCTATCCTGGCCAACATCCAGCCCTGGCACATCTCAGTTCAGGGGGTGGGGGTAGTAGGCCTGGGTGGGCCAGAACTGCAGCTGCACCATCTGGGAAGGCCTAGCCCATCCTTCCAGAGTCCCCGGGATCCAGCCAGATCCAAATTTCTGACCGTGGCCACCACAGGAAGACATGGTTTACGGTGATGGCTGCACAGAGGCTGTGGCAGGTGTAGGGGCCAAGGGGGGGTGAGCAGCTGGGGTCACTGAGTTTAGGGACAGCGCCTCTGCCCAAGGGACCCACAGCTTCTGGGCCCTGGGCAGTGGGTGTCACACTTACACAGGGGTTCTGGGAGGGAGCAGCTTCATCCTGGACCCCCGGAACAGACTCTGACCCAGCCCCACAGGTTCAAGTAGCCCAGGTCAGAGGCAGGAGTGGGCCAAGCACCTCAATAGGGAGAAGCCGGACTGAGTCAGGGCCTCCCAGGGGGGCTCCCTCATACCCTGCGATATCCGGAAGGCAGTCTGACTGTCTGTTACAGCGTCCCGGGACCATGGTTAGAAAAATACCAATAGGATGTCTGGGATGTCTTGTACGTACAACTGGATCGATGTGTCCCAAGGTGTTTTCCAAAAGTTTTTCCATCAAAACGCACAGGAAGAAATGCATTCCCCATGATTATCCAGAGCATATCTACGTATTTAGATAAATGAAGCAAAACCCCATGGACCATCACTGTTCCTCCCCTTGCACGGGGTGCTCTCCCTTCTCCAGTCTGCCCTAGGTTACTTCACTGTTGCGAAATTCTGGATGCAACTGACTGAATCGATTTCACAATGCTCTATGAGTTGCAACCCAACACTTGAAAAGGGGCAGCTGAAATCTCAGCAGGGATTAAGTTATTTCTTTACGGCTACTGATTTCTCCCAAGCCACACCGGATGGACCAGCTGCTGCTGGTGGTGGTGGTAGCAGTAAGTAGCAAACTATCTTCCATGTGTTTCATGGAGAATTTCCCAGTTTAACAAGCACTTGCAAAGGACAAATACTGTATGATTCCACTTACATGAGTGGAGTAGTCAAATTCATAGAGAAAGTAGAATACAGGTTACCAGGAGCTGGGCAGAGGGAGAATTGGGGAATTGTTTAATGGGGACAGAGTTTCAGTTTTTCAAGATGAAAAAGTTCTGGAGGTGGCTGGTGGCGATGGTTGTACAATAATTTCAAGGTATTTAATAACATTGACTTGTATATTTAACAACGGTTAAGATGGTAAATTTTATGTTATATATGCCACAACTTTTTTAAAGTAAAAAAAAAAAATCATGAACTTCTTAAGAAGCTCTGTCACATTCATTATCTCCCAATATCAACCTCCCCAAGGTGCTGGAAGGGAGCACGCAGGCAGCGCTTCCACCCCACCTCAAGAGGAGGGAGGGGAGCCTGGAGCCTCGGAGGTGACGAGAGGCATCACTCCTGGCAGCACCAGTACAGAGCCAGGCCCTTGCCACCCAAGGAGGGTGCTCAGTCCCTGCTTGCTGCCCGCTGCCCACCCCTTACCATAGCACGGGGTCCCTGGGCTGACAGTGCATCCAGATATTGGGGAAAAGAGGCCTCAAGGAAACCACTGCTATGTGCAGGTACTGGGCTTCCAATGGTGACCTCTGGATAAAATCTATGAAGGTGTGAGAATGTGTGTGTGTGACCAGTGAGGAGCTGAATATGGCGCACTGAACACCATTTTTATAATTATAGCACAATTCCCCAATTTGAAATTGGCTTCTTGGTAAACCTCCGCTGCCACCACCCCCACCCCGGGCTGGTCAGTAGAGCAGCCCCAGCCCCAGCCCCACCCCGCTGAACTCTGGTGATCCTGATTCACTGGGTGCTAGTCTGCCCTCAGTGGCCCCTTCAGGCCACAGGGAGATGCTCACAGACCGGCTGCCCTTGGGGAATCAGGGAAAGAGGGCAGGAGCAGGTGTGACCCAGCCAGGGCCCCAGGGGCAGGGCCAGGCTGGCAGCTGTGGTGGGAGGCGGTTGAGCCCTGGATCCCGACCACAGCAGGGCAGTTAGCACATGCCCCGCTGGGAGACACCATCAGGGCGGGGTAACGGCCACGTCCCTGGAGAGGGTGGGACACTGGGGCAAGGACCAGAGAAGGCCCAGGCAGAGGACAGGGCCATGCCAGTTAGGGCACACTGGGACAGTCACTTCCAGTGAGAGGGACCAGGGGCATTTGCTGCTCTACCACAGGGAGCTACACCAGCAGGTCAGCCAGAGGTGACCCTGAGGGCAGATGAGGCCCAGGATAAGCCAGGTGGGCCATGAGGCCCGCAGGGGGCAGCGTCCTGCCCTCAGGCAGCACTGGCCTCTGGTGCTGCTGGGCCTGGCTGTGGGCACCCGTGGCCTGCTGCTCCCAACAGCAGCAGCAGCTCAGAGCAGTGCCCCAGACCCTGGGGCCCCAACAAGAAGCAGCCCTTGGAGCTCACAGAACAGGTAAGGGGCTGAGTGACTCATTTGGGGGATATGAGGGTCTCTGTAGCCCAAACTGGGAGTAGGAGACAAAAAGTGGCAGTGAGGGGAGAAGGAGAGGACGGAAAGTCAGCTGGAGAGCAGGGTCTTGGACAGACACTGGCTTTATGTAAAGAGTTGGCATTTTGTCCAGTGTAGATTTATTTGCATTGCTTTTTACTTTTTAATATTGTATTAAAATATTATTTATATTAATTACTGAGTTTTAGGCACCCCTTAAATTTTGCACCTTAGACTAGTGCCTCACTCTGGTCCTCTGGGTAGGGCAGAAACGGAGAGAGGAGCAGGATGTCCCCATGGGTGGCAAGTGCTGTCATCCCAGGGTGCCCAGACCTCTTTCTCATAGCTGATGAGTCAGTCCTCACTCTTCCTCTCGCTGGGCAGACATATCTCACTGGAGCACAAGGGCACAGGCTCTAGCTGACGCCTTGTGGTGAGGGGGACCTTCCCTGACGTCCTCGGGTCACTGGACCCTAAGCCAAGGACTCTCAGTCAAGACTACCTCCTGCAACCAGCCCCCCCGCAGTCCAAACCCACCCAGGATGCAGGCAACTCCGTGAGAAAGGCCCAGGCAAGGGACTGCAGGGACCATGGTCTGCCCCACCTTGCCGTGTGACCCCAGTCCCTCTTCTCTGTGTATTGTGGCAAGTCCCCAGACAAAGCGCTGAGATCTGAGACCACTTATGATAATCAGTGACACAACCACACGTTCATTACAGGCACTAATCATTTTAGAGGCAGAACCTCCCTTGCAGTTGCTCCACAGGGCAGGACCCTCTGTCATTCCCAATTCACAGTTGGGGATAGAGGCCCAGAGAGAGGAGGTGACCTGCTCAAGTTCACACATCTGGTGCAGACTCCAATGCCCAAGCACGCTGGCCTCCAACCCTTCATCTCTATCCCCTAAACTGGGCTGAGAAATACACCTCTTTGGGCCTCAGTTTCCCCCTCTGCAAAGTGAATAATATTCCGAGTGGGAATTGGATGAGGGCCTTGCAGCCTGGCATCCACCCCAGGGATGCTGGCGTCTCCATGGTGAAGCGCTGGAATGCGGTGAGCTGATCCTCTGCTGTACCAGCAGTGCAGCATGGAGGTGGGTCAACAGCTGTGGGTGTCAGGTCAGGACTGGCATCTCAGTGTCTGGCAGACACTTCTGAGCAAGGGCAGGGCCAAGGGAAGCACAAGGAGAGATGGAGCACACACAGAGCCAGGCCCTGAGCTGGGGCTGGGATCCCAGGGGTACGAGATTCTGCCTCAATTCAAGGAGGGGGGGCATGCAGCAAACATGATGCCTGCAGGACAGAGGCTCATACACGAAAGCGCAGAGAAGGCCCCACTGGGGAGGGAGTATCGGTAGAGGGACTCACCTGGGCAATACAGGCGGTACAGGCATGGAGCACTCAGCAAGCTGCCAGTGGTCCATGGGGCTGCAGCAGGGAGGTCATGGGACTAAGGTGGTCTGAGAGGAGGCTGGATAGGCAGCCAGGCCCAGACCTGGAGGACCTATCCCTGCAGGACAGACTTCATCTGGGGAGTTCTGGGGGATATTTGTAAGAAAAAGACATGACCAGACTTGGGTGGGTGGCAGGGAGTGGGAATCCTGAACTCGAGAGACCTGGGGGAGGGCGTGGCGGTGACCCAGGAAGAGTGGACAGGTATGTGGACAGATTCAGGAGGTGGGAGGGGCCACTCAGGGCCGGGGTGGATACAGAGAGAGTGGGGCTGAACCGAGGGATGATGCAGCTGTGGGAGCAGACCCATGGATCATTTTAGAAGCAGTAAGCTGATTTTACAGATAGAGGGGTGCTGACCCATGATAGGAGTGCTCCAGGCAAAAGGAGCGGCGTCAGCCCAGAGGAGGAAAGTGAGGTGTGCTAGTGTGCAGGGAATTGGCAGGGAATAGTAATGCCTTATAAAGCTATAGTAACATATCACAGCCAGGATATTGACATTGATGTCGTCAGGGTACAGAACATTTCCGTCACCGCAAAGATCCCTCACTTGCTTTTCTATAGCCACATCCACTTCCCCGCCCTGCCAATCCCTTCCTGATCCCCTGGCAACTACTAATTCTTCATTTCTAATTTTGTCATTGCAAGATGGTTCTATAGATGGAATCACACAGTGTGTAACATTTTGGGACTGACTTTTTTTCACTCAGCATAATTTTCTGGATGTTCATCCAGATTGTTGGGTGTATCATATAGTTTGTTCCTTTTTTATAGCTGAATAATATCCAAGTAGGAAACTTTTGAGGCTGACTTCTTTGGTTCAGTATAACGCCTTTGTGATTCATCCAAGTTATCCCACTTTTCAATAATTTATTCCTTTTTATTGCTGAATAGTGTTTCTTTATGAATGTGTCACAGTTTGTTTAGTTGTCTCCAGTTGTCCCCAGTTGAGAGACATTTGGGTTGTTACCTGTTTTTCCAGTGATGAATAAAGCTGGTATAAACATTTACATACAAGTTTTTATTGGAACGTAAGTTTTTGTTCCACTTGGATAAATACCTAGGAGTAAGATTTGATGGATAATAGGGTAAGCGTACGTTTATAAGAAGCTACCAAACCATTTTCCAACGTGACTGTAACTTTAACATTCCCACAAGCAAAGTGTAAGAGTTCCAGTTGCTCTGTATCCTTACCAGTACTTAGTATTGTCCGTTTTTTTAGAAATGGAAATAAAATTCATTTACATAAAATTCGCCATTTTAACCGTTTTAGAATGTAGATTCAGTGGCATTTAGTGTATTCACAATGCTGTGCAACTATCCCCACTATCTAGTTCCAGAATATACTAATTACCCCAAAAGGA